>NW_027181770.1:53994994-54320713 GCF_029961685.1 Aristolochia californica
TAATCACTGTTTCGACAAGGATCTGGTCACTTCATTGAGCAGCCAAGCTACCGAGTCAAGCCGGCCCACACGAGTCACGACTAGGCTCGTTCATCATCTGCTGACCTTGATAACCAAACGATTTCTCCAACAGGTTACTTACCCTTGCTATTTGCCTTGGTTATTTTTACTTTTATGTAAACAATTTGCGAAGAAAATTCAAAAATGGAGGAGAGTGTCAGATCCGACATCTCAGATTTTGATTTCTCCGTCGATCTGAGGTATGAATTGGGTTTTGGCATCCATTTCTCGTCGGAAGCCTTAAGCGGAGCCCTGCCACAATGCCAGAACAATCCACTGGTCTGTCCGTACGGTCTGTATGCGGAGCAGATTTCAGGAACTGCATTTACTGTTCCGAGGAAGCTCAATCAAAGGAGGTGCGTTGTTTTCACCTCAGTACTGCTTTTATGAATTATTCCCCCTTCATTCATGATCAAATTTTGCAGTTGGTTCTATCATATTCAACCTTCTGTCACACATGAACCGTTCAAGCCTCGAGAACAATGCGGACACCTTGTAAGCGAATTCAACCAAGCTACTAGTTGTGCTACACCAACTCAATTACGCTGGAAGCCGATGGAGGTCCCCAAGCGTCCAACTGATTTCATTGATGGGTTATACACAATTTGTGGAGCTGGAAGTTCTTGTCTTCGACATGGTTTTGCTATACACATGTAAGTTGTATTTCACGGTCATGGGACATTTTAATTTGTCCTGATACATATCTCAGAAACCGGATGCTGTTTTTGCAAGCCATGCATCTTTTATTTTGTCTTGAGAATGAATGAGTGAATGCTTCACTTCTGGTCTATATCTATGAATGCTTCTGAGTTTAGTCTTAAGGTTCTGGTCTGTATGGTTCCTTAAATGCTAAACTGGATAAACCTCTTCTTGGATCTTTATGTGCCTCTAGGTACAACGCTGACAAATCTATGGACAATTGTGCATTCCGCAATGCTGATGGCGACTTTTTGATAGTTCCCCATAAGGGAAGTGAGTCCTTTGTTTAAGCTATTCCACTGTTAAATTTCTTGGGTGATTCCATTTTTTTTTGTTTCACCACCATGAGTCCTGTTAAGAAATAGTCCTATATGGATTAGTAAGTACAAAAATCTTGAGTTTATTAGTTAGGAAAGAGACTTCTTAAGTTAACTAGTCATTTTGGGATGGGCCTTGGACCAAACTTCACATGGTATCAAAGAGGGTACTCATATATAGGCCTACACTTAAAATTATCCATTTGCAGAGTCACAAAAGAGGGCCTACACTTAAAATTATCCATTGTAGAGCCACAAAAGAAGACCTACACCTAAAATTATCCACTTGTAGAACCACAAAGAGGGTCTACACCTAAATTATCCACTTGTAGAGCCACAAAGAGGGTCTACACTTAAATTATTTACTTGTAGATCTACAAAGAGGATCTATACGTGAGGGGGTGTTAAGGAAAGTTTCACATGGATTAGTAAGTACAAAGATCTTGAGTTTATTAGTTGGGAAAGAGGCTTCTTAAGTTAGCTAGTCATTTGGGGATGGGCCTTGAACCCAACTTCACAAGTCCATAATATGAAAACATGTCCAGATTTAGTGAAGACATAGTTATCAAATTATAAAATTTATCCTGAATCTATTTACCTTAGAAGTCAATTTGCATAATTTTTCATTAGCTCTTTTAGACTGCTCTCTCCCTTTGTAAGACAGGGTTATGGATCACAACTGAATATGGAAGAATGCAAGTGTCTCTTGGCGTAATAGTTGTTTTCCTCAAAGATTCCGTTTCTCTGTTTACTTGCCAGATGGTCCATCATGCAGTTACATTGCTGAGGTTTTCGGTAGCCATTTTCAGCTTCCCGATCTAGGCCCTATAGGTTACTTAGATCTTCTTAGGGCCAGTAGGTTCCCTATCATTATTCCTGTTTCTTATTTAAACATTTTACCTCTTCTTTTGGGGAGTCAGAGAGGCTTTTTAATCTTTTTGTAGGTGCTAATGGCCTTGCTGCTTCAAGAGACTTTCTTGTACCTACAGCATGGTTTGCAGAGTCTCCCTCCAGGATATACAATTGTACAGAAATTTGGTGGCTGAGTTGTTCACAGCAAATCAAGATTTTTCACCATTCAATGTGGTTGCTTGGCATGGCAACTATGTTCCTTATAAGGTACTGGTTGTGGTTTCGCATTAGATTTTTTTAAACCTGTCATTAGCCACAAATGTTGCATAGAATATTGAGATGTCAGGTTCTCAGTTGCTCTGATCATTGATTACTCTTCTATTTATTTTTCCTGGTAAATAAGCCTATCTATCTTAACATTTCATAGCTTGGTTGCCTTACAATCAGAATGCATGTTTCTTTCATTTCCCAAATCAAAGATTTCTATGATGCTTGAAACCTACTGACTTCTATATTTTACCTCTGGTTGGCAGTTGCTTACAACGAAGACTTTTTTCACTGTTTTTTTTTTTTTTTTTTGGAGAGTGGAGGGGAAGTCTTCCTACTTTTAATGAAACAATTATTTATTTTAATTTTATTTTTTTAGTATTTTTTACTTGAGTTTCACTTTGTTACAGTACGACCTGAGTAAATTGTGCCCTTTCATTGTCCTAGTTGATCATAGCGATCCTTCAATAAACACAGGTTGTTAAACTGTCACATACTCAACTTTCTTCCTATTCTTAATTTCGACTTTTACAGTGCCTAAAGTGCTGTCTATCCATATTATTTGTTCACTGTTGCATGTGTATTATTTCCTGGCAGTACTGACAGCCCCATCTGAGAAACCCGACGTTGCATTGCTGGATTTTGTCATTTTCCCCCCACGGTGGCTGGTTGAAGAGTATACCTTTCGGTACCAGTTACGACTCGTTTGAGTTAACGAGCCGAGTTCGACTGAATCAAGGTTCGGCTAGAAAGCTTGTGAGCCGGCTTGTTAACGGGCTCATGAGTCGCGGGATCAGGAGTGGGAGAGGGGGAGGGGGGGGACGCCGAGCCCCTCTCGTCCGCCACTATGGCTGCCTCTGTTGCCGTCGACTGCTCCTCGCCGGCCGCTACATCCCTTTCCCTCCGATTTCTTCTTTTTTTTTCCTATTTATTCGCCTTTGTTGCCATCGCCGGCACCAGTCCTACACTCCGCGTTGTCTCAGTGGAAAACCAAAGTGAGACGTAAGTTGGGAGAAATAATTCCCCCCCCCCCCCCCATGTGAAGACGATTTTGCACCTGTGAAAGTCACACGTGCGAGATCTAAACCAATGCGAAAACGATTTCGCACGTGTGAGAGACACACGGGTGAGGTCATAAACAAGTAAAAAAAAAAAAACTTTGTTGTCCCTTCTTCATGGTTCTTGAAGAAATTGAAAAGACATTTTAGTATAAATATGTTTCTAGAGACTATTAGTGGTTTTTTTAATACATGTGAAAAATACATTTTTACTAGAAATATAGGGACTATTAGTGCCTCATGTTTTTTGGAAATATTTTTTTAATTAGAAATTTTTATTAAAAAATCATATAATTTTTTAAATAAGATTTTTTTGCTGAGATGGGTTATAAAACCGTATAGAAAAAATTTAAATAAGTATTTGATAATTGATGCTATAATAACTTTAGCATGAATCAATTTTCATAACAATTTTGTGTTTGATATTTTATTTGATTAAAAATTTATCGATAAGTATAGTAATATATTAGATTGATTATTAATTTTTATTTATTTTCCTAGAATAGGCAATAAGAGGTCCATTTAACTTTCCTAAGAAAATTTAAAAATATTTTTTGTAATTTACTAGTAAGTCTCTAATAGTAATAGGATTTTATTTAAAGGTTTTTTTGGAAATATGTATCCTGGGAAAAATATTTCTAGTTTTTCCTAGAATATAAATTTTCAATCAGGGGCACTAAGGAGGCCATAGTAAATTTATGGCCAGATTCAAAAATTACAAAATAAGGTAGACAACATTTGGGGTAAAAAAGATTAATATTGGTGGGTTTTAATCCATTATCGATATTCAATCCAGAACCTCTCCTATCATTCTTTTTTTAAAAATGTATGCATAAATTTCTAGATAATTTATTTGACATATAATTTATGTAAAGTATTAAATGTAGGTTAACCTCGAACTCGGTTAAATTTATTATGCTCGAACTCGATTATAATTTTAGGCTCGAGGCTAGGTCAACTTACTCGAATATAGGAAGGTTCAAACTCAGCTTGATTTGATGCTACCCTTATACCTAATTTTAAGTAGAGGTCATGCCCAATTTTATGTAAAATGTATGTATAATTTTATATATAATTATTTGACATGTATTTTTTGAAAAATTTTAAATGTATATTGGAGTTCAAACTCAAGACATGTAATTTTTGAAAAGTTTTAAATGAATATTAAAGTTTGAGCTCAGCTCAAACTCAATTAAAATTATTGGGCTCAAGTTCGATAATAATTTTAAACTTGAGGCTAGGATCGATTCGAGCTCGAATTCAAAATATTTAAATCAAATTTGACTCGAACATAGGCAGGTTCGGGCTCGGTTTGGCTCGATGCCACTCCTACTTTTCGGCACCGGAATTGTACGAGTGAGTTCATGGTACATCTAGGGTGGATATGAGGTATGGGTATTTCTATGGTTCCATTGATATTTTGCCTATTTTGTGATAAACTTTGGTTGTAGTACACTAGGGCTTTGTTGCCATAATTCCAGATACTGATACCAATTCCAGAAACCATGATTCTTACACTATTAGACTTTTATTTATGTTTCTTTTTCTGTTGCCAAACAGGTATTTAGACTGGCAATCCTGAATCAGACTTCCTCTGTCATGCACTAGAAATTGAAAAGAGGAAGAAAATACATCTACAAACTGGCAAGAATTCTTTGTTCATATGTATTAATGAAGAGTACAAGTTCAAAGGTGTTTTCTTGTAGTTTAAACTTGTATGCATAAACTAGAGCATCTCGATAATGTAGGCAGCAATGCAACATAGCCTAAATTTAAATTCACAAAGGCATATCAATTATTAGGGTTTGTTATCTAAAGGGACCAAAGCTTATGTACAGGGAGGATTTTGAAGTAGAAAAAGAAAGGAGATCAATCACAAGCACAACTTCTTAGAGGAAGACCGGATTTAATTGCAGCAACCAGCTCCTAGCCTTCTTATTTTCTAAAGCCTTCTTCATTTGGACACCATCACTCTTCAGGGTGTATTTCTCTGTTATCTCCATTACTCACTGTTTTTCCTTCATATGAAAAGTGAGACCTAAGACCAATCCAACATTGGTAGTAATCGCGATCCAAGTATGGAGATTCCAGAGCCCAGGGGCAGACTCGGGGAATTAAACATGATTCAAACATGAATGCCATTGTGTCCCTAATCCTGAAGGGTCCGGTATCCGCTCGAGCAGTAACAGTTGCCTGCAAAAGAAAACAAGTATATAAGAAATCTAGAACCAGAGGGAAAGAGGTCCCAGTTACCAGAGTTTCGAATGATGTTCCTTTGATACCTCAAATGTCTTGGTGTCGGGTCCGTGAGGGGTCATGCAACTATGAAGGCTAGCACCACCAGGTACAAATCCATCTGCTTTGGCCTACAATATTAACAAGTAAAATGAAAACCGCAAGATTTACAAGCAAGGGAATCAAGCACATCCACAATATGCAGAATCGTACAAGGACTAAACCCCAGTCCAAAAAAATCCTTCATTGAATAACCACCATAATTCAGTAGATGATGCTTCTTAAAAGTGAACAAATTGACTCCATTCATTTCAATTTTCCAGATATATTCCCTGACATTGTTAGGCTGGTAACAAAGCCCTAGTGTACTACAACTCAAATTTATGACAAAATAGGCAAAATACCAACGGGACCACAGAAATGCCCATACCTCATATCCACCATAGATTAGTCCCATGAACTCACTCATACAATTCCGGTGATAATATGGAGGCCGAAAAGTATGCTCTGCAACCAGCCACCGTGGAGGGAAAATGACAAAATCCAGCAAAGCAACGCCGGGTTTCTCAGATGGGGCTGTCAGTACTGCCAGGAAATAATATGGATAGACAGCACTTTAGGCACTATAAAAGTCAAAATTAAGAGTAGGAAGAAAGTTGAGTATGTGACAGTTTAACCTGTGTTTATTGAAGGATCGCTATGATCAACTAGGACAGTGTTGAAAGGGCAAAATTTACTCAGGTCGTACTGTAACAAAGCGAAACTCAAGTAAAAAATACTCAAAAAATAAAATTAAAATAAATAATTGTTTCATTAAAAGTAGGAAGACTTCCCCTCCACTCTCCAAAAAAATTAAAAAAAAAACAGAGAAAAAAGTCTTCATTGTAAGCAACTGCCAACCAGAGGTAAAATATAGTAGTCAGTAGCTTTCAAGCATCATAGATCTCTTAGATTTGGGAAAAGAAAGAAACATGCATTCTGATTGTAAGGCATCCAAGCTATGAAATGTTAAGATAGATAGGCTTATTTACCAGGAACAATAAATAGAAGAGTAATCAATGATCATAGCAACTGAGAACCCGACATCTCAATATTCTATGCAACATTTGTGGCTAATGACAGGTTTAAAAAAATCTAATGCGAAATCACAACCAGCACCTTATAAGGAACATAGTTGCCATGCCAAGCAACAACATTGAATGGTGAAAAATCTTGATTTGCTGTGAACAATTCGCCACCAAATTTCTGCACAATTGTATATCCTGGACGGAGACTCTGTTCAAACCATGCTGTAGGTACAAGAAAGTCTCTTGAAGCAGCAAGGCCATTAGCACCTACAAAAAGATTAAAAAGCCTCTCTGACTCCCCGAAAGAAGAGGTAAAATGTTTAAATAAGAAACAGGAAGAATGACAGGAAACCTACTGGCCCTAAGAAGATCTAAGTACCTATAGGGCCTAGATCAGGGAGCTGAAAATGGGTACCGAAAACCTCAGCAATGTAACCGCGTGATGGACCGTCTGGCAAGTAAACAGAGAAACGGAATCCTTGAGGCAGAACAACCATTTCGCCAGGAGACACTTGCATTCTTCCACATTCAGTTGTGATCCATAATCCTGTCTTACAAAGGGAGAGAGCCGTCTAAAGGAGCAAATGAAAAATTATGCAAATTGACTTCTAAGGTAAATAGAGTCAGGACAAATTTTATAATTTGATAACTATGTCTTCACTAAATTTGGACATGTTTTCATATATCATATATGGACTTGTGAAGTTGGGTCCAAGACTATCCCAAAATAACTAACCAACTTAAGAAGTCTCTTTCTCAACTAATAAACTCAAGATCTTTGTACTCACTCATCCATGTGAGACTATTCCTTAACATTTCTCCTCACGTGTAGGCCCTCTTTGTGGCTCTACAAGTGGATAATTTTATGTATAAGCCTCTTTTGTAGCTTTACAAATGGATAATTTTTAAGTGTAGGCCCACATATGAGTACCCTCTTTGATACCATGTGAAGTTTGGTCCAAGGCCCATCCCAAAATGACTAACCAACTTAAGAAGCCTCTTTCCCAACTAATAAACTCAAGATTTTTGTACTTACTAATCCATATGGGACTATTCCTTGACAAAACTCATGGTGGTGAAACCCAAAAAAAATGGAATCACCCAAGAAATTTAACAATGGAATAGCTTAAACAAAGGACTCACTTCCTTTCTGGGGAACTATCAAAAAGTCGCCATCAGCGTTGCAGAATGCACAATTGTCCATAGATTTGTCAGCGTTGTACCTAGAGGCACATAGAGATCCAAGAAGAGGTTTATCCAGTTTAGCATTTAAGGAACCACACAGACCAGAACCTTATTACTAAACTCAGAAGCATTCATAGATATAGACCAGAAGTGAGGCATTACACTCATTCATTCTCAAGACAAAATAAAAGATGCATGGCTTGCAAAAACAGCATCCGGTTTCTGAGATATGTATCAGGACAAATTAAAACGTCCCATGACCGTGAAATACAACTTACATGTGTATAGCAAAACCATGTCGAAGAAAAGAACTTCCAGCTCCACAAATTGTGTATAACCCATCAATGAAATCAGTTGGACGCTCGGGGACCTCCATCGGCTTCCAGCGTAATTGAGTTGGTGTAGCACAACTAGTAGCTTGGTTGAATTCGCTGACAAGGTGTCCGCATCGTTCTCGAGGCTTGAACGGTTCATGTGTGACAGAAGGTTTAATACGATAGAACCAACTGCAAAATTTGATCATGAATGAAGAGGGAGTAATTCATAAAAGCAGTAATGAGGCGAAAACAACGCACCTCCTTTGATTGAGCTTCCTCGGAACAGTAAATGCAGTTCCTGAAATCTGCTCCGCATACAGACCGTACGGACAGACCAGTGGGTTGTTCTGGCATTGTGGCAGGGCTCCGCTTAAGGCTTCCGACGAGAAATGGTTGCCAAAACCCAATTCATACCGCAGATCGACGGAGAAATCAGAATCTGAGATGTCGGATCTCACACTCTCCTCCATTTTATAAATTTTCTTCGCGAATTGCTTACATAGAAGTAAAAATAATCAAGGCAAATAGCAAGGGTAAGTAACCTGTTGGAGAAATCGTCTGGTTATCAAGTTTTCTTACTAGGCTCAAGGCGAAGATGTCAGTTTGGTCGGGCAAGATATCCACAGGCTGCGATTTTGATCGATTTCAACGAGGCGCCCGGCAGATGATCAACAATCCCAGTCGTGACTCGTGTGGGCCGGCTTGACTCGGTAGCTTTGCTGTTCAATTAAGTTAAAAAACACACCTGGAAAAACAAAGAATGAAATATTAGAATCCAAATTGTATAAAAAATCCCTAAAACTTTAAATTTGAGGTACAAATGAATTTTTTTAGTTTTAAGGCATATTTCATTCACGACATGTTTTATCGATGCATATCAAAGTTTAAAACATGATAGAATCACTTAAGATAGTTTTTAACGTGCTTTGAAACCTAGATTAGAAATTTGGCTTTGGCATGATCGATCAATTAGGGTGATTGATTGATCATCCAAAGTGCAACTTGGTAAAAAAATATAAAATATGATCGATCAATTAGGGTGATTGATTGATTAGATAGAACATTGCTAGAATGAGTTATAAAACATGGTTGATTAGTCCAATCCATGTCGTAGGCATTGAAAAATTATAAAGTATTATCAATCAAACAGAAGTATACCAAATAAGGGACACAAAACATGATTGATCATATACAATTCTTTAATCAATCACACTTAGTTTTGCATAGCCCAGAGCATCAATGTATGATCGCTCAGTCGGTTTGTACTAATCAATCTACTTAAGTTTTCTAATCAAATAAATATGCATTAGTCGATCAACTGATCGACCAATTAGGCTAAGGATTGACAAAAAGATAACTGTTACTCATGATTGATTGATTGATTGATTGATTGAGTAGTAAGTTCATTAAGTTCATCTTCATGTCCTGTTTCAAATTTATTTAATTCATTTACATGAATTTCATCTTCAAGTATATGACGTTGCAGATTACGTTACGCCGTCCAAGGTACATCCCACCACCTACCTCAAGATGTCATACTTATCATTAAGCAAGGATAGTTTCGTAATTCATGATCTGCCGCTCTTTACCTATCGCCGTTTTTGTTTTTCTTAGCAATACTTGAAGGTTCTGCGGACGCGAGTGGCGGTTTATCACAGAGCTCAAAATCTAGCACGGGCAAAACCCTTGCTTCTTCAGTTCATCCTTTGACGGATAACAAGGCCCTTTTCTTCTTTCGCAGTCCTTATTGTTTTCGTTTTCTGCCTTTTCTCCTTCTACTTAGTAGAAAGAACAGGAGCAAGAGTTCACTGAATTGGCGGAAGGCCTTTGCTCTTTTTCTTGTTTGGTGTGCTAATTTCTTCCTTTCCGATCTCCATTTTTGGTTTATATTGCTTCTCCTCCACTTTCCTCTGGTGTAAATGGCTGCTGACGCGAGTGACATTGACAAGCTTTATGAATATGGGGAGCGTCTCAGTGAAGCTAAAGACAAGTCTGCGGTCAGTTCCCTTCTCGTATGACCTTTTTTTTTTTTTTAGGGACTGAAATCCTTCTTAATTTTCCTGGGTTCTGAGTTTGTTCTTCTGTCTGCAGCATGTCAGTGACTACGAGGGAATCATCAAGGCCGCAAAAGGCAGCACGAAGGCCAAGCAGTTGGCAGCTCAGCTGATCCCTAGATTCGTCAAGTTCTTCCCCGGGCTTGCTGCAGACGCCATCTATGCTCACTTCGATTTGTGTGAGGATGAAGAATCTGCGGTGAGTTTCTGCTTGTTTCTTTTCCACTGACTTTTTAAGGGGTTGAATTTTGGTAAAAATTGAAAGTTTAGTGCTTTTGTCCTGCAATTGGTTTCTATAACTTACCAAGAAGTGAGTGTACTGCTCAATGGGAATGACCATCTGGGAAAGCTCTGCTTGCCAAAAATGGAACATTGAACGCTATTCGGAACTTATCATATGAGCATCTCTATTCTGAAACTCGCTATTAGCTGACTGATGTTTAAGACAAATTGGTAGTGAACATTCTAGTGTTTTTAACATTTTTTCCTTACTGGCCAGAAAACTGAGTAGCTATATAGGAACCAATATTATAAAGATCCACCTGGTCACCGACTCAGTCAGGTGACGTGAGTCTTGTCAAATCAGGTTTAAATACTGGTTGAACTGGTAATGACATCATATTCATCATTTAGTTTTAGAAAATAATAAAAAAGTGAATGATTGGCTTCTCCCCCAATCAGGTTGCTGGAGGGGGCAGAGACCCAACCCCTCTCTTGTCGGTTGGGGAGTGGGTAGCATCCCCCCTGCTGGGGTGCTGTACTTCCGTCAGCAGGACAATGTAGTGGAAACAACGGGGGAAGGTGGGCTGGAGTCCCCAGGAGGCTTCCCCATTGGTGGAAGAAGGTGGGAGGGGTGAGGCTCTGCTCCTTCCCCTTCCCCTCTCTTTTCCATTGTTCTGTGTCACACGAGAAATTCCCATGCACGATGCCTGACCTAGTGACAGGGCTAGGTTGATGGTTCACCTGTCAACACAGCCTGGCAACCAGGTTTTGACTCATTTTTGGGTCTCGTATGCTCTTGGTCCAGATTGGTGCTCGTGTCTGTGTTCTATAACTGAGATTAAAAAAAAAAAAAAAATCTAGGATGAAGTAACAGAAATGGCTTTGGTGGATGTTCAGAGAGTTATGTTAGCTATGACACGGTACCTACGAAGGATTACGTAAGTTCTTGTCAATGATTGTTAAGCAGAAAACACATCTGATTGGTTATGGTTTTCTTTATGAGTTTATGGTGAGAGCCTCAGTACATAGACGCAGAAAATTCTGAATTTATTTGATGCAAATTAGTGGTTTGCTAAATGATATTTCCATGAAACAGTACTTATAAACCCAGTGTGGTAGTGCACATGGAAAGTTTAAGTAGACCCCACATTTCCAAGAGAAAGTGAATCACCTGGTTCATGGGTAAAATGAGAGAGGGTTTAAGTGAGATGTGGGGACATGATGCATATACTCTTGTCTCAACTCTGATTTGAAGGTCCTATTCGTGCACCTGGAATGTTTAGAGACAGAGTGAATTCCCTAGAGGAAGTGCCCAATATAGTGGTGCAAATGGAATATGAAATTTTGTGGAGTCTGTGTTACATAGAGAAAGTACGTTACCCTGTTTATGCATAAAAAGAGAGAAGTGGAATTCCACTAAGGAGATGGAATTTCAATATCTTTGAAGAATGTTTAAGTTAAATGACGTACTGTAATGTTATCTTCTATGTCTAAGTTAGATTTGAAATTGAAAAGGCTAATCATTTCCGTTTTCTATAGGGCACTTCACATTTACATACAGTAACACAAAATACTCATTTTCTAGAGAAAGTAGGTTACCCTGGAATTAATTTCCATTTTCCTTTTCTTGAGGTTCTACTCTTCCTGGGCACTGACTGCTCCTAAAATTAAAGGTTAAGTGTTCCACCTTTTTTATTTCACCTTTTATTAACTTATACTAACACAAAAAACACATTCTCTTGAGAGCGTAGTTCTCCTTACTGTAAACCCACATTTTGTTGCCTTGGGGTAATTTACTTTCTCTATGCATTGGCTGGTTATTGCCCATAATGTTGGTGAAATGACACAAAACAGCTATTCAAAGAAAAATGATTAAAAAAAAAGCATTGAACATATGTTAACCTTAGATTGAGAAGTTTGGAAGATGTGGAAATAGATCAAATGGTATGGAAAATAATAGAATCAAACTTTGCAATGGAACATCCTATTAATTTTTCTTTGAATAATTTCGCTAGCCAGTTACGATAAATTTCATGCTATTTATTGATTTTTAGAGCTAACACATAAACACAAAAGATTTCAAGGGAAGCAGAGAAGAGAGAAACTCTAGCTCTTGGGAGAGGAGAGAAGAAAACAAGGGAGAGAAAAAATAGGAAAAGAGAGAGGTACATGGACGAATTTGAGCAAAGAGGGAGATACTTGAATGCTCTATTTCATGCATTGAGATTGTATTTATAATTGTGGAAAAGTGTTTGCAATGACTACAATGCCATTAGGGCTACATGCTTCAAAAGGAAAAAAAGATATATAATTACAATTCTCTGCCATCTCTATGAAGTTCTTCTTATTTACTAGCCATGCTACTCCTACTCAAGTGGGTGTCTTTTAACACTCCCCCTCAAGCTGGTGTTTGTAATTTTACTCTACAAATAATCTTGGTTAAGAAACTTGTGTGTTTAAAAAAGAAATTTTCATTGCCTTGCTTTGATTCATCTTGTTTTTGTTCACATCTTGATTGTAATCTTCATCTTGTTCTCATCTTGTTTCTCCCCCTTGGATATTCTAGTCACATAAAATTTGATTACCACAACACGTGGAATTCTTCATTGTAGATTATACTTCTTCTCAAATGATAACGACACCCATACTTGAATTCAAAAGGAGGTGCAACTACTGCAACACTCAACTTCCAATCTTTTCCTTCATACTTCTCCTTCTATTCTCCCCCTCAAGCTGGGAGGTAATGGCAATGATAACGGCTTGAAGCAAAAACAATTAGCTATAGTAATTATCTCCTCCATCAAGGTGTCCCAAAGATAAGTACTCAATCGGACACTGACTCTCAAAAAGTAAAAAACATGGGTGATATAACAAGAGTTGAAACCAACCTCGAAGGATTTCTGACAAAGAGAGGAATAACCAGAAATTTCGTTTTAAATCAGCTCTGATTGAGGTAATTGCGGAGAACATTGCTGGTCATGTCTACGCCTGGCTTCTGGCAAAGAAAGAATTCTTTCACCTTAGCGGCACCAATTTCAGGAGAAATTGATATCTGATTGCCAACATGACAGGGCCTTCGTGTGCACCCCCCCGATGGCCACTCTAAGTTGAACTTCGATGGAAGTGCTTTTGGCTGCCCTGGTCCTGTTGGATTTGAAGGGGTCATCCATGATGAAGAAAGTTGTCTCCTCTTATCCTTTGCCGGCCCTTTAGGCATTTCTGATTCCACTACTGTAGAACTTGCTAGGTTGCTTCTGGGCCTCATGATTTTCCATGACTGTCTTAATAGGCCCCTCATCATCGAAGGTAACTCCAAGGTGGTCATTGATTGGTGCACAAAGAAAATTCGCCCCTTGGCGACACTGGGACACTTATTTTGAAATTTATAATATAACCGTCAATTTAAATTGTATTTGGGCTCACACACCCATATCTACCAATCATTTGGCAAACTTTCATGCTAAAAGGGGCTCTTCCCTCCAATACCTCGTTGTGGAGGAGGGGCCGCTGCGCTAGGTTGTATTTTCTTCCCTTTCCTTTGAATTAAATTCACACATTTTCCTTAAGAATTTCGAACAAAATAGTGATAATAATCACTAAAGTGGGTAATGCCTGTCACTCAAAACATGGCGATAAAAACCCAAAGTTACCAATAAAAAAGTCTCAATGGACTTAAAAATACCCACATATAAAAAAAGGACCAACCGAAGCATTGCACCAAGGGGTTGGCCTAAGAGGGTAAACGAGAGTAAAAAAGGATGGTAGGAGAAAGGTAACTAAGTAAAAGGGTAATGGAGATTAAAGGAAGGGAAAATAATCACCACCATAATAAGGAGGAGATTGTAACGGTAGTTTGGAAATAACTTAAAAAATTTGACCAAGTAGGACCCAAGAGGGAGATAAAACAAATTCCTCTATGAACATGACGATTGAGGAAACTTAAAAAAATCTCCAATAAGAAAGTTTTGAGATGAAACATAATAATGGAAACTTTTTAAACATAGACTTCTCATATAAGACAATTACTTTTTAATACAACTAGATCAATTTGAAAAGAAAATATTTAAAAGATAAATTCTGGAATAAGGGAGATTTAGGGCACTATTATTTGGAATCTAGAATTAAGAAACAAAACTTCCTAATTCAAAAATTCAGACTTTGTCAAAAAAAAAAACTAAATTCATATAAGGAAAGACTTCTCTTAAGGAAACCAATGTAATATGAGATAAAAAAAGGAACTAAGGAAGGAAAAATACTCAAGTTTATAAAATTTTAACTAGATTTTGAAAGCAATTAGGAAACTTAACCAATATTAGCAACTCAAAAAGTGAAGCAAAAAATGCGACTTTAATTCGGATTTTTGCATGCAATAGGCTACCAACATGACCTTTGATTCTTTCAATGTGGATATCTTTCTTTAGAAAGATCAGATTAAGAAACGGTTTATTGGGATATAAAGTAGATTCGCATAACTTTCTTTTCAGATATAATTCTCAATATAAATTCTTAGTCATGTTGGTACAAACTGTTTAGAAATTGGACGCTTTCTGCTGCTGCTCGAAACTTTTTTATTTCAGATGTCGATTTCTCTTTTTATAAAAATCTGATTAGAACAATTCTTTTATAGTTGGAAAGTAGACTCAAAGATATTTCCAATGGCATATAATATTCTATATGATAATCATGGTAAGAGAGTCATGAATCCAATGAAAAACAAGCATATAGAAAGAAGACTAAGGGAAAAACGAGAAACTCCTATTTTTTTTTTTCTTCCTGTTCCTTCCTTTCTTCTCCATCTTCTCCTTCTCTATGTTAGATCTTTGCCCACTCTAATACCTTGTTGATTTCTAGAGCCAACACATAAACACAAAATATTTCAAGGGAAGGAGAGAAAAGAGAAACTCCCAACTTTTAGGAGAGAGGAGAGAAGAAACCAAGGGAGAGAAAGAAAGAGAGAGGTACATGGACGAATTTGAGCTAAGAGGAAGACGCTTGAATGCCCTAACCCATGCCTTGAGGTTGTATTTATAGTTGTGGAAAAGGGTTTACAATGACTACAATACCTTTAGGGTTACATGCTTCAATAGGAAAAAGACATAAGAGGACATACACCAACTTGCATAATTACAAAATGGTTGTCTAATTTATTAGTCATGCCACCCCTACACACATGGGTGTCTTTTAACACTATTATATATCTTAACAAATTAAGTACAAAATGGCTGTCTAATTTATGTTGTTTATGTGGAGTGGGCCTTTACTAAATGGCCACATGGGAGAGTTTCTAGTGTAAGGTCTTGGGTTCAAGTTTAACCGGGGGATATTGGGTGTAGTGTGCATGAATAATCAGCATTCAAAGAAAAACACTATGTTCCTTGTCCTTATAAAAATAAATAAATATAAGAGATGGAACCACTATTTTCAATTTGCTGGAGATTTGATGAACATGAAATCTGTGAGGAGATTGGAGTGCTGGACTTGATTCTCAACAGTCCTCTGAAGGGGTGCTTTGCAGGTTTTAGAAGGAAGTTGCTGTGCTTTTCCTGTACTGAAAAAGGGGTAGCTTCGGTGCATACATGGTGGTTTCACAAGACAGAAACAACTTGAACAACATGATTGTTTAGGTTAAACACTAGGTATACAGTGTAAGACATCAGAGTTATTTTTTGTTACACATGGAGCATAAATATGTTGTGTAATTCATGACATATCTGCAAAGGAGAGGAAAACAAATTCTTTGGGAATTCAAGAAGGTTACTGAAGTTCAGAATGGTTCTTGTAGATTTAGTGCTAGTTGTGGACCTGCTTAGATGATATTTCACTGTGCTGAAGCCCTATGCAGCTACCTTTGAGAATAAGAGTGATTTTTACTTTGCCATTGCTGAATTATATGTAAAGGGTATTTTTGTGTTTTTTACCTTACTCATAATATCCCTCTAGAGTAGGAAAGTGTTCTGCTTCATATGGTAGTTAGTGGTTCAATTTTCAGTTTTGTATGTCATGTAATTAGGGAGATATAAGGAGTTGAGTGTAGAGAGGTATTTCTGTCATTGTACCTTATTTTTCACTCAAGTGATATTTAATAGAAGAGAGGTCGATTTCTGATTTCTCAGCGAGTTCTGGATTGATCGCACTCTACTCTCTCTCCTCTCTCTTCTTAATTCTTAACTTTTACACAATACCGAAGCAGGATGCTTGCTTGGGCCTAGGACCAGTTTGTGCTTCGTTGACTTTGTGCTTTGTACGTGTTGTTCACATGTCAAGCCCTATTATGTGTAAGCATAGACATCAAGGGCAGTGTTGAGTGGTAGTACTGCCATATCGATAAGTGCTAAAAAGTGTTATTGGTTTACAAGGTTGAACAATAGGCCTCCTAAGTAGTCAGTCATTTTGGGGTAGAACTAGGCTCAATCCAACAACTATATTTCGAGTTGATTATGTACTAGACCTTTGTCATTCACCCCCCAAAAAAAATAGCAAGAACAAAGAAAGAAGAAAGTTATGTACCAGACTCCTGTCATTGATAGTGGCACCTATAGGTACAGCCATCCATGGGTATTCTAGGGCATAGATGAGAGCCTATTGTTGTGGCCGAAGCCAGGTCATGTCCACCTCATTATTGGTCAGGAAACAAAGCAAGAAGATTACTTGATCCGTTTGGAGATGATTGAGGATACTCTATAGGTGGAAAATTGAAGAGAAGAAAGCGTATCTAAATCTGGTGGTTCATCTTACTATATCCTGTTACCAAGGAGAATGCTATTATGATAATCTTACTACTTTGTCACCCAGGAAAAGCCTTTTAGATATCTTGGATGATTGTATGCACTAACCATTGAATGAGTTGGTGATACTTTCACCATGGGGATGTTAGAGGAGAATAATTTCGACTAAAAAATTGAATCCTCAATTATCCTTGGGTTGATTGGTTCTAATTAACATAATTATAATTGGCCGGGTCGTGCTTCTGTTGTTGTTACTTTGAAGCAATTATAGTGCTCAAAGCAAACCTGGCTCTGATACCACTTGGTCCCAACTTACATATTATTAGAGCGGGTACTCATATGTGGGTCCAAGGCCTATCCCAAAATGACTAGCCAACTTAGGCAACCTCTTTTCCAACTAATAAACTCAAAGTCTTTGTACTCACTAATCCATGTGGGGCTATTCCTTAACAATTTGTTTAGACATGTAAACGTCAGATTTTTTTTGCTTTCCTTGTCTTGATAATTACAGATTTCAGTTCTAAATTATAAAAGGTGTTCTGTATTGGGCAAATTTTTACACCTCTTATTAATGTAATAAAAAAGTGGACGAAGAAAATGATCTGATTGGAATATATCTGAGTACATGTCAGGCTTCAACCAATTTGTGCAAATATGATTGGATTTGTATTTGTCTGAGTATAGGTCAGGATTCAAGCAATTCGTGGGTTTCCACTTCTTTGCAAGGATACTGCAGAGTACATTTCGAAAATTGTCTATGTTGTTGGGCAACTTCTAACAGCTGGTAAATCATGCTACTATTGGTCTTCCTAAACCTACTCTTATTATTCTTAGTTGCATAATGCATTTTTTTTAATGCTTATAGAGGAAAATGTGGAGCGTGATGCCGTGCAGAAATGCCTGATGTCTATTTTAAGGCAGGATGTAAAAGGTAGTTTTCTCTGAAATCTCTTTCAAAATTTATAACATGTGGCAATCTGTGATCTATGTATGTTGATTTGACCAGCTGGTTTTATTTGCCATTTTGTCATGATGATTTCTTGAATATTTCTCGCAAATGGAAGAAGTTCCTGTTCTTATTGATGTTTTTGAATTTTGCAGAATCGTTAACATCTTTATTTAAACATATAGATGGTGGTGATGAGAACGTTAGAGAAAAAGTTCTTGGTTTTATCCGGGATAAGGTGTGGCCCATGTAACCCTTGTCCTCTCTCTCTCTCTCTCTCTCTCTCTCTCTTCCCCTCGTTCTCTCTCTTTTTCTTTTTTGTTTTCCTGTTTAAATCTTCAAAATGTAGTGGTGCATTTTGCAATTAATTTATTATGGTAATATATCTTAAGTTTTATTCCAGGTATTCCCTCTCAAGGCTGAAATTTTGAAGCCACAAGCGCAAATGGAAAGACACATAACAGATTTAGTGAAAAAAGTGAGTTGAATGCTGTAAAAATGTAGTCATTTTCGCAAACATACAGAGAGATATGGTAGTCTCTGGTTTATGAGTTAGATACCGAGCAATCTATTCAACTGACTACATGTGTAAAGTATTGAATGTTTATTATTCTTGTGCTCTTGATGTTGTGAAGAATTAACAATTTTGTTACTTGATTATTTGTAGAGTTTGCAGGATGTTACTGGTGCTGAATTTAAGATGTTTATGGATTTCCTCATGAGTTTAACCTTATTTGGAGAGGAAGCTCCACCAGAGCGTGTGCAGGAACTTATTGAAATTATTGAGGGGCAGGCTGATCTAGATGCCCAGTTTAATGTAAGTTTCATGTGGAGCATCTATTGTTGGTATATGGAAGGTAGATATAGAATGAACAATATTAGTGATTCATGCAATTTTGCACTGTGGCAGCTTCTGTAAGATTTCTATAGAATGAATGATGGGACTGTGAATTGTTACTTGAGTGTAATACATGGTTTGCATCACTCAGTATGTTCATAACTCTAACTCTCTATTTATGATAATATTTTCAGTCAAGTCATGGTGTTTTGAATTGCAGAGCAACCAGACTTCCTTATGACTTTTATGATTATAGGATTGATATTAATGGAAATTAGCCTGAACCATACTTTTGTTAAGTTGGTTCCGTATCCATTCCATAATGACTAACCAAAGTCGGGAGGCTGTTTTTCTAACTAATTACCATAATATTTTTCTTAACTTTTATCAATGTGGAACTATTCCCACTAACAACTTGTAAAGAAGTTCTATTGTAGTAGTTTTGTTTTGAGCACCCACATCTAATTTTTTTTGTCAGATTCGTTGGCATTTTTCTGAAAAATACAATTATGGTTGACATGAAGAGATTTTGTTCAAATTCGGGTTGTAGTTTGTTAACAAAGCAGTACATGACTGAAAAGATAAATTATGGAGTCAAATTTATGCCCTTTCTTGTGGTTTTGCTCTCATTGAGTGGTCCAACTGATTCTATCTTGGTTAAGTCATTCATTTGCATTACTACTTCTGCTTGACTGGTTAGACCTTGTGAACTTAATAGGGGGACCTTTAAAATCAAATTAATAGAGAATGTCTGCCCCCTTATTGTAGACTAGTTACTCCTTTAGCCTATCTTTGTTTTTTATAACAATGAGAAAACAATTCCATTAGAAAGGCTCCCTAAGGAGAAGAATTTACCAGGAAATAAATCGGAACAAGAAAACAGAACCAAGAGAACCTAAATGGGAATGGGGAGTGAGCTCCAAGAGATCATGGTGCTATCAGAGTTAAGGGCCCAATTAATTCTCAGGGCTGAAATGAGATTGCACTTTTGATGATTAGAAGCCATAGAGTTAAAAAATTATGTTTTCGTGCCCTTCCATAAGCCACTTTAAGTGCACTCTCTGCTTCCAAAAAATACATTCTTGAGTGATGATAACTTCCAATTCATGCTTGTGGGTGCAATGATGGTTGTCTTCATCGGAGGGGATTGGAATCCTCAATGGTATTTAGGTCTTGAATCTTGGCTAAGAGGGCTGCCCTCTTCTCTTTTGTATACTGAATGAATCTTGAGCCTACGTCCTGATGAAATCTTTCAGGATCTTGAGTTTGAGGGAGAACTGATGGCAAACAGAGCCCACAACTACAATATGATTCCCCAAAAAAAGCAAAATGAGTTGTTCAAACCATGCACACTCAAAACCTAACGGTTGTGTCCCATGTTCCATTGATCACCGTCAAGGATGATAGGGCAGTGATCCAAGGCCAGTCTAGGGTCAGTGAAACTGTGTGCATTTGGAAGAGACTCAGCAATTAGGGTTGGGAAGAAACCTGTCAAGCTATGACAGAATGGCTCGCAACTAGCTGTTGGTCCAGGCTAATGAGACAGTTGGATAGTTAAAGAACTGGTTTCTACCAATGAAATCCAGAATTGACACATAGCTAGGGTGAAGATTGTCGCTGGTGGACATTTCTTGTGGGGAAATCTGATTACGTTGCAGTCTCTCCCTTAAATGAAGGAAGATCCCATCCCAGTTCTGAAAATTTTCATTAAGCTCAACACAAAACTCTTCCTTGTTGGCAGGACTAAGATTGTCAATATTGCATATGGCCCAATAGTCATTAGTTGTGAGGGACTTGAAGGATGCATAGCGTTTACCGACCATTCAATGCATCATTGGGGCACAAAATCGAGCAGTCCCAGGCCAGCAGTAAGCCCCTAAACCAAGAGGCCAGAAGGTCACAAACCAATGGTTGGGCAACGATTTGGAGCTTGGTCTTCTGAAGAAAACAAGCGCTAGGCGAGCATTGAATATGCTGTCATGAACAACTGCCCTGCTTTTGAGCATCTTTCAATCCTGAGTGTTCCAAGAGATCATATTCATGGCAGATAATACATAGGGAGGAAGAAATTCACCTATGGGTTAATGCTGCTAGTGGCATAGTGAATTGGGTTGGTTTGAACTTCTAATTCTTTTAGGAATATTTCAACCTTCATCTTTCAAATTATTATTATATTTTAATTTTTATTATACAAAGTATTATTGTCATTTGTTAAGAATAGTTTACATTTACATTTCAAAAAAAAAAAGAATAGTTTACATTTGAGTTGGCTTTGGGCCAGAGCATTAATTGGAAGAAAATTACTCTCCTGGGATACTATATTGAAGACTCAGTGCTTCGTGACATGGCAAAATTCTTGGGTTGCATTAGAGAGCACGCCTGCTACTTATTTTGGGACTGCCACTGTTTGACACACGTCCCATTGCGGCTCTTTGCCCCCCCCCCCCCCCCCCCCCCCCCCCCCCCCCCTAATGAATAAAGAAGTTTGAGAAGAGATTAACCACATGGCGGGGCAAACTTCTTTCCACAATAGGTCGACTTATCATGCTCAAGTCATACTTGGCAGGTCTGCCCAATTACATCGTATCCTTTCACACATTGCCCGACATCGGTGTGCTCAAAGCTTGATGCTATTCGCTGGCGTTTTCTTTGGATAGGTATTGAAGACACCTTCAGGTACCATTTGGTTAGTTGGAAAGAGATTTGTCAGCCCCAAATCAGAGGTGGCTTGAGAATTCGGCCTACAAAGGATATGAATTGTGCTCTCCTTCTTAAGTGGATTTGGAATCTCAATTCCAAGGAGAACAGTTTGTGGAGTAACATGGTGAGATTCTACCTCCTCCTGTGTCATTGGTGGAGAGAGGGGGGTATCGCCCGTTGCTTATTCCCAATCTGGAAATGCATTTTCAAATTGCTTCCGAAGTTCAGGGCTGCAACCTCCTTCTATCTTGGTAATGGGAGGACCCTTCGATTCTAGACAGACGAGTGGTGCGACCCCCGGCCATTGTTGGAGGATTACCCGGAATTAGTAAGGATTTCTATGGATCTATCTCAATCGGTGGCTGACTCATGGAGTAATCAGTCTTGGAGCCTCCACTTCCACCGTGGTCTGAATGATGAAGAAGCAAGTGCCTTGTGCTCGCTTCTTTCCAGCCTCAGCAACACTGTCATCCGAGATCGGGTGCATGGCAAATTAATCTGGAAGCCTAGCATTTATGGTATCTTCTCGGTGGCCTCAACGTATTCCCATATTAGAGAAGACGACCCCAGCACTCCTGAGCAATGCAAATCTTATGTGAAAGCTCTCTATGCCTAGCAAGATAATTTTTTTTCATATGGACTGCAATCAGAGAACAAATCCTCACAATTAACAAACTTCAAAAGAGGGGTTTCACCGTCCCTGACAACACTGGCCCTCTATGTGGTGTATGTGAGGAGACTGTCTGGCATACTCTTCTTCATTGCGGGTACTCATGGTATGTATGGATGGCAATTTTCCAGAAAGTTGGTAATCAGGTGGGCCTTCATCAAGAGCTTTTTGGCACCTTCCAGATGGTATTGGGAACGCGTATGCCAAGAATTGGCAAGCTGCTCCTCTCTGCTTGCCTTGCTCATATCCTGTAGTGTCTTTGGTTGGAGCGGAATAATAGGAGGTTTAAACTCAAATTCAAAAGCCTGGAAAGCACTATCTCTTGATCGCCAACTAGTTGCATACCAGGAAGGAATTTGCGCGTCAAGTGGAAATTTCTCTTAGCTGGAATTGGAGTCTTCTGGCTCATATGGCAGGTCCGCAAAAAGTGTCAGCCATGACCGAATGGGAGCCTCCCCCTAGTAACTGCTTGAAGTTAAATTTTGATGAAAGCGCTATGGGCGCCCGGGACCAGCCGGAGTGGGTGGTCTCTTCAGGAATCACAGAGGTGAGATTATTCTTTCTTATGCGGACCAGTTGGTATTACTGACTCCAATATAGCGGAAGTGACTGCCCTTCTCCATGGGTTGAAAATTTTCAAGGACCATCTTCACGAAAAGTTGATGATTGAAGGGGATTCTAAAGTTGTCATTAGTTGGTGCTCTAGCACCACCTCCCTTCTGCGGTGACATTGGCCCACAATTTCTTCCATTGCAGACATTGTATATTCTATTTCTTGTACTTGGAGCCACATTCCTAGGTCAGCCAATTCCTTGGCTGACAAGCTTGCTAAATCTGAAACATCCCAACAATTTCTCATTGTTTGGGACGGTCCCCCTTAATTTTGCTCCTTTGGGCCTTAATATAATCAAGCACTATTTAAAAAAAAAAAAATAGTTTACATGGATTCATGAATAGAAAAATCGTATGGTTATTAGTTGGAAAAAGACCTCCTAATTTGGCTAGTCATCTTGGGATGGACCTAGACCCCCTTTAACATGGTCTTAAAGCAAGTTTTGGAGCCCAACAGTATATTTCCCGAGAGCTAATGGTCATGTTTGAATTATTGAAGGGTCAGTATTTCAATAATTGACTTCTCTATCTCATATCTCTCTTCCTCTTTATGTTCTTTTCTCTCTCTTTCTTGTTATATTTTTCTTTTCTTCTTGCTAATTATTTTCATATGGTTCTAGAATTATAATGTGTTAGAACAGTCCCACATGGATCTAAGATTAGGAAAAATTTGTGCTTATTGTGTAGGGAGAGGTATCCTAACTTCTACTAATCATTTTAGGATAGATCTATACTCATCTTAGCATGGTGTTGAAGCAGGTATTCGTACGTGGGCCTGTGCTAAAACTTGTCCATGTGGAAGAACGGTAAAGAGGGCTAACACATGAAAGTGAGTGTTAATAATAGTACCACACAAATCCCCAATTACACAAATGATGATGTTATTAGTTGGGAGAAAAAAAAAAACCTTCAGCTACTCATTTTGGGATGGACTTGGACACAAAAGTTATTCATCTAATGGTTTTTCCTAGAGACTTTTTGATTTTTGTTTCGAATTGGCAAGCCTTATGAATTGCTTGGATGACCTGTTGCATTTTGTTGGGCATGCTTAATAATTTCCATAATTTGAAGGACCTGTTTTAACATGAAACCCATCCATTAGTGTGGAACAAAATCTGGAACATCGATTTTGAAGCAAGATGCTGGAACATTGATGTTGGTGAGATAACTATCTTTGAAAAACACACTCCACTCATTTTATTTGGCAATTTAATGGTTCTTTTTATTATTTTTTTTATTTTTTGAATAGTATTAGTAGTTTTTTTTATCCTTTGCGGTGATACTCCCTATTGAATGCTGGAACTTTAATGTTGGTGAGAGAACTGTATTTGAGAAACACTCTCCACTCATTTTATTTGGCAATTTAATGGTTCTTTTTATTATTATTATTATTATTTTTTGAATAGCATTAGTAGTTCTTTTTTTTAATCCTTTGTGGTGATACTCCCCATTGAATGCTGGAACTTTAATGTTGGTGAGAGAACTGTATTTGAGAAACAACCTCCACTCATTTTATTTGGCAATTTAGTGGTCCCTTTTATAATTATTATTTGTTGAATAGCATTTGTAGTTTTTTTTATCCTTTGTGGTGACTCCCCATTGAATTCTGGAACTTTAATGTTGGTGAGAGAACTGTATTTGAGAAACAGCCTCCACTCATTTTATTTGGCAATTTAGTGGTCCCTTTTATAATTATTATTTGTTGAATAGCATTTGTAGTTTTTTTTATCCTTTGTGGTGATACTCCCCATTGATGTAGGTTTGGAAAATCCTCTTGTATTAATTGGGAAAAAACCTTCTGACTTCAGATATTCATTTTAAAATAGGGAGTATATTCTATTGGGTTAGTTTGTGCCCTGTTTATGTTGTCTATGTTTGAGGTCTGCTGTTTGTTTATTTAGGCCTGGATATAAGTAGTGTTGCTAAGAACAAATTTACTTTGATTTAGTTTTTGAAAAATCATCATTATTAGCTGGGAAAAAGGATTCCTAACTAGGAGTGGTTGTTATGAGATGAATGTAGATTCAATTTTCACAGTTAATAATGGTAGCTATGACTATTTCCAGATGAAATAGTTGGTATCCTTTTTGCTTATGTGATGATGTTTGATGGTGCACTGAACTTAAAATGATTTTGGTTTTATTTTGCAGGTTTCAGATCTTGATCACATAGATAGATTGATTTCATGCATGTTGTTAGCTCTTCCTTTTTTTATGGTAAAGACACAGATTATGTTAAATTTTTTATCGGATTATGTTGTGAAGCTGTCTTACGTTTTTTCAATATGTTATCCTTATGTTCTTTCTTTTTCTTCAGAGGGGTGGCTCGAATAGCAAGTTTTTAAACTACTTGAACAAACATATTTTCTCTGTTTTCAATAAGGTAATATTGTTTTTTATGTTTTTTTTTTTTGACCTTTTTGAACCATGAAAGTTTTTATACTGGTTGTTTGTTGAACATGGCATATGTCTGATTTCTTGGTTGTTCATTTTGTAGCTTCCTGAAAAACGGAAACTAGACTTGCTTAAGAACGTTGCTGAAAGTTCACCATATACAATACCACAGGACTCAAGACAGCTACTTCCGTCTGTTGTTCAGCTGCTAAAGGTGGGTGTATGGTATTAATATGTTGCTGGTCGCTTGGTCTTTCGTCACTGCTTTTCTTTTACTCCCGAGTGAGGGTTGTGGTGTTTGGTTTGAAGGCTATATTGTTACTTTTGGAGAATTTATGAATGCACCCTCTTTCGCTTAAATTTCAGAATATTGTACTCTGCTCTCCTCTTTTATGGTATAAAGTTAGTGTCTCTTGGAAGGCTGATGTTTCTTTTTGTGCCATATTCCCTCATAATCTGATTTTCTGGTATTTACACCTGAATCTGTTTTTTTTTTCCCCAGAATTGCATTCCTCTTAGGAAAACTGAAGACATACAGTACACCTATGTCGAATGCTTGTTGTATACATTTCACCATCTAGCTCACAAGGTTATCAATTCTTTTTGTCTCTCATTGACAACTTCATAATGTAACTTATTAAATCCTCACTGACCAACAATATGTGCAGACGCCCAATGCTACAAATAGTCTCTGTGGTTATAAAATAGTGACTGGACAGCCATCAGACCGACTTGGGGAAGACTTCTCTGATAATTACAAAGACTTCAATGAGAGGTAATCTATTACGAACCAAGGCTTAGTGGAGAATGACTATTCTACCCTTGCAATTAAATTATTCAAATAATTACTGAAATAAAGCAAGCACCAAGTTCCTAACATAATCCATAGCAGTTTTGTAAGCAAAATTTGGATTTGGTAGGCATGATTTGACATTATTTTCCAACTTCATTATAATGTATGCTTGTCTTCCTTTTTGGCTAATCTGTTCGAAAAAAATAAGGGGAGAGAGAGAGAGAGAGAGAGCGCTGAAAAGACTCCCAACCTATTTATTTAAGTGGGTTTGACAAAATTACAATAATGCCCCTCACTTAAGTGAAATCCTAATCTTCTTATATCTCCCATTCTACATGTTCGACCATAGACATAATTCAACATGAGGAACAGGATTACATCAAGATATGAGAGTGAGGGTAAGGTAAAACGACCAAAATACCCTTGTACTTTTTTTTCAACACCCCCTCAAGCTGGTTCGTATATGTCAAAGAGCCCCAACTTGTCATAGAAGTTCAGAAATCCACACTTATCTAGTGCGTTAGTGAAAACATGACTAAGTTTATCACTAGACCAAACATATGGGGCTGCTACCTCCTTTATCACTGTATCCCGAATGAAATGACAGTCTACCTCTTTGTGCTCGTTTTTTTATGAAACACCGGATTACTAGCAATGAAGATTGTTGTCTAGTTATCACAATACATAGTCATAAGATCCTTCTAGAAGCCTCACTCCTTAACAACAAATTTCACCTACATTATTTCACTTACAGTGTGGGTCATCGCTCTATATTCTGTTTCTGCATCAAATAACAACATTCTGTTTCTTTCTTTTCCAACTGATTAAGTTTCCTCCGAGAAATACACAATACCCAGTAGTTGATTTTCTATCAAGCTTGGAGTCTGCATAATTAGTATCAGAAAAAGTCTCAATCCTCAAGTGATCATTAGGTCTAAAGAGAATAACCATTCCTGGTCCTCTTTTCAGATATCTTAAGATTCTCTATGTAGCCTCTGGGTGAATCTTGCGAGGATGCTCTATGAACTGACTCACTACACTGAATGCAAATGAGATATCTGGTCTAGTAACTATAACATATATGAGCTTGTCCACTAATCTCCGATACATTGTTTTATCTTTCAATTCTGGACTCTGATCATCATGAAGATCATCTCTTACCTCCATAGGTGTATCAACTGGTTTAACTCCCAAAATACCATACTCTTGAAGCATGTCAGTTACATACTTACTTTGAGTCAAAGTAGTTCCCTCCTTGCTTCTTGCAACTTCGATATCCAGAAAATATTTTAGTTGATCTAGATCTTTAGTCTGAAAGTGAGTTGCCAAGTGTGATTTGAGTTCTTCAATTCTTAATTTGTCCCTCCCCGATGAGATTATATCATCTACATATACTAGTAAGACAATAATCCTAGATGATCTCTTTGAATGATCATAGTGACTTCTGAGAATTCCATGGACATAACATAATTACTTGGCTAAAATTTTCAAACCATGCCCATGGACTTTGTTTTAAGCCATAAAGAGATTTCTTAAGTCTACGTACCTTATGCATTTTCCCTTGAACAACATATTGGAACAAAGATCAACCTTAATTCAAATACATCCTCTCCAAAAGTTTGGGTGAATCCTTTAGCAACAAGACGTGCCTTATATCTTTTGACGCATCCAGCTACATTGTATTTTATTGTATATACCCATCGACAACCAACCACTACAACCCTTGAAAGTAAGTCCCATAACTCCCAAGTACCTCTATCAACCAGTGCTTCCATCTCAACATCCATGACTTTCTTCCAAAGGGGAGACAAAAGAGTATCTTGCACTGAAGGAGTAGTGCAAGTGGAGATGGATAAAACAAACTTACGATAGTACCTGCCCTCTTTGCGGCACTTGTGAAGAATCGGTTCAACATGTTCTCCACCATTGCAGCTACTCTTGGGATGTTTGGATGGCCATGTTTCAGAAAATTGACATCCAATTGGACTCCATAATGATCTCTTTGGCACCATCCAAAAGGTATTAGGGACTCATTTGCCTAAAATTGGCAACTTGCTTCTCTTCACTTGCCTGGCTCACGTCTGTTGGTGTTTTTGGCTAAAGCGCAACAACCGACTCTTCAACTTCAAGTTCAACAATATTGAGAGCACTGTCATTTCTACTATGGGTTTCATCTCTAGTTGGCTTCATACCAGAAAGGAATTTGCCCCCGGGCAGGAATATCCCTTCGATGGAACTGGCGTCTCCTGGCACATATGTAGGGTCTTGATAAACCTCTTGCCATGGTCGAGTGGACTCCTCCCAGTGATTGCATCAAATTGAACTTCGACGACAGTGTCTTGGGGTGCTCGGGCTCGGCTGGTGTCGGGGGTGTCTTCAAAAATTGCAGAGGCGAAGTCATCCTATCCATGCTGGTCTGGTTGGTATTGCAGATTCAACCACTGCTGAGGTGTTTGCCCTCTATTATGGTATTAAAGTTTTCAAGGATTGTCTTCATGGAAAACTCTTTATTGAAGGAGATTCTAGAGTTGTCATTAGTTGGTGCTCGGGATCCGCTTCCCTGCCATGGCGTCGTTGACCCATCCTATCCTCTATCTAGGAGTTTGTATCTACCTTTTCTTATTCATGCCATCATGTACCTAGATCGACCAACTCTTCAGTCGAAAGATTAGCTAAGCTTTGGACCTCTCTACAATCCCGCATTGTTTGGGATGGTCCCCCTAATATGTAATTCAGCTCTTTTGTAGCTTCCTCTTTTAATAAAATCAGCACTATTTAAAAAAAAAAAAGAAAAAAAAACTTTTAGATAAGGAATCAAAAGAGACAAAAGGAGATAGAGGATGTCGAATACCCTTCGTGACACCCTTTGAAGAGCAATAGGTAAGTGTAGGTCACTTACCTCAGGATCAGGAGAATGCAGAGTCATGGTCTGGTGCAAGATGAGATGGTGTCTGTCTGTGCCGATATACCTGCATTGGTTTCTCAGTAGGAGCATTATGTGTAGTTTGAATACAGTCATTAATTGGAACAGGAATGACAGGACTAGGAACTGAGGGAACAAGAGGAATTTTCTTAGACCTAGAAGACTCAAAGAATGGGACATCCTCAAAAAAGGTTGACAAAGAGCTTTCCCAGAAGTGATCTACTACTCTGATACCATGAAAATAAGGAGAGACCATTTCAAAAAAAAAAAAAGTAAGAAGCGAGAGATGGAGAGAAAATGAGAGAGAAAAAAAATGGAGGAGAAAGCTCTAAAAAGAGAGCTGTGTTAGGGTCGTGCATGACCCCAACCTATTTATTTAAGTGGTTTGACAAAATTACAATAATGCCCCCTTTTCTTTGATAAAGATGTATTTATATAAACAAGAGAAACATTACAAAAGAGAAGGGAGCAGATCCCTAACAACAAATGATTGTAGGGTAGCTCCCTGCTTGGCACGCACATCTGTTACCGAATTTGCGGATCTCGGAATGTGAGACTAAATACAAGATAAAATTGAGGTAATTTCTAGAATCTCCCGAAAGATGTCCGAGTGGTGCCACAGAGGAGGGGATGCACACTCACACCAACCAATGACCACCTTCGAGTCTCCTTCAATGTGAAGGGGACCGTTGCACTTGTCTTTAAAAACACGGAGCCCGTTGAGGAGGCTATGTAGCTCAACTGACGTAGAATCGGAGATGCCTAAAGGGCCGACATATGAGAAATGCTGATTTCCGGAAGGATCCGAAATAACACCTCCGAAGCCAGCAATCTCGGGATTACCAAGAGAAGAGCCATCAAAGTTCAACTTAAGGTAACCGGGTACCTTTGTCCCAGTGTGCATCATAGCCAAGTTTCTCCAGTTTTCACGGATAAGGGTACCCACAAAGGAGGAGAAAGACTTCTTAGTCAGAAGCCAAGAAGAGATTTGTCCCACCACTCGGTCCGCGACATGTACCACTGATTCACTTTTTGCATCGAACCACCTTCAATTGTATTCATTCCAAAGCCCCCATGGAATGAAACTAGCACAAGCGGAGAACATCGCTTTTCCGAGACCAGGAAGGGGAGTACCAATGAGCGACTTGCTGAAAGAGATCAGATCAGTTGTCATGCAAAATTGTAACCCCAACATACTAAGAATGGAAGTCCACACCTTCCATGAGAAGATACATTGTAGCAGAATATGGCTTGTGGTTTCAGCTTCAGTGTTACAAAAAGGGCACAAGGGGTCGATTGAGGGGTGTCCTCTTCTTCTAAGCACGTCTACCAAGAGAATCTTGCTTTGACAAGCGCTCCACATGAAGAATTTTATCTTAGGAGGTGCACAAAGACGCGATACAAAGTAGACCTCATGCTCCCTTTGAGACAAATACCAGCCATTAATGTATCTGAATGCAAATGATATAGATATAGTACCTCTTTTGTCCGGCCACCAAATGAATTTGTCAGCCTTTGAAGGTCAAATTTTTACTAAGTTTTAAAAAATCCATCAAGTAGCTGGCTTCCAATGCCTCTATGTCATAAAGACCCCTTCTGGGATGAAGGCTCAAACCACCCCCCTCAAAAGCATCAGCTACGTGCAGAGAGGAGAAAAAGACTTTTGAAAGCATTTTGTAGCAGCTCCTGCCCCATCCACAAATTATCCCTAAGCTTTGAGGGATTTGCCGTTTCCAACAAAGAATCTACTGGCAAAGGAAAATTTTGGAAGAAGTAGGTGTAATGCTCTCCAAATTGAAGATAGACATCTCTGGTTACCTCCTGAAATCCACCAAGGAGAGCCACAACCAAGCTTAATAAGTAACATTTCCTTCCAAAGATTAGAAGAAAGTGTATTGAACTTCCATAACCATTTTAGGAGCAACACTTGGTTCATTTCCTTGATTTCTGAATCCCCAGGCCACCCATATTCTTTGGCAAATAGACTTCATCTCATCTGACCAGATGATATTTAAAGGCATCACTCGATCCCCTCCATAGAAATCTTCATTTGAACTTATCCATGGTTTTACATATGGATGTAGGATAGGGCATAAAAGATAGTGCATAGTTTGGGATGCCTGCAATGTAAGACTTGAGGAGGATGAACCTCCCAGCCTTACTGAGTAAACGCTCCTTCCAGGTTGCTAGTCGGGATTCAATCTTCTTAACCACTGGATTCCAAAGACTTTTGCTTATGTGGCCATTGAATAAGGGCAGTCTGAGATAGGTTGCTGGTAGGCGACTTGTTGTGCTGCCAAATATACTTGCCATCTCTACAAGGAGCTCAGGACTAACATTGAAACCCATGAGAGAGGTTTTCCCCCCATTAACTTTCTGCCCTGATGCTAATTCGAAAAGACCCAAAACTGCTTTAATCCTTCTTGCTCCATCAATATTACCGATTCCAAATATGATGGTATCATCCACATATTGGAGGATGGGAATATTAAGGCCTGTTGGATACTAGTAGAAGGAAGCCACCCAAGTCTGACCGTCGAGTAAAACATTGAGGAGAGGAATTCAGCAACCATGTTGAATAAAAGTGAGGATAGCGGATCACCCTGTCTGATCCCTCTGGTCCCTTTGAAGTACCCACAGACTAAGCCATTGAGGATGAGAGAATAAGAGGTCGAGCCCACACAACTTCTGATCCATAATCTCCATTTTTCGCCGAAACCCATTTTTTCCATAATCTCATCAAGTAGGATCTAGTTAACTCTGTCGAAAGCCTTTTCAAGGTTGAGCTTCAGGGCAATTCTTGGGTCCTTGTTACGACAGAAATTGATCAATAAGCTCATGTCTTGCCATAGTGGAGTCCAAAATTTCTCTTCCCTTAAGGAAAGCGCCTTGCCCTCTGTGAATGACGGTAGGGAGAAGCTGTAAATGGTGAGCCAAAATTCTTGCTATGATCTTGTAGGCACTTGTGACAAGACTGATTGACATCAAGTCCTTTGGCTTCCCAACACTAGCTTTCTTCGGAACCAAGGTAATAAAAGATACACCAATACTGGGAAAGGTGATACCATTTATGAAGAAGTTGTGGATTATTGCTATGATATCCTCCTTGAGCCGAGACCAAAACCTTTTTAAAAAATCTCCATTGAAATCATCAGGGCCTGGAGCCCTATCACTTTCCATGCCTAAAATGGCACGCTCAATTTCTCTGACAGAAAAAGGAAGCTCTAATAAAGAGGCAGCTGCTGGAGAGAGACGAGAGAAACTGATGTGTTGAAGCTTTGGCCTGTTTGAACACTCCTTTGAGTAGCAGTCTATAAAAAACTTAAACAACATGTTAGTAATCGAAGTCCGACACTACGTTACCTCATTTTTGATACGTAATGAGGTAATTCGGTTGGATCTCTGTTTTGCCGATGCTACGACATGGAAGAATTTTGTATTTGTATCACCCTCCTTCAGCCATTTAAATCTGGCTCTTTGCTTCCAACATATCTTCTCTTGATGCAGGATGGTATTGAGATTAGAGTTAAGAGAAACTTGGGAAGTGAACTCTGCCGGAGTTAAATACCTTGTTATTTTGCCAGGTCCAGGTCCGCGATCTGAGAAAGGAGAGAAACCTTCTCGGCAACCAGAGAGGCACGACAACTTGTGGCCCATTCCTTGATTTTTTCTTTTAAGAATCAGAGCTTCAGAGGGAAGGCCCATTCCCTTCTACCCAGGCTTGGACCCTCAGTCCTCCATCCATCAATAAGAGCATCAAATTTTTTCTCAACTAGCCATGAGTTTTCGAAACGGAAAGGTGAGGGTCCCCACCTTGTTAAGAATACGATTGGAGACATTTTCGAAGAGGTGCAACCAGTTTGGACATGCCAGAAAATGGTCCAATTTTGATAGAATTGGCTGTTGTTGGCCGTTCAACCATGTATAGTTCTTTTTGAAACGTGATATCTCATCCAGCCCACATCCGCCAATGAAATTTGAGAAACCACGCATAGAGGCAGATATGCAGTTCGTTGACGGCTTCTTCTCATTGTAGTATCAGATAACATTAAAATCACCCGCAAAAAGCCAGGGGTGTCTCCATGACTGATAGAGCTCACTGAGCTCTTCCCAGTAGAGGCCATGTTCTCGATATTTGGTCGAGCCATATACTCCACACAGACACACCATATTCTGCCTGAAGAAAGATCTCAGAGCTGAATTCCCAATGAGAAACGACCTTCAGACACATGAAGAGAGTCAAAATATGTAGTGTCCCAAGCGACAAGAATGTCGCCGGAGTGACCAATAGCATTAACCGCCACCCACTTTATAGAAGGATTCGACCAGAGCACCTTGGCAATGGCATTAGACATCTCTTGACATTTTGTCTCTTGGAAGATAACAATAGAGGGTTTAAATTGAGAGAGGAAACTTGAAATCATTCTCCGCATCCGAACAACACCAATTCCCCTTACATTCCAAGATAACAAAATCATGTCTCTCAGGGATTCGGAGATTTGCCTGGCTAGAATCACCCTGAGGGATAGCAATATCCTAGCGCCGTCTTAAGTAGCAATGACAGGAGGGGATGTTGGGTTTAACTGAGGTTCAGGATCAGGATTTTCGGGCTCCATGCGAGGTAGGTGGCGACGACCTTTCTGATCTCAAATGAGGGGAGTCTTGCTCAACAAGGGTAAGAGGGAGGTTGGAAATACCAAAAGCATTTGCAAACATTTGGGGATTCCATTCCCCGAAAGATGCAGAACTGGGGAAGAAGACTCTGTCGGCAAAATTTTTGCTGATGTCCTTTGAGCACTCGCCAATGAGATGTAACCCGGCAATAATGTCAAGCCGAGATAGAGGGCCATTAAAAAAATTGGTAGGAGGGTTTGGGTTGAGAGGGTTCTTGGTATTCACGGATCTTGAGGCGTACGGATACGGGAGTTGGCATTCTCAGTTGGGCTGGGCCTCAAGAAGAAACATGGATGAGTGACTTGCCTTGGGATTCGGGCTGACAGAGTTTGCCTTCTCGAGACATTCAATATGCTGGAGGCCAACGTACAAATGTTGCGCGTCTCGAGATCGCAGACTCCAAGTAAGAGTTTCTTTGGACGAGAGGGAAAAATGGGAGGTGAAAGGACTTTTCTGGAAGAGGGGATTACACAAAAGGTTCGTGACAGGACGAGGGCTATTTTGGAAGTTTGAGAAGAAAGAAGAGGACATTGGAGAGGGTGGGGTTACGGGATTCACAAAAGCAAAGGAGGACATGTAGGAAGATGGAATTTCGGGATTTGGGAAAGTAGCATGTGAAAGGGTTTTTGATAGAGGCATTGAGGACACTGATTTTTCTAACAAACTTTTAAAATTTTACCTCGATGTGCCAGATGGTTCAGCTTCGAAATTTGTGGAAGAGAGGATGGATGTGGAGCCTGACAAGGAGCCAGCTTTTCCTTTTTGGGGTTCGGGATTTGAATTGAATGCATAGTAGTGGCTTTGAAAACCGGGAGGGCGCCAGAAAGGACAGGTCTCGAAAGTCTCTCCAGAAAATTCAAATTTGAAAATGAGTTAAGGGTTGGAACTCGGTGACGAGGTAGATTCACCTGAGCAAGAAGGGATAAACATTGGGTTAACCCGGCTAGGAGGTGGCGCGAACTCGGGAAAGGGTCGTCCCCTTCATGTTCAGCATTGCTCCAACGATCGCAAAATATAGATATCTCTAAAAGAGACCTCTCCCATGTGTCTCACTGTAGCAAGTTTCCGAAAGCACAGAAGACGTGGGTTAGATCTCTGGGAGGTAGATTCGGGCCATGATTAACGTCCCCCTTCTTTGGACGATTTTGAGCTCCAAATTCCCCTTCTTTTGGAACACCGAGAGGGAGAAAGAAATTTCTCCTATTCTGATCTCCCGGGTGAGGTGCTCTCGCCGTTTCCCCATCCTCGAAACACCGCACGAAATCAGAGACTGCAGCTAGAGGAATCGAGATGAAAGACCTTATATATTCTCCAATAATGCCCCTCACTTAAGTGAAACACTAATCTTCTTTTATCTCCCATTCTACATGTCTTATATATATATATGAAAATGGAACCATAGAAATAATTCAACATAAAGAACCAGATTACATAAAGATATGAGAGTGAAGGTGAAATGACCAAAATGCGTTTGTACTTGTTTTTCAACATGAATCGAGATGAAAGACCTTATATATTCTCCAATAATCCCCTCACTTGAGTGAAACACTAATCTTCTTTTATCTCCCATTCTACATGTCTTATATATATATATATATGAAAATTGAACCATAGAAATAATTCAACATAAGGAACCAGATTATATAAAGATATGAGAGTGAGGGTTAAGGTGAAATGACCAAAATGCGTTTGTACTTGTTTTTCAACACTTTTAATATTAATTAACAATTAATGCCAAATGAAGGATCCAAATTAGTTGCAACTCTTATAAAAGCATAATATCATTATCTGTGAAGTGTAGATTAGGGGCAATAAATTTTAATTTTTTAACTAATTTTGAAAACTAAAAACATATTTGTTCTTGCTGCTGTAGCTTCTTACTTGACTAGGGAGGGTTTTGAAATAAATGATGATTTTTTTTATTAAAAAAAATTGAGGTCCACTGAAAGATTTCAAGATCCGTTGGTTGGGGTAGTACCATCATTTTCTGTCTCCTTTGACTCTTCTTTGCAATTATGTCATGGCAACTTGGGGGGCAGTTTTGAAACTGAAATCATAGTCCTGTTCTGGATATGGCAGAAAGTTGTCTCATATTTGGGGCTGTTTGTAATTTGAACCCTCGGTTGAAAACATAATCACTTTCGCTTGCGTAATGTTTTTTTAACAAGATTATACAATACAACTTTTGAGCTATCATTTCAGAATATAAGGATAGAGTGGAGCATTAGAAAACAAAGATTTGAATTCTAGTCCCTACTTTTCTAAAATCAATGGTTAGAATTCTAGAGAGAAGACACGGACAGTTAAGGAACGGTTGAAAGTTCTTTCCTTCTATCATTCATACAAAAAAAATGCAAAACTCCATAATAGTTGAACATTTATGCTGCATCTCAATGGTTTATAAGTTTTCTATTTTTTCAATACCGGAAAGGGAACTAAAACTGATTGGGACCTTGGGTATCTGGTTTACCTTTTAAAAGGTATGTTTAAATGATTGACTATCTTGTTTTTTATGTAGAGCTATGCTTCCTTATGGATGTGTGGCTTGTTTCTTAAGCTGTAACAAAGAGCATTTCTTGCGTGCTTTATGGCATGCATGTTGTGAAATTGAATAAAACAACCAGGAAATGAGAGAAAAGTGAGAGAAGAAGGGGTGATGCCTCAGCAGAAATAGTAGTTCCCACAGTTCTTTATTCCATAAGCAAGTAACTTAAATGGGAAAAGATTGAGTCGTCCCTCTCTGTTACAGCCTATAAAACTCATACAACAGAACATAATTGAAAAACAAACTAACTTTACCCCATAACAAATACTTGTTACTATTAGAGAGAGGGTTACACACAAATTACCTAACTACTCTTCTACATTCTAATACATGTAATAGTCAATCTTTTTTTTTATAATGATGTAATAATCAACTTGATTTCTGAAAAACTGGAACTGTTGAAAGTGCAGCCTTGTTTATGTTATTGTTGTTGATTGTGGTGCAGGTTGACTAATCTTGAGGAACAAGCTAAGACAACAATGAAAAAATTAACACAGGGAATGGCTGAACTAAATAAGGCAATGGCATCTGCTAAGACTGATGATGAAAAGTCTAGTATTGTAGGTTTTCCTCCAGAACCTGACTTAGGACCATTTTCCTCTTGCTTATCTTTATGAATGTTTTTATTCATGCCACAGAAAACAAAGAAGCAGAATACTACATCAGGACTACGGACTTGCAACAATATTCTGGCTATGACACAGGTAGAGAAGGGAAGAGAGGATAAACAAGATGCTTTTGATGCCTATGTTTTCATGTTTGCTATATCTAAGCTTAGAGTCATTTATCTGCTCATTTCATCCATGTCAGCCACTGCATTCAAAAACTCCATCATTTATCGGGGACAACAAGATCAACCTTTCATGGAAGGAAGCAGTGAAACCGTCTCCATCTTCAACAGCTCCAGCAGGGTACAACTCTGTCTCTGTCTCTTTCTCTCTCTGTCTCTCTCTTTCTCTCTCAATACTAGTGGCTATAGGCAGTGTTGTTGAGGCTGGCCCAGTTGCCTAGATGAGACACGTTTGGGAACCCAAAAAGTTACTGCAAGTAATAAAATTAGGAATAAATTTTATGAGGAAATGCTGAGTTAGATCAGGAAAACAACACTATTTTGTAGTGAGTAATCTTGTCATAACATATGAGACTTTTTTTGAAGTTTGAATTTGCATGTAATAAAGAACTACAAGTCATTTTAGAAAAAAGGAATATCTAATATGGGAGTCATCTTCCCATAGAGTCCTAATTTCTTTACTAGTTGTGAAGGAGAACAAAACAGGTTACTGAACTTCCCTGATCTTGTGGAATTTCTAGAAGTGAAAGATACTAGGTAGTCTGTAAGACAACAATTAGGCTCTTAAAGACACTTTAATTTCTGGAGCCTTTCTCCTCACTTCAAGATTGTAGGTATTAAAAAAAAAAATGATTGTAGACTTCATATCAACTTCTTGAAAGTCTCCTGTGTTTTCGAGGAATGGAGATTTTGATAAAACTTTTGCGTCGGGCTGTAGCTCTACTGATCATTCCATTCATATGTTTGGGTCAGTTTTAAAAATTGAGTCACAATCTTCGCATCACACAGAAAATGCTTGAAAACAACATTAAAACCCTCATCTCTAGGATTTCCTTGTTCTTTTCTCTGTTTCCTGTATAAAACTTACCACCCCGAACATGCTTTTCAGAGGGAAGCGGCCAGCTAGTGCTACTAATGGTTCTGGCACTGGCTCCTTGCCAAATAAAAAGGGACGAGCTGATGTTCGGGTCCATAACCAGCTTATGAATCGTGCTTTGGAAGGCTTGTCTCGTGGGGGTGGTGTTAAAAGTAGAGGTGCTGGTGCAAGAGGTAGGGGGCGGGGTGTTCGTGGAAGAGGAAGGGGCTACCGGTAACTTCAATAGGAAGGAGTGCTTGCCATCAATTGGAATTCAACATAGTTACGAGTTGGCTCTTCTTGTTGCATGGCCATCTCTCTGGGCGCTGTTTCTTCATTAAGATACAGGAGTGAACTAGGCTGACAAAATGAACTAGGCTGTTTTATTGAATTCTTCTGTAATTGCACCTAACTGCACCAAATCAGAGCTTGGTGTCTCCAAAATTTGCCGGTTTATAAGTTTGTAAAGTTGAGACTAGTGTAGCTTTCTTTTTGTTAAACAATTGTGGATTCAACATGCAAATTGAAGGAAATTGCCGTATTTTCTTTAGCTCTAGCTTCTTCTTTTTTGTCTTTTGCTCTAGCTTGTACGAGTTCCAGCTGCGAGTACCCACACAGGTAAGACAAAGCTCTGTCATCTATTTGTTACATTCCGTGATAGGGGAAAGCCCTCCAACCTAAGTTTTCCCTTAGTTACTGATTTCGTTATCCAGTTTTGAATGATCCATTGACACTGGCACTTGGGAATCGTATCTCCGGCCCTCGCCGAGGCTTTCTTTATCCACCTTCCACAAAGTTTCCCTTTCATATCTGCTAAAATACTAAAACCTACGTGATCCGAGACCCAGCCGTTCACATCCGTTTGACCACGTTCGTGATATGGAAAATCTTGTCTCGAGCTAGATAATGTCGACCAAGAGTTTCACCCAGCGAACGTCGCCTGTGGGTTGATCGTATTTGTTCTGAGCTGACTTGCATTGTAGCCTTAGCTACTGCCTAAACAGCTTCGTGTAATATTTTAACGAATTCCTCGTCGACGGAAATATTCTCCCCTTGGTACTGTTTCTGAAGAATACGTATTGAGATTGCCCTGTGGGAGGTCGGTTCTTAATGCCGGCGGCAGCCCTGGCAAATGTTGGAAATTTAATACTTAAAAATCAATTATTTACCTGTTCAGTAGGTTTGAGGCATAGAATCAGTCTTGGGGGAAAATTTGCCTCCTTGTGGGAATGGGATTCTGCATTACCTTTCCAAAATACAAATGAAAATCTCAAACTGGCTTTCCTACAAGGATAAACAAAGAAAATCAAGAAAAATGGAGAGACTGAATGTAAAGATAAAAGAACTTTGAGATGGAGAGAACATTTTGGTCTCTTCCTCTTGATCAAGCTTATTTATATCCTCTTCCAAACTTCAGTCTAACTATGATTTGATTTTCAAATTGACTCAGACATTCCCAATGTACCTTCATGAAGTATTTAGGATTTTGAAACTACAAGGAAATCACAGTCTACAAAACCCACTAACATTACCCATCATTTTAAAAAAATTTGGAAGTGCAGACAAAATTTGAAAATTCAAGGCATGAGCAATCAGTATATTGACATAGATCTTTGGAACTTACAGCTTTATCTAATTGGTATTTGGCTACCCATACCAATCCTAGGTGAATAAGTCTATAACTTGGACTTTGTATATAAGTTTTGAAAACACTCAATCACACTCACATGTGATATATCCAAGAGTATTCTATATCTCTATATCCTACTATAATAGTCTCAATATCATTAATTATAATACACCATCCTACCATCCTATAGTGTAGTGCAGTTAAGCACTTGCTTCATAGGGATGAGATGGAAAATAAATTCATTTTAATTTGGTGCTCTTACCAATCACTCAATCTGCTAGTTTTTTTTCGAACATTTGTCTTGGGATATCCAATTAGATAGGTTGGGTTGCCATTGGCAGTGATTCAAGAATAGACTTTAATCTCATCCCCCTCAAAAGCAAACTATACTTGTCCTCTTGACAAGCTCTTGGTTACATGATTTGTCAAGTTCTCTTCTCCATCGGTTGGATATAGCAAGAAGTCATAACCTCAATAGATTGATCTTGGTTAAAATTTTGTATTGAACTTTGATGTGCCTTGACAACTTTGAATTGTAATGTTTACATTTCACTCATGCAACAATTGCTTAATTATTAGAATTTATCAAAATAGTACAAATAGGTTTATCCATCATGGGAATGTTTAATAACAAATACCTAAGCCATTCTTCTTCTCCACCAACCAACTTTGTGGCTATGATCTCAAACTCCAAGGTAGATCTAGTAATTAAGGTTTGCTTGAAAGATTTTGCATCCTAGATAAATCCAAAACCAATAATAGCTTTTGTGTCATCAGAGTCAAGATCCAAGATCTTTGCATCCTTCTAATACAATAGGAAATTCCATAGTTAATGATACCTTTGAAATATTTCAAGTCTTTCCATAAAATTTCACTGAGATTAATTGGGAAAATCATATACCTACTCAACCTTCTTATTGCTATGAAATGTTTGATCTGGTACAATCTGACAAATACACCAAACTTCTAATGATTTGAGAGTACCCAATTGCAAAATACTATCTATATCATTCATCTTCTTTAGATTTATGTATAAATTATATGGTGTACTAACTGGTTTACAATTCTCATAACCAAATCATTTTTAACATCCTTTCCACATAAAGTGATTAACTGAAAACCATCTCATATTCATGCTTTATAACTTTAATCCTTGATCTTTCATATCAAAATTATCATTTAAGTATTTTTTTCACCTCTAGAATTTTGACATATTTGTTGACCTAGGTTAACTCCTATCCATATCTTGATGATAACAAAACTTAATTGAGCTAATGATTGTAAATTAAGCATTTCATATGCTAAGCCTTCAAGAGAAACTATTTCAACTATCTTTGCACAAAAACAGACAACTTCATCTCAAGACCTTAAGCTCAAAGAAGCGTCAAGTCATCTTGAAGAAGCACCTACAAGAAGTTTGAAGACTTGAAGGCTAGCGTTAGAACCATCTCAAGAAATTCTAGAATTGTATGAGAACAGTCAACCAACTTTTAATCTAAAGGTACACAAGTGTTTCGGAGTTTTAGGACAAAATCATTAGAATTCATGTTTATTTGATGCAACTAATGGTTAAAACATGCTTGAACACCTTAGGATAAATTTTATCAGGCTTAGAAGCCATTTAAGAATACTGGTAATTGGCATAATCTATCATATTACTGGTTATGATAGATCATCCAAAGTTCGATCTGGCAAACATGATTGATCAACCTAACTGGCTTGATCATACAATATCTTGTCATAATGAGCTATAAAGCATGATTGATCATCCGGATTGGGTATGATCAATCATGTAAAGAGGTATGATAGATCATGCTTTATGTCCTTTTATGACATACTATTGCTACCACCACCGCTTCAGGTATACTTTCTACTACTACTTCCTCTTTATCCTGGATTATTGGCTCAAGGGCCTCAGGACATCTCACAGGTAACAAGGTCTACTACATTTTTTTTCTCCATGCGGCTCAGATAAATTTGTTACCATAGCTAATGTATCCCAAACCAAGGTTCTCAGGAAAGGATCAACCTCTATTGTTTGTCAGTCAACTTACTAAACACTTTAATTGTTCCATCACCTTTTCATCCTCTTCTTGTGTTTTTCAGGATCTAATGACGAAGCAGGTGATGGGTGGAAGCCGTAAACAAGGGGGACTTTACTACTTGGACTTGCCTCAAATAAATGTAGTCTCAACCAAGCAAACTAGGGCAAGATTATGGCACAATCAGTTGGGACACCCCTCAACACCATCTCTTCAATATCTCTTTCCATCTTTTAAACATGTGTCAGTTTTAAATTGTGAAGTGCGTCAACTTAGTAAATACTAGAATACCACATACTCTGCTCCGACAAAACTTATAGGTGTTGCTCATTTTTTTTTATTCACACTGATGTATGGGGAGCCTTGAGTGTCTCAAACATTTCAAGAGTTAAATACTTTACACTTTTATTGATACTCGAGTCACATGGATATTCCTCTTTAAAGAGAGATTCAAAAATTTATCCATATTTAAGTGCTTTCATGCTATTGTGGTCACTCAATTTGGCAAGAAAATAAAAGTATTTCGCTCCGATAATGCCAAAGAGTATCTCTCTAGTTACCTTGACTCTTTTTGTTAAGAAATATGACATTATCCATCAAACATCTTGTGTCTACACCCCTCAACAAAATGGGGTAGTGGGACCAAATAACTAACATCTCCTAGAGGTAGTTTGCAGCTTACTATACTCCATGAAGGTACCATACTTCTACTGGCTACATGTTATATTTACTTCTTGTTTTCTAATTAATAGGCTACCATCATTCGTACTCGGTCATAAATCCCCATACTCTTTCTTATTTCCAAATGATGAACCGTTTTTACTTCCGTTAAAAGTCTTCAGTTGCACATTTTTTGTTCATGTTACATCACCTCAAAAAAATAAACTTGAACCAAAATCTATCAAGTGTATTTTCCTAGGATACTCTCGCACACAAAAGGGTTATGTTTATTATAATTCTCTTCTCTGAAAGTTACCTGTGTCTAGGGATGTGACCTTCTTTGAAGACACTTCATACTACTCCTCCGAAAATGCTCCTTCGGGTCTCTCATATGTACATGCCTCTCCTCCACCAGTTGTGCCCCGTGCTACAAATATTCTTCAACCCCTTGAAGCATTGGTCGATGCCACACCTACAAAGTTTATGGATCCCACCAAAGTAAGTCCATCTCCTCCTACTCTTGCTCCATTTGGACCATAATATGATACTTGGCCTATAGCCTTAAGGAAAGAACCCAAGATTTGTACTAGGCCCTCTACTTCTTGCCCAGTATCCAATTTTGTCTCGCCATTGTTTGTCTTCTTCATGTTGCCAATTTCTTGCATCTATTTATTCCATCGTTGTACCACAGTTCTATTAGGAGGCTTCAAGGCATCCAAGATGGAAGGCGGCAATGGAAAAAGAAATGCATACACTATATGAGAATCAAACATGGACTCTAGTTCCTCTTCCTTCAGGTAAGAAACTTATAGTTGTAAGTGGGTTTATATCGTTAAACATAATCTGGATGGATCGGTTGCACGCCTCATTGCCAAGGGCTATACTCAATGCTATGGAATCAATTATGAAGAAACATTCTCTCTAGTGGCCAAATTGAACTTAGTATGTATATTGTTATAGCTTCCTACTAATTCCTCATGGCCAATATATCATCTTGATGTAAAAAATGTCTTCTTGAATGAGGATATTAAAGAAAAAATATATATACTACAACTACTTGGATTTATGGTTGAGGGGGAGTCAGTATGCAAATTGAGGAAATCTCTATATGGTCTGAAACAGTCTCCTCATGCGTGGTTTAATAAATTTAGCCAAACACTAATACAGGTTGGATTTCATTGATGCTTAGTCGATCACTTCGTATTTATTGAAGACACCCCCAAAGGGAAAGTACTTCTGGTAGTCTATGTAGATGATATTGTGTTATCCGGTAGTAATTCAAATGGCATTCAAGGGGCCAAAAAGAAGATATGTGAAAAGTTCAAAACAAAAGACCTCGGACTACTTAAATACTTTCTTGGTATTGGGGTGTTATAGTCCAAACATGGGATCATACTATCTCAGAGAAAATATGTCTTTGATCTCCTTGAGGAGACATGAATGATGGGGAGTAAACCAGTAGATACCCCTATGAATTCAAATACCAAGCTATGTGCCGGCTATGGAGAAGATGTGGATACCGAGAAATATCAAAGAATTTTGGGAAAACTTATTTGCCTCACTGTAACAAGACTGGATATATTTGGTAAGTCAATGTATGCACAAACCACAACTTACTCATTGGTAAGTTTTGGAAAGAATATTACGATATTTGAAAGGAGCTTTGGGAAGAGAGCTTCTCTATAAAAACCATAGTCACTTCAACATTGAAGGGTTGACGGATGTAAACTAGGCTAGATCCCTGGATGATAGAAAGTATACTTCTAGGTACTATACACTGGTTGGAGGAAACTTGGTTATGTGCAGAATTAAGAAAAAAAATGTGATTGCGAGGTCCAGTGCCAAAGCAGAATGTGGTTGCAAGGTCTAGTGCAGAAGTAAAATATAGAGTTATGACACACACAATCAGTGAACTTTTATAGATCATATCATTTCTTACTGAAATGGGATTCTATAAAGGAGCTTCTATGGATCTACACTGTCATAATCAAGTGCCTATCCATATCACTTCGAATCCGATCTTCCATGAAAGAACAAAATATATTGAGGTGGACTAGCACTTTATACGGGGAAAATTTTAAGTCGGCATATTATCTCCTAGACATCCTCACAAAACCAATCATTCACAAGATTTTATCTACCATCTGCAGCAAGTTAGGTATTTATGATGTTTTCTCATCCCCAGCTTGAGGTGGAGTGTTAGAAAATGGGCTCAAGCCCACACATCCAAAGAGAAGGCCTACACTTCCAAGAAAGGTGGCATCGTAGTAAATAAGAAGATTTCTCATAAAGATGGCCCACGAATGTAATTAGTCAAGGAGAAATTTGTTTACGTATATATTTTCTCATGTAAAACTTGTACCCTAAGGGCATTATAGACATTGTAACATCATCTCAAAAACTATAAATAGAGACCCTTGGTTTAGGGTAGAACATCAAGTATCTCTCCCATTCTCCCAATTCGTCCCTAAGCTCTCTCTCTCTCTCTTGTCCCAAGCTCCCTCTCTCACTCCCTTTGGCCGAGCTCCTCTCTTGCTATCTTTTCTTCTCTTCTCTAATTCTCTTCTCACTTTCTTTTTCTCTTCCTCTCTCACCGCTTTGTTCTAGAGGTTCTAATCATTTCGACAAAGTACTTATAGTGCATTTCTTGTGCATGAAGTCAAGCATATATAGAATAAACACAAGATCAAGAGATAATAGGAAAGGGGACTCAACTAATCTGTAAAGAAATCTGATCTACAACTGGGTTTTGACAAAATCTGAAATATGATACTCCATTATTCGCTTCTCTTGCCTTTCCTGTTTTCCATCCCAATAGCAAATGTGTGGCTGGTTCTCACGACACACCCACGCAGGACATCAACAAACGGGCAACAGCAAATCAATTATCATTAAGCTTGCTCCGGGAGATGGGGCTTGTCTTTGTTCGTGCCTCTCTCGTAGAGGTAGAAAAAAACCAGTCTCCACATCTTTTTGTCCATCGAGGCCATCCATATGCGCCTCCAGTTCTTCCAATATTTTCCAAATAGGCGGCCGAAGAAAACTGTGAGAGCTCCAGCAGAAACGCTGCAAGCAATGACAATGAGGCTCCAGAAGGTATCCACGCCTAGACTATGATCGCTGCTGGGATCCGTAGAAGAGCTCGAGCATGTCGAAAACGAAAGCAAGCCTTTCTCCAATTCCTGCATTTCTCCGCTTTCCGTTATTTCCAAAATTGCCTCTGATATGTCCGAGACTAGCGGCGAACCCTTGGGGAATACCTGGGGCATAAGATGAAAAAACTTGATTTAGAGCTTGTCCGAACTGAGCAAATTAAGAAAAAATGATGAAGACTCCAGAATGATTGTCTCAGTGATTACAAATCCAAATCCGCCCGGTTTGTAGGTGGGTCCAGCGGTTGTGAACCCCTGGCAGTATTTTGCCAGAAAGACCTTGGCGTGGGGGGCGACAAAGAAAGCTGCTGCGATCTCTCCACTCGTCAGCGCCTCTGGGTAATCATCAATGGAAGCAATAGACTTTATGTTTCGAGGATTGAAACCCAGAACTTCCACCAAATACCGCACTATGAAAGAATTCAGATTACACCCGACAGTGGCTCTTATTCTCTTCAGATACTGAATATCGACCACGCTAGGCTGGAGGCGGGAGATGGTCAGCATCGAGGAGAAGCTTGCCGTGTAGCTCGACGTCAGGATCAGCACTACAAACAACCATGTCACCACTACCATCCGCGAGAGATTGCTGCGGAGTGGCTCCCCTTGAAAAGCAAGCAAATAAATTCGTGATCAAATCATCGTACCAATGGAGAAGTATTGGGGGCGGGTTCTCATGAGTACTTACTGTGTGCGAAGAAGAGAGTGGCGAAGGAGAACCACAGCAATGTCCCAACCTGGTTGCCGAGGGTACCTCCGAACTCGGGATTAATGTCTCTTTCTATTAACCACACAGCAACTCCAATGAATACGTTAGTTGCTCCGATAAGAATCCACATAGATTTGGTGAAGGGCCGGAGAAACACCCAAGCTTTCTTTAACTTCTCCGGCTTCACTGTTACCACCATCACAAGACCTGATTCTATGTATGGTTGCGTGAAATCTGCAAACCGGTAACGGTTCACCATAATCTCTATGTCGCCCACCACTGCATCAAAATTCTAAACCATCCCAAGTGGTCAGCAAAAGAAGAAGGAAAGAAGTCAAAACAAAAGCAACAGCGGTGCACCACGTCAGAATCTGACTGAACCCAGAAGAACATTAAGAGCCTGAAAAGAAGATAAGAGTTTGGCATGTTTGTCATGTTTTTCGTATTGGATCAGGCTAATACGAAAAAGTTATTTGGTGCGAAACATGCAAAACACTACCTCAGGCGTCTAATCAAGATCGGACAATTGATAATGCTCAAATATTATCAACTGGCCATGAGAATATTTGACTTTTGGATTTATTTGTGAAAGCCGAAAAGATTGGACTGATCGTGAAGGTTTTCTCTGCTTAGTTAATCTTTTCCATTGATGAGAAAGACAGCAAGAAGAACAAAAAAAAAAAGCTCGGACAGTCACTGATTCATGCCGGGCTCTCCCAGGGAAATTTCCCAGAACACGGTTACGACTTACGATAAGAGTTTTGAAGAAGAAAGGAGAGAAATATAGATCAACATCCACTCCTTCTCAATTTAAAAATTATAGGCTGTTGTCGGTAGATCCATGTTTGTTAAAGTCAAAGTCCAGCACCTCATGGCGAAGTCAAACAGTAGGTTTGTAATTGCTTGATGAGAATTTTATAGATGATTTGCTGCTCTGTTAATCCAAAAGTTCAGTCCTTGTCTAGGAGAGGGATGAAATTTAACACTTAAAACCAGGAATAGTGAAGTTCAATCCTCAACCAAGGACGAATTGGAAATCAACAACTCATTTCAAGGTCGATTTAGGAAACGAAGGAGAGAATTGTCAAGAGGATCGACTGACCTTGAGGAAGATTTGCTCCACCAAATCGTCGTAGCTGCCGTAGTATGGAACCAGCTCGTAGGGCAGAAGATACGGCAAACGTTTAACAACTGCTTCGAAGACCCTGACGGAAAATCCCGTCACGTAAGATTCATTTTGTGATCCGTCGTATCGGACTTTAACAAACTGAGTGAAGGCGTCGGTCGCCGGAACGCCGATTCTTAATGGCTTCTGGTCGACCCCCGACGCCGTCCATCCTCTGGGCACCCTGACTGATCCACCAGGCCAGAACACCGCACCCAGAACAGCACTGAAACTTGCCACTCTCTGCTTCGGTTCAGTCGGAAGCTTTGTTTCATCAATCTTGGAGAAACCGATTTCCGGCGACCAAAATCCTATTTCTCTGTAGCTCTTTCCGATCACGTTGATGACCCGAAAGACTTCGCCTTTTTGTAACAACTGACCGTCTTTGAATCCAATTTGTCCGCTCAATCCAGTGAAGTTGCTTCGTAAAATGTTTTGAAGCAATCCTGATGATACGGAACTTCCATCGTTGACATCGCCGGTTTGGTTGTTGAATGTCCTCTCCAAGGCCGCAGCAGCTGTCCAGGCGGCGTCGTAAGCTCGAAGAGCGAAGATCCCTGATCCTGGATCGTCTTCGTCGCGCTGTGGATTCTCCAAGCGGAGCCTGCGCCGGAACCTGTGCTCGAAATTTTGATACCGGTTACTTGTTTCGGGGAAGTATGTTTTCAGACCTATAACACCTTGCAGGGAAAAGAGGGCCGAAGGAGGGACGAAGTCGAGAAGGCTTGTTACTCTCTCTGTGGTTATCCAGGTGGAATCGCTCTCCATCAATCCCATTTGCTTGGCCTCGGAGAAGAGAGTGAGGACCATTGGTAACGAGAGCTTGATGATAACGTAGACCCTGCATTGCTGTCTCTTCATCTTATTCAGTAGTTCTTCGACGACTGCTTTTGGCTCATCCAATGGGGGAACTCGGAAATACTTTTCGATTTCAGAACCTACGCCTCGGAGCAAATCGGAAAGGAAAGCAAAAACACTCAAATCACTGGCTCTAGCATTTGCTTCTTCCTCATATATTACAACGACCCTCCGCCACCGATACAAACCAACCAGTTCGGCCACACTTCTCATTTCCAAGAAGACATCAGTCGCCATTGGGATCACGAAAGAAGCTTGTGGGAATGGAGTCGGCGGTGTCAAGGTAGATGGCACCAAGGAAAGTACGGGCACTGGTTGGGTTTTATCATCCATCTCTGCCATTAAACCCACTTCTTCCCACGTTAAAGATCCGACAATTACTTGAACTTGGTTTTCTTGAACGAGCCGCACCGCTGCACATCAAGGCCAAATGAATGAGAAAATGTAATTATATGAACCCACGAGGGAAGGCATGGATTATTGCAAGTTTTACCGTTGGACGCCGCTCTGAAGGACTTTCCACCAGAATCTGTGACGTGAAGGAAGAGCTTATAGCCAGTGGACATGATGAAATCCTCGATGGCCATTTCAATGGCGACCTTCTCTTGTCTTCCCGTGAGAGAGGTGGAATCTATTACGGAACCTATTCTACCAGTAGATTGAACTCTAGGACCGTTCATACTTCTCTGCTGTGCTCCAATTGTTTGGAGCAGTAGAAGGAAGACGACAATCAGAGCGCCGACCATTTCTTTCTTCTTTGGGTCTGTCAGTGCTCTCTCTATGGACAATTAGAGAACCGACCAATCTTCATTAGATCAAGCTCCATCGTGGTAGAAGTTCCTTGAGACGACAAATATACTACTTCGAGAGCAGTTGACTCGCAGAACAGAATTGTTCCCGGGTTACCTTCGTCCCTGCCCCTGTCTTAATTTTGCTTCAAACACTTGGGCTTTTTTTTATTAATGAAGTAATACAAAGTCGTAAATAAACAATTCTGTGCTTCCAGGCTTCCGGGCTTCCCGTTCAACAAAGAACAAGTCAAAGTAAACATGCCCTACGAAGACTTCAGCTCAGCTCGATTTCAAACTTGAAATAAGTCTGGTTAAGTATCACAAACCAAACTCTCAGATTTTTCAAGCTCAGTTTGTTTGCTTGTGAGTTGACTCGTGAACATAATTTTTTTTACAAAAATACTCTTTACTCTAATTGCTCTTGTCAATTCTCTCTTTAGTTAGGTTTATAGTTGTTCTTATTTACCTCAAACTTCAAAGATGGTTGATCGTTCCATCCCTTTTGGGTCCCTTAACATCTAATGTTATTGTTTGTCAATAGAATAAATACTATTGATGGAGGTGTTTGTTTGTTCTTTTAGATCTATTAAGATGGTTATTATACATTAATATGCTCCATTGCAAAATCTTGAACTCCTTTGTGATATTGCAGTTCAATGGTACCAAGGTCATCACAATATTCTCTTTATTTATTTTTTTATTTTTTTATTTTTGAAGTGTCAAATGTACGTTATTGCAGTTCAATGGTACCAAGGTCATCACAATATTCTCTTTATTTATTTTTTTATTTTTTTATTTTTGAAGTGTCAAATGTACGTTATTGCAGTTCAATGGTACCAAGGTCATCACAATATTCTCTTTATTTATTTTTTTATTTTTTTATTTTTGAAGTGTCAAATGTACGTTGGAGTTCAAAGTCGGCTTGAGCTCGAGTTCAAACTCAATTAAAAATTTTGGGCTTGAGTTCGAGCTCGAGTTCGAAGTATTCATATCAAGCCAACCTCGAACATATATGCATGTTGAAGCTTGGCTCGGCTCGATGCCTAATTCTAATGTGGGATGAATATAGGATGCGGCATGAATTTTAATTGTCGTATCAAATATCGATTAATTGTTGGAATTTTGGGAATGAGAAATAACATAATTGAGAAGAATAATTTAGAAGAATAACAGAGAAGAAAGAAGAGGAAGGGGAAGAAAAAGAAGAATAAAGAGGATGGAGAGAGAGATAAACTAGATAAAAGGAGGTTTCAAAAATTCATTATCAAAGTTGTTGTAAATAACTAAAATTAAAATTTAAAAATAAAAAGATAAGATTAATATCTGATCAAAATCCACTAAAATCATAAAGATAAACTAAAATTTTAATTTTAATTTAAAATTCAAAATAGATAAGATCATTATCTAATCAAATCCAGTAAAATTAGGAAACATAAAATAAAATTAATTTTTACCATAATTGGTGGATCCACTATGGCCCAATGTGTATATTGGTATCCCCACCAATTCTCACATTGTTGGAGAACTCGACCCCGCCGAGTTTAACTATTGGGGTTTGGATAGTACCTTAACAAATGGGGTCACAATTTATTCGAGTTCAAACCAAAATTCGGAGATGGGGAAAGGATTTTTTATTTTTTCTTAAAATTATTTTTCACACATGCGAAATTCACACATTTGAGTGACTAAGGTCACATGTGCGATAAATCGTGCGTGTGCGCAATTCCCCTTTAGGGTTTCAATTAATTTGGCTAATTAATCGAAGCTTGACATGGGGGGCATGACCGGCTGGCTCCTAGTCTTCGGCGATGGCGATGGATGTGGAGGTGATGGTCTTCGACGACGGTAACAACGATGGAGGTGAAGGTTGATGGCGACGAAGGAGAAGTTGCTGCAAAGATTCCATTAGGTTTTTCGTAACAACAACAACTAGAAGGAGGACTGAGGCGACGATGATGGTGGTTGTTGGGGTCAAAGGCGGCTGCTACAGGAATGTCAGACGACTTGTGAAATGGGAGTGGAGACGTCGGACGATGTACTTCTTGTTTACATTTCCTTTCACCCCTAGCTTTCTCTTCGTTTCATTTTCCTTATGTGCTTCTTAAATTGGCAAAATTGACGTCAATTGTGTGTTTTGGAGATATACTGATCAACTTTGTGTCAGACGTTGTTGGCGTCTCTCTTACGGAATCGATTGCAAGAAGGCATGGGCGATGAGCGGCGATGGCTGATTGGGGGTTTTGGTGGTAATGTGGTATCTACAAGAAGCCAGGTGCAGTCGCAAGTGTCGGTGGAACAACAGAAGGAGGTCGACGGTTGGTGAGAGACAGTGATGGGAGGATCAGTCAGCTAAAGAGAATTGGTCGGCGTTTGGACAGGTGTTGGGTCAACGTGCCGATGCTGCGAAGCTACAGAAGTCGGCTCCAAGAAAAAAGGATGAAAATTAATTAGTTGAATTGGAGAGAGGATTGTTTTAATTGAGGAGTGGTTGGTTTCGTTAAAGCCAAAGAATGAGTGATGAGAGGATGTTGTCACAGGAGAAAGCCTGCCGAAGGGATTTTCGGCTTTGATACCAAACTAATGTAAGACAAGCACAATACGAAGAGTGGATATTAATTCTGATGCGGGACAAATACGTGATGTGACACGAATTGTATCAGATATCGGTTATTTGCTGGAATTTTGAGAAGGAGAAATAGGATACTTAAAGAAAAATAATTTAGAAGAAAAGAATAGAGAAGAAGAGGTTTCAAATTTTTATTATTAAAACTGCCTTCAACATCCCCTTATAGCCTATAAACAATTAAATTAAAAAATAAAATAAATAAGATAGTAATCTATGAACCAATGGGCAGAGTGGCGCCTGCATCACACCGCGCCCTCAGAGACTTTGCATCGAACCGTAGAGAGCGTAGCAATATGACTTCTGCAGCCTCAACTTCGCCGTCTCTGCTCCCAACGAACCCTTCCATCTTCCACCCAAATCCGAGTGCCAAGAATCTCTCGCTCCTTCAAATCTCACGTCACCTTCGAGAAGCTATCCAAGTTCATTGTTTAATGATCAAATCTTCTCAGTTCTCCGACCCATATTCAGCAGGCCGGCTTGCCGAGTTCTATGCCATTTCTGATCACGGAAGCCTGGAATACGCCGAGAAGGTCCTTAGATCACTCGAGCAGCCCACCCCTTTTATATATAATACTCTGATCAGAGGCAACCTAAAGAGGGGCAATCCCCTGAGGTCCATCCTCCTCTACCTTCAAATGCTGGGCAGTTCCGTCCAACCTGAACACTTCACTTTCACATTTGTCCTTAAGGCTTGCACGCAGTTACCAGCAGTGGACTTTGGGAAACAACTTCACGCTCATATAGTTAAGCTTGAGATGGACGCCATACCCTTCATCCGAAACAAGCTCATCCATCTCTATGCTATCTGTGGCCTGATTTCCGATGCACGTAAGATGTTCGATACAAGTACCGAAATGGATAATGTCACCTGGAATACCATGCTTGAAGGGTATTCTAGCAATAAAGACGGCGAGTCACTTCACGGACTGTTCAGTGAGATGCCTTACCGAGACACTGTCTCTTGGAATACTATGATTGCTTATTATGTTCAAAATGGTAATCCCAAAGAAGCTCTAGATATGTTCCGGTTGATGCAGGAATGTGGAGAGTTGCCTAATAAAGTTACTCTAGTAAGTGTTCTGTCTGCAATTGCTTATTTGAGTGCACTGAGCCAAGGAAAGTGGGTCCATGCATATATTGAGAAGCATGGAATTGAGCTGGACCAGAACTTAGGTTCAGCGCTTATCAACATGTACTCAAAGTGCGGGTACATAGAGGGGGCCATTGATGCATTCAATGGCACAAAAGAGAAGAGTGTTGATACCTGGAACTCAATGATAACCGGTTATGCCTCTAATGGCCAAAGTCTGAAAGCTCTAGAACTTTCCACTGAGATGGAATCATCAGGCATTAGGCCTAATGCCATTACATTCTCTTGTATTCTAAATGCATGTAGCCATTCTGGGCTGGTAGATGAGGGAGTTAAGTATTTTCATAAAATGTGTGAGGTTTATGGAATTGAACCTGATATCACCCATTATGGTTGCATGGTTGATCTTTTTGCTCGTGCAGGCTTGTTAAAAAAGGCCAAAGAAGTCATGGCAAGAATGCCAATAAAGCCAGATGCAGTTATGTGGAAAGCTGTATTGGCTGCTAGTAGAATTCATCGAAATTTTGAGATGGGAGAACAAGCTGCCATGCAACTTATAGAATTGGCCCCAACTGATGATGCAGGATATGTATTACTATCTAACATGTACGCTTTGGCTGACAATTGGGACAAAGTTTATGAAGTGAGGAAGATGATGAAGGACAGAGGAATACAAAAAGTGCCCGGATGTAGTTCGGTTGAATTGGATGGAAGGGTTCATGAATTTATCGTAGGAGATATAACTCATGCTCAAAAGAAAGAGATGTATGAAATGATGGATGAATTTGGGGAGAGACTAAGGATTGAAGGATATGAGCCAGATACTAGACAAGTTTTGTTGGATATTGAAGAAGAAGAAGTGAGGCAGAGTTCATTGACTCATCACAGTGAGAAGTTGGCCATTGCCTTTGCTTTTATACACACAAGGCCTGGAACTACTATTCATGTGATGAAAAATCTTCGTGTTTGTGGAGATTGTCATTCTGTGATTAAGTTACTGTCAAAGATTTATGACCGTGAAATAATTGTTCGTGACTCAAGTCGGTTCCACCATTTCGTAAATGGGTCATGTTCCTGCATGGATTACTGGTAAAACTTTTGTTTTGTCTAAATCATTTTTATCTAAATTTACACAAAATTCAACCAGTGGATGTTTGTTTGTTGTACATACTTCTCAGCTTGAAAGAGGAAGAGAGTTGCTGACTGCTTAGGTCCCAAAGCAGATACTTGTTACATGACGACTATTTCCACCATTGCAGAATAAAAATACTGAAGATAAAAAACATTCAAGATAATCTGCTAAATCATTACAACCTTGACACTAACACAAGTTGTCCATCTACTTACTAAATCAATTAGATATGTCAACGCAAGGATGATATAGATGCACCAGAGTACATGGACAGTGAACTTTGTTAGATGACATGCCTCTGTTAGTTTAAACATTTTGTCATAACATAAAAAGCATAGCAAAATTATATATAAATAAGATATAAACATCTCTTTCTCATAAAACAAAAAGGTAGAAAACTCAACTTTTTTTTATCTTGAGAGGCACGGAGAAGAGGAGTAGATGGTTTGAGATAGAGGGGGTTTCTTCGTCAATGTCGATGACATTCGACGGCTTCACTGACATAAATCAATAAGTGATACACTGGAAAGTGAGTTTCATGGCAAAGGAAACAAGGAAACTCTTAGAGAAATAAAGAAGAAAGAAAAAGAAATAGAAGGTTAAAGGATAGTTCTATATAGATTAATGGAACAAGAAATGTCAAATATCAGGTATGGAAACTGGAATAATAGGTCGAAGGAGGAGGAAGACATTGAAGCTAATGGAGGAAGAGGGGATATTAGGGTTTCCTAACAATTTCATATTAACTCCAGAGGTTGGTCCAACTTCCTTTCAGTTTCGGAAGCACTGGGCCAACGTCTTTCATAGAGAACATGGTGTCATTTCGGAAGATCACGTTCCCACGTCTATGGAGGTTTAAGACCCACGTCCTCCCATCGGCAATTACAGAAGCCGATAAGCTTGATGGGATTTTGACTTATAAATAGAGGTTTGGTCCCCAATCTCGTTCACTTGAAAAACCTTCAGTTTACACCATCAGAGAGAGTGATCAGAGAGCGGAAGAGCTAGACGCAGAGAACTCCGGTGAAGTTTACAAATTTTGATCGAATGGATAGGGGTAAGATTTTAGGCTTCCGTTTAATTATTATTGAATGAATTTCATACTGTTTGTTTAGAAATTCATGATAGGCTAACATATGGTATCAGAGCATTTAAATTAAGGCTCAATTGGAACCGATGCGAAGGATAAGAGGTCTGCTCTGATACCTACTTCATTTTCCTGATAAGTATGTGGTTCAACTAGTTGTTCAAAAGTGTTTGGCAACTCTTGAACGACCTGATCCACTGGAATGTCGTCAGCATTTAGTGGAACTTCAATGAGTGGTTGTGCAACACCAGTTTGTACTAGAGGGGTGTTGTAAACTATAATCAATCTTTCACTTGAGGTAAAAGGCTGAAATTCGAAATGATCATTCTCTTAAACTATGTTCCAAGTTGGATTGCTCCCACTAATCAAGTCATTTTCAAAAAACTTTGCATTTCTTGATTCCACAATCTAGTGTTGTGAGATGGACAGTAAAATCTGTAATATTTGGACCTTTCAGCATATCCAATGAAATACCCACTAATGGTCCTTGGGTCCAGCTTCTTCTCTTGTGGATTATAAATTCTCACTTTAGACGGGTATCCCCAAACGCGTGTATGTCTCAAACTCAGTTTCCAACCTTTCCATAATTCAAATGGTGTTTTAAGAACAGCCTTCGTAGGAACTCGATTTAATATATACATTGCCGTCTTCAGTGATTCAGCCAACAAGGATCTAAGAAGATTGGAGCTACTAAATATACTCCGCACTGTGTCTAATAATGTTCGGTTTTTTCTTTCTGCTACACCATTCTGGTTTGGAGAACCAGGCATGGTATATTGGGTAACAATCCCATGTTCTTGAAGAAACTTTACAAATGGCTCAGGTGTTTGTCCATTCTCGGTGTATCTACCATAGTATTCTCCACCTCTATCTGATCTCATTATCTTAATTTTATTACCACATTGTGTCTCTACTTCGGCCTTAAAGATCTTAAAGGCATCTAATGTTTCATGCTTGTTAGAAAGCATGTAGAGATATATATATCGTGAGTAATCATCTATAAAAAGATGAAGTATTTCTAACCATGTGAGTCCATGTCTCGACTACATATATCAATGTATGATTTCTAATATGGCTAAACTCTTATTGGCACCTTTCTTTGACTTGTTAGTCTGTTTTCCCTTAATGCAATCTACACAAGTCACAAAATTAGTAAAATCCAGAGTATTAAATACCCATTCATTTACTAATCTTTTAATCCTTTCCATGGAGATAAGACTTAATCTCTGGTGCCACAATGTAGAGGAATCCTTATTAAATAATACCTCTTTTAGTACCAGTGTGAACACACATTGAATCATAAGTGGCATTGTTTTATAAATTTATGCGATAAAGACCATCAGACAAAATACTATTCCCAACACAATCTGACTTATAAAATAAACTGAAAGATGAGCCTGAAAAAGTAAAGGAATATCCATAAGGTACAAGCCAGGAAACTGAAATCAACTTTCTAGAAAAACCTGGAACATAAAAGGTCTTATCTAATTTCAAAATAAATCTACTATTTAAATTTAAATAGCAAGCTCCTATAGCTTCCACATGTAAGCTCATTTATCTTCTGAGAAGATGTTATGGTCACTTCTCACTGGTTTCCTTAGGTTTTGCAAACCTTGCAAGGAATTTGAAATGTGGATTGTTGATCAAGAATCAATCCACCATGTGTTAATATTGACATTAACCATATTAGATTCATAACAAACAAAGGAGGTGAGCTTATCTTGGATATCACAACGAATATTAGAGAAATTGACAGGTTGTAGAGCTGCATAAAATTACAAATGACATGCTTATGTTAAAACTAAGGCCTGAATCAATATCATGTTTACCAATGTAAATCATGCATAAAAATTGAAACTATTGACATAAAAAAATGCATGTGGGCTAAAATTTTTAATTCAAGCAGATTCAATTATTCTTTATGAGTGAATTTTATGATAAAAATACCAAATTATTTATGAAGTCATAATTCGTGTGGGTAGATGATGAATAATTTGATATTTTATCCTAACTAATAAACTCAAATATAATAAACATTCCTCTGGGGATAAAATTTATTATATTAAGTAAAATTAGTTATAATTATGATTAAACTGTATGATTAACACTTCATATCGAAATTGTTAGAGAGAATTTGTTTCACCTCATATAGAAAACATTTATCATTGGTTGCTAGCAAAATGTCATCCACATATAAAACAAGAAAACAGATTTTACTTCCACGGACGTTCTGGTATATATACATTGATCCATAATATTTTCTACACGACCGAATGATGTAAAGAATCATAATGCCGGTCTACAATTCCCTCTCCCACATTTACCCAAGTCGTTTAATAATAACAAAAGGGTGAGAGGTCAAGGAGAGGTGGCATAAAAATGAGATTTGATAGCAACAAGAAGCAACTAGGGATATTTTTTTGAAAGAAGGCAGTTTAAGAGTTAATTATTTTTTAAAAGAGGCAAATCAATAAGGGAAAGCTTAAATATTTAGAATGTTGGGGTTTTAGAATGATACAATGAGAGTATCTTAGGAACAAAATCCCTACATTAAAAAACTTGATACTAATCATCGTAGGACTTAGGTATATAATATTAATTATTAACATACTAATATTCAATTAAGCAATAAATTGAATTGGATCAGTATAATTGAATTGGGTTTTCTTTGTGACAAATCGACATTCTAAACCATGTTATGTGCAGATAAATATTTTGTTACCCTCATACAAATCCAATCCCATTTATTTTATAGATAGAACTGGGTTTTATGGATTTATAGTGGTTTGGAGGGTTGATTAACTCAATCCATTTGTAACCCTTGTTAGTTTTTATTGATTTATCCCTTATCACAGAGGTAGTTTAACCAATTACCTAGTAATCTATATATTTTGAGCATAATACAACAATTTGATGCTTATATAATTTGATTAAATGATCTTAATTTTACATGAACAAACAATGTCTGAGATTTATAAAACAAGATTAATCCCTTAATTGTATTAAAAATGATCATGTAATTTTTAAATGAGAAAGGGTGGCAATTCTTCCTAATTACTCATTCTACCATTCAACCTATCCCTTTAAAAATTGATGTTCTAAGTTATAATTTAGAGTTTATAGTTTTATTTATTTTCTAAAAAAAAATTCCTTTAATAAAGCAAATTCCTAGGGTTTAAGGAAACAAGGATATGATTATTTTTTTTAGATATTGTTTACTTTTTAAATAAGGGAGAGTGGTCCCAAAACCCTGATCTCTTCCATGACATTGCTCCTTCTAAAGACGTGTGGTATCACAACAAATTATCAAGGTCTGTGAGTTGACTAATTAACTCATAAAGATTGTCTTTAATCTTATTCTAGGCATTCCAATTATTTATTCTTTTTCTAATTTTCTCAAGCTTCTTCCTAGTTTTTTTGTTTCTGTATTAGTTCTTCCTACTTTGATGGTGCTCCAAGTGTGACAACCAAAAAGTCTCATCATAGAAGTACCAATAAGATTCTCTAATGTCTACAAATCTCCTACTTTGCCATGTAGATGGTGATCTTAGAATGAAAGCCTAAAAGTTCTAAAAATTCAATGAAGTTGGCTTGTTGATTTTTAGGACTTTATGGATTACCTCATGGAGAAAGGGAGAAACGTCATGTTTCGAAGAAAACAAAAGGAAGAAAGAGGTTATGGAATTGAGTTCTAACCTCCCCATGAAGCTCAATTTATAGATGAATAAACTACAATATTATAATTATGCCCCTAAAACTTAAATTAATTACATCAATGTCATCTTTATGAGATGACTTTTTATTTAACATTATGCCATCACTATGTGGGCCTATGGTCCTTTATAGATGAATAAACTATAATATTATAATTATGCCCCTAAAAGTTAAATTAATTACATTAATGACATCTTTATGAGATGAGTCTTTATTTAATATTATGCCATCACTATGTGGGCTTGAATCCAATCTTCCACCTCTCTTGGATGTATGGGTCTTCCTGGATCTTGTGGGCTTGAGCCTATCTTCCACATACTTGGACATGTGGGCCTTCCTTGGTCGTGTGGGGTTGGACCCATCTTCCAATTCTCCCCCTCAAGCTAGGGGTGAGAGAACATCAAGAACGGCTAACTTGTTGCAAATGGTGTATAGGATCTTCTTGTATAAAATAGCAATCCATCATATCTTCCAACTTCTCCCTCAAGTTGGTGGTCTCTTTGTTCTTTACCAAGGGACCCAGTTAGCATAATATAAGAGACGGTTCCATACTCCACTCAAATGCTCATAGTTAAAAATAATTTTCACTCAATTTCACAGGCGAAAAAGTAGCCCTACTGTGGAGCACTGAGTCTACCTACTTTCTCAGGGTAACTAAAAAAAACACCTCTTGAGTGAATAATAGATTTGACTCATGTTAGATGTTGGACACACTCCTATCCTCTTGGGTGAATAATAGTCTTGATTCATGTTGAACTAATACTTTCTAGGCATTGAAATGGAAAAAACCAAAGGAGTTGTGATGACAAAATGAAAATATATAATTGGTCTGCTTTAGGAGTATGGTTTATTGGGAGGAAAACCAACTAATACTCCAATGAATGTGGGACATAATCTCCACAATGATCAGAGTGCATAATTGATTGACAAAAACACAATATTGGAGCTTAATGGGCAAGTTAATTTATGCAATAGTTACTAGACCTGATATCTCTTTTGCAATGAGTGTAGTGAGTCAGTTTATAGAACATCCTTGCAAAATACACCTATACACAAAGAATTTTGAGGTATCTTAAAGGAGCACCAGGCAAGGGTCTTTTCTTTAGACCCAATGGTCATATGAAGATTGAAGTTTTCTCTGATGCGGATTACACAGGGTACAAACTTGACAGGAAGTCAACCTATAGGTATTGTGTTTTCTTAGGAGGCAACTTGGTTAATTGAAAAAGCAAAAATCAAAATATTATGGCCTGATCTTGTGCTGAAGCTGAATACAGGGCAATCACTCACACATTGAGTAAGTTGATGTGGGTCAAATCAGTCTCACATGAATTTGGTTTGAATCAAATTGAATTGATAAGCATGTTTTGTGATAATCAGGCAGCTATCTTCATTGCAAGTAATCCAGTCTTCCATTAGAGGACAAAACACATAGAAGTAAACTGCCACTTTATTCGAGATGTTGGAATGAAGAAGGAGGTAGTTACTCCATTTGTCAGATCTGGAGATTAGTTGAGAGATATCTTCACCAAGGCCCTCAGCAAGTGAGAATTCCTATATTTCTGTGACAAGTTGGGAATCCTAGATATATATGCTCCAACTTGAGGGGAAGTATTAGAAAATATGTCTAGGGATATTTTTTTATTTTACCACTTCCATAGATTTATTTCTGTATGTAATCTCGTTCTATGCATAGAATTATGCTAGTGCTTAAATTTTCATGTGCATAGGATACATAGTTAGGGAGATATAAGGAGAGTAAGCATTATTGTAGGTTTTGATCAAGTCTTATCATTAAATACAGTTGGTGGTCGTGCATGATCCCCAATGAGCCTTCTTTTGGCTTTTCTCTCAATATCTCTCTTCTCTTTCTCTCTTTTTCTCACTCTTATTTTCTTCCATCACCAAAAACCTTAATTTTTACAACACCTTTTTATTCAACTGCTTTACCAATCACATAAAAATAAATAATTAAATAACACGTTAAATTGCCCGAGGTGTATATTCATTATCTTCGAAAGAGATTCACCTCTGAAAGTGCATCGGTAAGATCCCTATTAAAAGACACCCATATGTTAGGGGTGGCATTGCTAGTAAATAAGGAGAAGTTTCATAAAGATGACATAGAATTGTAATTATACAAATTGGTGTGTGTTTTCTTATGTCTTTCTCCTTGTGAATCATATAATCCTTAGGGTATTATAGTCATCGTAAACACCTTCAAACAACTATAAATACAACCTTAAGGCATGGGGTAGAGCATTTAAGCATCTTCCTCTTGTCTCAAATTCGTCATTACACTTCTCTCTTTTTCTTTTCTTTCTCTCCCTTGGTTTCTTCTCTCCTCTCTTTCTAGAGCCAGAGTTCCTCTCTTCTCCCCTTCCCTTGAAATATTTTGTATTTATGTGTTGGCCCTAAAAATCAACACGGTATCAGAGCGGGCAAAGATCTGAGATTGAAAGGAGAAGAAGATGGAGAAGAAAGGGAAGAAGAAGAAGAAGAAGAAAAAGGAAAAAGGAAAAAGGAAAAAGGAAAAAGGGGAGTTTCTCATTTTTCCCATTAGTCTTCTTTGTCAATTCCTGTTTTTCATTGGATTTAACACTCTCTTACCATCACTTTCATACAAAAAATATATATTTTTGGAAAGATACATTGAGTCTAGTTTCCAATTCAAAGCAAATTTTTACAAATAGAATTTTCTAGAGAAAGAAATCGATATAGGAAGTAGCAAAGGTCAAGTATAAAAAAATATTGAATAGCAGCACAAAGCCTCAAGTTTCTAAACCATTTGTACCAATATGACTAAAACATTATATTGGAAATTTTATCTCAAAAGAAATCTATGTGAGTCTACTTTCTATCCAATAAATTATTTCTCAATTTGATCTTTCTAGAGAGAGAGATTCACATTGGAAGAATCAATGGTCATGTTGGTATCCTGTTGGATGCGAAAATCCGAATTTAAGCAGAATTTTTTGCTTCACTTTTTGACTTACTAATGTTGGTTAAGTTTCGTACTTATTTTCAACCTCTAGTCAATATTTTAGTAACTTGAGTATCTTTCCTTCATCAAAAGTTTTATTTCTTTGATCTCACATCACATTAGTTTCCTTAAGAAAAGTCTTTCTCTATATGAGTTTAGTTTCTTTTTTAACAAAGTTTAAAATTTTTGAATTAGAAAGTTTTGTTTCCTCATTATAAATTTCAAATATTAGTGTCATAAATCTCCCCTATTCCATAATTTATCTCTTGAATATTTTCCTTCCAAATTGATCTAGTTGTGTTAAACAGTAATTGTCTTATATGAGAAGTTTATGTTTAGAAAGTTTCCATTATTATGTTTCATCTCAAAATTTTCTTATTGGAGATTATTTTAAGTTTCCTCAATCATCATATTCATAGAGGAATTATTTTTTATCTCCCTCTTGGGTCATACTTAGTCAAATTCGTTAAGCTACTTCAGTACTACCATGGCAGTCTCCTTATTAATGTGGTGGTTATTTTCTCTTCTTTTAATCCTCCATTACCTTTTTGCTAGGTTTCCTTTCTCCTACCATCCATTTTGACTATCGTTTACCCTCTTAGCCCAACCCCTTGGGTGCGTTATTTTGGTTGTTTATATATATATTTATTGGCACTCTTATGGTTTTTATCGTTGTCGTTGAGTGATACCTTGTTTAGTGATTATTATCACTATTTTGTTTGAAATCCTTTGAGGCCTCCTACTGTATCACCCATGTTTTTACTTTTTAAGAGTTTGTGTCCAATTGAGTACTTATCCTTGGGACACCTTGATGGGGGGAGATAATTACTACAAATTTTTTTTGTTTCAAGTTGGGATCACTACACTATCTCCTAGCTTGAGAGGGAAAATAGAAGAAAAAGTATGAAGGATGAGATTGGAAGTTGAGCACTGCAGCGGTTGTTCCTCCTTCCAAATTGAAATATGGATGTTGTTATCATTTCAGAAGAAGAAGTATAATCTACAATGAAGAATCCCACGTGTTATGGTAATCAAAGCAAGGAAATCAAAATTTATTTTTCAAGTACACAAGTTTCTTGACCAAATTATTTGTAAAGTAAAGTTATAAACACCAGCTTGAGGGGGAGTGTTAAAAGACACCCACGTGTTAGGGGTGGCATGGTATGTAAATAAGGAAAACTTCCATAAAGATGACATAGAATTATAATTATACAAGGTGGTGTATGTTTTCTTATGTTTTCTTATGTTTTTCTCCTTTTGAATCATACAGCCATAAAGACATTATAGTCGTTGTAAACACCTTCACACAACTATAAATATAACCTCAATGCATGGGGTAAAGTATTCAAACATCTTCCTCTTGTCTCAAATTCGTCCTTACACTTCTCTTTATTTTCCTTTTTCTTTCTTTCACTTGGTTTCTTCTCTCCTCTTTTATTTCCTTCCTTTGAAATTTTTTGTTTTATGTGTTGGCCCTAGAAATCAACACTCCATAAGGTACAGCAGATCTCTTATGCCCTTTATTCGTGCACAACACTAAGATGGGCACACGAACTCAGCATGGCTTTTTCTAATTGCTCGAACCAGATCAAACAAAATAGAATTTCTTTTGGAGCATAATAATTTTCCTTCTCTCTTATATTTATAGATTTTTGTACCCACTAATGAAAATTTATGGATTTTTGAACAAGATGCATTGTTGAAGGTGATTTTCTACAGCTCTACCTTTTTGTAGGATTATAGAACCCTTTACCTAACAATGTTTGAGGGTAGGTGTCCTTATTTGCTATAGGGAAGATAAAACTGTAGGTGAGGCCTGATGGGTATTAGCACATTAGATCATGCAGAGACTTGTTACTTCTTTTAGGACTGCAGAACCCTTCACCTAACACCATTTGAAGGTAGGTCTCCCACTGTTACAGGGCAGATAAAAATGTAGCTGTCGTGCTGCTTACGATCATGCATAAATTTCTTGCTTTGCGGAAGGGCTCTGGAAGGCCGGGGCCGTGAACTGATAGTCAGTAATGGCGGAAAAGCGACATACTGACTGCTCCGCCGTGGTACCTCTTCTCTGTAGGCTGTAGCTATCATCAAATATCAAAACAGCGCCAGAGGTTACAGGGAAGGCCCACTCCTCACCATTTCTCAGCCGAAGCCAAAGCTGGAACCAGTTGGCACCTTACTCTCGACCAAGACGGCGGGCCCTATCTTGCCTCCGTCTTCTAGCTTTTCCCTTCTCCCATCGGATGAAAGTCGCATTTTACTCTTTATCTCTACTCCAAAAGGACTTGGAAAAGGAGAAAATGGAGGGTTTTGTTCTTCTGGAATATCTGCCTTAAGCCGAAGGCAGAACCGTCTGGGGTTGAAATTGAAATTCCTGCACATCGAGTTTTTCCATTTCTTTTTTTTTTTTAATACAGAAAAGGACTCGGAAAACCTGCAACATCATTGCTCTTGGCGTTTACTTTAAAGTTTCATGGATCCAAGATGTGTCCTCGTATCTTTGGTGGGATCTCTTTTCTTTCCCTTGGCAGATAAATGATTGAAGTCAAAAGTGTAAAACCGGTAAATATTTTGCTTGTTTAACGGAAGACTGCTAGTCTCTTCTAATCTCGATAATTAATAACTTAAGAAATAAATATATGATTGTATTCCTTGATCTTCGTTCCCGACAACTGGTTTCTGCAAATGATCTCGTCTAATCTCTTCGTAATGTGCAATATCCGACTTAAACCTCAACAGGATCGACATTCTTTCCTTTTAATTATCTCCTCTAAGAGGAAAGAAAGGAAAAACCGAAATGAAGGCAAGGTAATATATAATATCAACGAGGTTCAGATCCTCTTTCCGTTTTTCATTGAGAAAAAGAAGGAAATTAAAAAAAAAACAAGAAGAAGAAAGAAAAACACAGACCATTATTTCCCCCGAGAAAAAACACAAGAAAGATACAACAATCGAACACGGAACACCCTTCCCACCATCTGCTGCTCTCAGAAGCGATCTTAAAAAAAAAGAATGGATAATAAAATACACAAAAAGAATCGCAGCCCAAGTAAACAATGTCGATATGAAATCAATCAACTAGTCCCCACTCTCTCTTCCATCACACCCTTTTCAGCCAACCCAAAGAAACCCCAAACAGCTCTCATTTCTCAAGTGGGGGCCTATTTCCCAGATTCGGAACATAGCACGTGAATCACCATGTTAGTGGATGTAAGCACCAAAAGCCAAACCAGTCACCCGCTCCTTTCTCTCTTTTTCTTATCAAACCAGCGTTCAGCTGAGAAGCTCCTTGTCTGTACAGAGTTGGGATTGTTCTGAATGCTGCTGCTGCTGCTGCTGCTGCTGTTGTGAGTTCCCACCCATTCTCTTGAGGTTTTGTTGATGATAAACTTGTCTCAGTCTTTCTATTTCATGCTTCAGTGCTTCTTGGTGCGCTGCATTTATGATGAGAAAGCATCAGAATTAACGTTGAGTTCTGCATCTGGAAATTGGAATCAGAAGCTCCAGTCTATCCCACTCACATCACAAGTCAGAAATAACAACTTTCTGCTTTACATATCTCAAAACCCATATCCTGTCCCTTTGCTATCTCTATGGACTATAATATTTAAAAGTTTGATAGCTCGGAGTTACGAGCAAATTAAGCTTGTTTAGAAAGAGAAAATGCGTGTTCTCAGATTTCTTCTTCGTTAAGATTATGATTACGGATGCCAGTAACTCAACCAATCTCTTCTCTTTAATGGGTACTTCAAATCTTCATTATTTTTCACTAAATAAAACAAGAGACGACGAGTAATTAATATTTGTTAAAAACGTGGGAAATTCTTTTGCTATTTCTGTCAACAATCTTGAATTGAAATTAACGAGAGGATCGTTTTAATGCTCATAAATGTTCACGTAAGTAGATAAAAACTAATCAGGATATATAGTTTAGTGCTGTGCTACGTGCTTACCGTCTTTGAAAATCTTGTCTTGGGCAAGAGCTGCAATCCTTTGTTTTAGTGCGCTGTTATCCACATTGAGGACCAATCGCTGATGATCCAGAAATGCTACTCGAGGAGACAATGCTGATACTTCCGTCTAAAAGTTGAGAAAATTTAACATGCAAGAGCGAAGATTCATGTTAAGGCAAAAAAAAAAAAAAAAAAAAAGAGAGAGAGAGAGAGAGAGAAAGAGATAGTTCAGTTAGTTATCGAGAGGTGAGATCATGTTCATGTACCTGCAGTGAAGTGACGCTCCTTTCAAGCTCAGAGATATATTGCAGCTTCCTCACTCGCGACCTCTGCGCAGATTGTCTGTTTGCTAGAATCCTGGAAAGAAAGAGAAGAGGGAGAGAACTAAAATGAGGAAACAATAACAAACCGGCCGGATTGATGGAATAAATTGTGAAAAAAATTCGCAACGTGAAAAGACTACCGCTTGACCCTTTTGGGATCTATAATGGGATCACCGGAGGTGGTGAATGATGGAGCGTGGATGGGGGTTTCCACCTTGCAGGAGCTCTGCACTTCGGGCTCGTTACGCTGCTGCTGATCCGAGAGGGTGGGTTTGTCATCGTTGATGCTATTGTGGTCGGAGGGTGTAGAGGAGTTGGAGTTGGAAACGTTAGCAGGGACGGTGGTAGATATATCGTCGGAGAACATGGACATTAGTTGCTCGTCATCCAAACGATCGAAGACATTGTTGCACTCAGGCTTCAAGGCAGCGGAGGACGTCCTACATTCATCGAGAAGAGGAGCCTCAAGGAAGGCGATGGAGTCACTGGCGGATCTCCGGTGCGCACCACGCTTGGCAGAGGAGAAATCAAGGAATTCATCAACCCAAGAGGGCAGGGAAGAGGCAGTGTTGGTGGTAGGAAGCAAGGTGACGGGCCTTTGGTGAGGTAGAGCCGGCCAGTTGGAAGACATTGTTGGTATTTTGGGAGGCAACTGAGCCATCTCATGAAATAATCAAAATCGCAGAATGAGAAACAGAAACGGCGCACCAAATCCAAGATCCAGCAGCATATACATTCTAGACACCGGAGAAAAGTAAGAGAGAAATCAAATTAGAAGAGGAAGAGGGAATGAGAAACGAGAATTGAGGAGCATAGGGAAGCAATGCGTGCGTCTAATGATCACTATAAATCCTCTAAATTAGTTTTGCTCCTCCTCCTCCCTCCTCCTTATCCTTTTTCCCTTGTCGGAACAAACTGTGTTCGTCGTTGGTCGTCGTCGTCGTCGACGTTTCTCTATCTCTATCCGTTTTTTCTGTTTAGGGGAGGGACAGAGAAGAAAGGGAAAAAAAGAGGACGAGAGAGAGAGAGAGAGAGAGGTCACATGGGAAGAGAGAAGAGAAGGGACAGCTAGCAACAGCTGGGAAAGGGTTGGGTCTCAACGGTTTTACAGGAAAGTCTCGCAGTAGTTTAATAACTGGCGGAATCAGCGACCACGTGCCGATGTGACCGTACCTTTGGCTGCACCTGGACCCCACCAATCCCGCACTCTCCCCCCTCTTTATTACCTCCTTTGCCCCTCCCTTCCCTTTGTTCCCTCACGTGAACCTGTTCGCTTACATCCCAGCCGGCATGTGCACGTCCATTTCCATCTGTGCGCACTACGCACCTTCTTCTATCCCCCTCTCGCCTCTTTAGGGTTTTGCTGTCAACCCGAACAGCCCCATGAAGTAACTCAGAATGGATTTTGTAAGATCCCAAGAGAACTAGAAATACCTCCATTAGATCATCAAGCATTAAATGAAAACGTACCCAGTAACTTACTTCAGTCTAAATAAAGGCTGGATAATCGGGGCTTCTGAAACAATGATTAAGAAGCCTTGTGTTCTGTGTTAAAGAAAAGCAAGATGCTCCAATCATGTGTTTGCATTGGTCTCGGCGTCTCATTCTGTTCATTCCGATTCGTTAATTTTCTGGGTACGGTGGAGGAAAGGAAAGGAATCACCGTCCATGGAAGCGTAATGCTGCCGTCCTGGTTTCCGGTGTTTAATTTCAAACCCAGGCAAGAAAATTCAGGGATTCACATGGGGGGCTTGAGATGGACAGCTAGCAAAAGCTAAGATACGGAGGGAAGGGTTTGTGGGTAATGAGTTGATAGCCACGGATCGTGTGGATTGAGTTGTTTAATGTATGAGAGAGCAGCAACAGCGTTTTAGGGGAGAAGAGTGAGGGGAGGGGGATCGTTAGAATCATGGCTTCCCATGTGCTCTGGTTGCACGACCTCTACTTTCTCTTTGTAGGCTTTGTCTCGGGACTTCCTCACATGCTCCTTCCATTAGTAAGATTCTTTCTGAATAATCACGCAAATCTACGTAACCTTCCATTAAAATAAATACATAAAACCCTTTTCTGTCTCTCTACATCTCTTTTGCGGAATTTGATGAAATGCTTGTTTGCCCAGAAACAAGTACGTTCGTTCGTACAGAACAGAAGCAGATAAGAACGGCTGATCACTTCACTTCCCCTACAAATAGAACTGTTGAAGCCTTGAAGGGTTCAACAGATCGTGCTACCTGGTGCGCGTCCATGGATCAACGTGGTGAACAGAGAATCCCTTTTGTCAAACCACAGAATAGAACCTTTTATCATGAGAAACTGGAGGTAGACTCTGGAATTTCAAGATTTTCACACTGCTACTCTGCTGGTAACTGTGCACTTTTTTTATTCACTGCTTATCGGATGTTTATATGCCTGTTAGGAGAATTGTTTATATCAACAATCTTGTTTATTCAGTTTTGGCTAGGAAAACAGGACGTAATTTTGCCTTGTGTTTGTGTTTGTTTTTCTTTTTCTATGATTATTATTATTGCTCTCATTGGTTTTGAATTAAGGCGTCTAATTCCTGACAGATCCTTCTATGTGCTACTAAACAGCTTTCTTCACAAATGTTTCTGCAAAGCACCTAAACAGATAGCTTTGGTGTTGTCAGCAATCATCCACATCAAATACACTGGAATGAGAACAGAGTATGGAGGAAAATAAAACTGTAGAAAAATAAGTGAAAGAAATATGAAACAATAAGAAAAAATAAAAAACATGTATAAGTATATAATTTATCAAAAAAATATGCATAATTATATGTTTAGAACTGTTAGAAGATGGCTCTTTGAATATGTGGGTTTTCTTTTGTCGTGTGGGTTGGACCCATATTCCAACAAGAACAATAGAATCTACTGTTAATTTTAATGTAAGACTCAGCAGAGAGAACTGTTGCTAGAATTCAAAACAACAACTCAAGACTAAATGTACATGTCACAGTCAAGTTGCTGTACTGAGATAATGTTATATTGAAAACACTTCAAATCCATAAAGACTATCATTTTTCCTTCAATATCCTACCTAGCCACAACTGCTGATAATTTGTCTCCCCCAGCCCTGCATAGATCATCAACCTAGCTACAATTGCTCCTTGCTGCATCAACACCAGAAAGAAAACATAGATGACAAACATTTTGGGAGATGGAACTCATGTGGACTGTGGCTTGGTTTCCAAATTCTCATGTCCTCCTGAATTTAGAAAATGGGAAATAACACAATCTTCAACCAATAATGGAATAACTTCACTAGTCATCAGTATTCCTGTCACTACAATGATAGAAGGCAGTGAAGAAAATCATAAAAAACGAGATGAAACTATCCAATTTATTTTATAAGAAGAAAGGAGATGTTGTCCCAGAGCCTACATGTCAAAATTTGTTTTGAGGAAGGGCACCTTTCATTAAAACCTGAAGGCAACAAGGGAACAATCAAGTAGTGGGAACCTAAGAATAAGGGATTGGGGGGTTATCCCTCCATAGCAAAAACATCAGCAAGCATTGGCTGTTCTGGGAACATGAGACTATTAACCAATAACATCATTAACTGACACAACAAGTGCGGATACAAAAAAAGGCAAAAATTCCAGCATTTAACTATAATTTTCTTTCAGGAGGATTCAACACTCTTGTTTTTGAAAATGATGATTCAAGCATGCTAGTACTGTCCAATCCATTAATGATTTAAACTACTGGTTTTGTCAAACCAATAAATTCTGATCTCACATACATATACATAAAGAGAAAGAGATATGGGTATTTGATAGCAGGAACATAGAAACAGGCTGAGCCAAAAGCAGTATTTGCTGATTTAGTGTGATCCTTCAAATACATTGAAAAGAACATAAAAAGATGACAAAATACATTTGTTTAAATATTTGATGTACATACTCTTAATCAAAAGCTGTTAGGAAGAGCAATTTAACCGTCAGCAGTCTTACATTTTTTCAAATCCATGAAGTGTTTGATAGTTTCCTCAAATTTCTCCAGTCTCGTTTCCAAAAAGTCAGTCATTTTAAGATGATCACCAAAGGAACTCATGCATTCTTGTTCAAATTTATTTAATGCCTCTTCAACAAAGCTACGTTTAAATCTCTCTTCTTCAACTTTCTCCAAATGCAGCCTTTCCTCTTCTGCCTCTTTCTCCAATCTTAATTTTAACACCTCAGCTGCGGTTAGGACAACCCCGCCAGACCCACTAACATCCCTATATAAAGGTTCCTCACTCAGCTTAAATTTCTCTCTATACTTGTTGAATTCCCTGCGTGTTTCCACCAAAGCCTTTTTGTATCCATTTAATAAATCTACCATAACTCCAAGTTCCCGCTGAAGCTGGTAAAAGTCCATTTCTCTTTTAGCTTCTTCTTGTATCTTCACTGCTTCCAAAGATTGAATGTATGCTTCCCGTTGCTGCAGATGCGAGGTTAGAGCCTGGATCTGCATTTGTGCCCGTGCATACTCATGTTCTTTCTCTTCATACATAGATTTACATTTACCCATCCAAGCATGCAAATTATCCATGCACAAGTCAAAGCCTGACGGTCTTTGGTCCCATGGCCCATCATCCCTCATTCTGACATGGCGATTATTTAAAGCAAAAAGTGAAACATCATTCTCATCATCAAGCCTCTTGTGGTCGCCTTCAAAAATTGATGGATCATGTTGATTTAACAGATTTAGAGACATCTCCTTACGTGTATCTTCCCTGGGAGTTACACTTGAAGAAGGATCTAGGATTTCTGCAGGAAGGCCATAAGAAACACTAGTTGTAGATATCTCTGGAATAACATCAGCTGATGATAGGTTCCTTAAATTACCAAACTTTTCATGCTGGTGATACCTATCTTCGTCATCCTTGGCAGCAGATAAGCTTCCTAAATTACAAAATTCTTCATGTTGTTCACATCTCTCATCATCATCTTTAAGAGGTTTTATGTCAGAGTTACACTTCTGCAAGCAATGGTCAGTATCGGGGTTATCATTCCCGTTAGAAAACCATTGCTGATGGTTGTCATCTTTTGACTCTTCGAAACCCATGGCTTCTTCACGAGATACATGTTCATGTTCGTTCTTATCAAACCCAAGATTCAACTCTGAGTCCCTGCAGCCAACACCCTTAAACTCCAAATCGTCCAAATTATTGACTTCCATATTGACATTGTTTTCTTCGTCTTCATCTTCCTCTACAAGCAAAGTTTCCTCTTTGAGGAGCTCCGGCCTTTGACATTTTAGCAAGCACTGCAAGTGTGAAGCGTAATAACAAAATACGTCTGTAGTTTTTTGAAGAGGCTGTAGGAGCTCTTTCTCCACCATAGACCACATTAATGTAGCAAAATCCACCTTATGAGGCTGTCCATCTTTGACACGCCTAACCCATCGCATAATCTCGTCCGGCATCATCCAAGCATCTTCTTCATGTAAAAGCATATAGTTTGAGATGAAATCTTCCACAATCGCCAGCATTTCTTCAGAGAAGAGTTCGAGTTCCGAATCCTGAAGCTCTGATAAATTTGCTCTGTCCTTTTTAAGCGGTAGCCTAAGGGCTCGAGCAAGATCAGGTCGGCTGACCTTGATTCTGAAATCCTTAACAACACTGCAGCGAGTGTTTTGACGGTAATTGGCGAGGAGAAGGACAAGGAGATCAGACCGGATATGGGTATCAAGATTCAGGTGAGCAAAGTCCCATAGACCCAGTCTTTTGAAAAGAATTTCGTGCTTTGAGAAATCTACGGTTTTGGGAGGGGTGAAGGGAACGGGTCGGAAGAGTCTCTTAAGTAGGTGTAGCTTTTTCTGGACAGTAATCCTTTCTTTGTGACTCAAGGGCTTTTTACGCTTTCTAGGTCTCCGTATAGAAGGAGGAGCATCCTGCGCATCGGGGACGACCACGTCCCGAGCCGGGGGACTAGGTGGAGTAGGAGAGAAGGACATACCTTCTTGTTCTTCTAGAACTTTCGCATCAACGTCGTCCCGCTTACCGTCCTGCTATAACTGATGGGAAGAGAGGTCCAGCTCCTGTGAATGGGAGAACTCTTCCTCATGATCGGACATACTAGGGCTTGGGTTTTCCTTTCGTTGTTCCTCCTGTTGCGGGTGCTGTAGAGGGAGAACTTTTCTGGGTTTCTTTCTGGTCATGGGAGAAAGCTGGCTTTTATGGCGTTCTCTTTTCTAGCTCGTCTTCTCAAAGTACTGCAACTTCTCGGAATGAGGAGAGCACCCCTCCCGGTTCTGCCGAATCCCTCCATAAAGAGGCATGGGAAAGTGGAGTCGAGAAAGTTCAAACTTGAAAAAGTATCTCTCTGAGGGAAACTGACGGATGAACGAACCCCGCGCCACCAGGCTAGGTGCGGTCTAGCCAACTCGAGTGTTCTGGTTCCTGGTTCGAACCCAAAGGGATAAATACCGGAGAAAGAAGAGAAAGAAAAGGCATAAAACAATTTAATGTGGGTTTGGTCCCTTTGGGTAGTTTGGAGATTTCACTCTTGTATTACGGTTGCCCTAATTAGGATTTTATCATCACCTTGAGGCGAACCTATATAAATCCTGTTTGTTTTCATATTTATTTTTTCTTCTCCTAGGTTTATTATTATTATTCTCATTAGTTTAGAATTAGGACATTTAATTCCCTAACACCCTATATGTCAATACTAAGTCTAAGGAGGGAGAGAGAAGAGAATAAATTTTATTGAATCAATTTATCTTTACATCAATTAGGAATCAAATTTGGGATTAGGGATCCAAAGTCCCTTGATTTTGATAATTAATAAATCAATATTTTTATTGACTGTCTATACATCTTTATCAAACCAATTACATGTTAATTTTGTCAATCAATCATTTAATATATTTGTCTTGGTTTTCTTAATTAGAGTAAATGACCTATTACATAATAAAGACTCCATACATGTAATTGATGCCCTATTAGTGCCCTTTCTAGGAAAAAAAAAAAAAAAAAAAAACCTTTCCCAGGTAGAAATACTATTCCTGTATTCATAAACGCATATACCTGAAAATCCTTACTTGGAAAATTAAATGCTGACGCCCTCTTCTCTTCTCCACAGTGTCGTGTAGTAGGAGAAGAGGGATCGGGTGGTGGAGGTGGAGGGTCTCCTTCACGGTGCATTTCAGGTAGGGAAGCTTGTTGTTGTGGTTTCACTCACTCACGAGGTTGTTTAAGGTTTAGCTCATTCACCTATAAATTAACAGGTTACCTTTTAGCTCTAAGACAAAACACTTGTGTGTAAGCTCTAATTTTTATCAAAAAAAAGGGAGTAAAAAATGTGAAAAGGCATATAACTCGAACTTAGAAATTTTGAGCTTAAATCTTAAGTCTAAAGAAATCTGAAGAGCTTAAATCTTAGAAATTGATCCCCACTTGTAGTTGACGAACTTTAGATCTTTACTACTCAAAGGGCCGAGTTTGAATTTCCAACTTCACAACTTCTAATCTATGAACAAGTATCACAAGCAAAGTTCTAGTATTAGTTGAAATTGGTGTTGATTCTTAAAAAAAATATCAACTTATGGTGGTACTAAAAGCTCAAACCTGCATGTCCAAAATGGAATTTCTGCTACTGGCAAATGGTTAGTCTTGAAATACACAGATTTGAGATTTTAATTAAGTAGCTAGATCACAAAAGCCAAACCGGTGTGCCAGGATGTGGAAGAGAAGAGAAAGTAGACTCCGTACCAAAAACCTAAAGAGTTGAAGAACCATATTTTTTTTGAGCGTGATGATGCCCCAGGTAGCTTTCCGGGTTGGTACGCGAATCGCTTTCAAACACTTAAATTTGGTTATCTAAAGCTAATTTAAGTTTTTTGGTAAATAAAAATTTGACTCATTCGGAGCTATCCCAGCCACCCACCGGTTAGAAAGATTCTCAATAGAGGAAAACCCAGGTTCGATCTTTACCCCTTTCCCCGTTGACGGCAAAACCCAACAAAAGCCTTGATTCTCAATTTGCATGAGATCTCAGTTGTGATTGAAACGATCCTAAAAACCTTGATATTAAATTCTTCTCAAACAATCATAAATAAAATTTCGATAACCTAACGAGGCTACAAAATAGACTACTGGGGCAATAACCAAAGGGTTCCAAACAAAACAACGAAACAAGAACCTGTTGCGCAGCGGGTTCTTACTAATCAAATAAACTGAATCCCATGTCGTCATCAGATTCCTCGGCGGGTTCTTCCTTCTTTGCTTCTTCAGCTGGGGCAGCAAGAGGGGCAGCAGCTTCTGCTGCTGCTGCTGGAGCAGCAGCAACAGCAAACTTGCTAGGATCCTGCATCAAAAGCATGTAAGGTTATCTCAACTATCCAGACACTCTAGTTACTTGGATAACAAATATGTATCAACACAGAATATTCATTTACCTTCAAGAATTCCTTCACTTTCTCAGCCTGTGGGTACGAGTACTCGGTTGCAACAGCCACAGCCAAAACATTCTTGTAAGCATTGATAAACATGTGTGGTGCCGCAGCCAAGGTAGGATAAGACAATGCCAAAGATAACGAAGTAACCATAGACACCCCAATAGCAAATTTCTCAATTAGATCATCCTCAGTGAGGTCCAAGACCTCAGGACTGAAGACAGAACCACTATCATACACTGACACGACAACCAGACCATATGAGAAAGGCCTTATGCCAAGTTTAGCCAGCAAAGCTGCCTCGGATGATCCAACCTTTTCACCCTTCTTTATGAGCTCAACTGGTGTAATAATTTCAACAGTCCCCTTGTTAATTTTAGTTGGAATGTTCAGCACCTACATAAAAAATAAATAAATGGGCACAAAACAAAAATATTTAGATCAGAAAGCAACAAATAATATGGAATACATAAAAAGTGATACATCAAAGTATTTACTTCAAAAAGAAACAAAAAATAAAACATAAGTTGAAAAATGACTGCAACATAAAATACATAAAAGGATCATTAATACTTCAAAATATATTCATAGGTCATTTTTGCATTTTCAGAATTTATGACTGATCTTCGATCTATTCCAATAGCCCCTTTTGAGTACCTGAAAGAAAGAAGTCTGAGATGGATCCAGCCCGGTGTTTCCTGGTGGGACGATCACATCAATTGGTGCTACAAGTCCAACACGAGCAGGTGCTCCAACCTATAGTACAACAGAAGAACATGAGACAGAAAGCAGAACAACTGCAATTGAACAATAAAAGTTGGACAACATAAAATCACAATAGGCTACTATCGAATAAGCAATCAAAATAATACAGTAACATGAGTAAACAACTAAATGAGACGATAAAAACCATGACGCAAAACATCCAAAACTGATAGTGTTTGCAAAGGACAAATAGAAGAAGAGACTACAAGTGCTTTCAAGAAAAATTCAGATTACAAGACACTTGAATAATAAAGTTACACTATAAACTGCAAAACAATGGTATAAAGCAGCTCCGAAATTATTAAAAGATGTGTGGCATGATCCAGTCGCCACTAACTAAATTCCTATTTAAACAGCTAATTGTGAAAAGTAATAACTTGATGTTCCGTTAATAGGGAAAATTCAATTGAGCCAAACTATTGAAAAAAAAAAAAACACAATGCAACATAAGAGAATGAATTACACAAGTTCCTTGGGATCCATCCCTGACGGGAACCAAATTACTCACGGTTAGTAACCACCAGAGTTCTAAGCCTGTGCAAAGGATCGATACTACGCCCAGTGCCGGAAAGAAAACAAAGTATCTGACACAGACTGAAAAGAATGGCAAGCACAAACAAATGTAGATAACCGCAATTGGCTCAATTTACGTAGAGTAGATATTTTTTTGAACTGTAATTTTATAAAAAAACAATTCGTAATTTTGAACGATATGCTTTTTACGAATGTGTAATTTTACATAAAACATCAAAACTGAACAGATCTTCAAGAAAAGAATAATAGCATCGAACCGACAGCAAAGGAGCAAAGGACTAAGTGATTCTTGAATCCCACCTTATACTTCGCCACCTCCTCGCTAATTTCTTTCAGGTCACCCTTGGTGAATATCAATCCCACATTGCCCTATTCCAAACAAAAGAGACGAGGTAACTTAAACCACAAATAGACCTAAGACACAACAATATAGTGAAACAAGTTGAAACGGGTAAAATATCAGATACCACGAGCAGAGGCAGGAGATTCAAATACTCCTTGTTGCCAGTCTTCTCAGCGTGCAGCTTAACGGAGCGCTTCATCATGGTATTCTTACCCATCAAAACCACGGACTCTTCCCTCAGACCCCTGCGTATATTCTGAAGTTGCGTTGAGCCGACATTATCCGCCGCAGCAATCAACACCTGACTGTATTGATCAAGAAGTTGGCACAGCTTCTGGTCGTAGGCGACCTTCTTCTCAGCCTTGGTTGGTTTAATCGCCATTACGAACCGAGATTTAGAGTTCAGAAACCCGAATACGAAGGACTGAAAGCTAGGAAGAATGAGAAGACGAGAACGTCAAAATAGAGGGCCAAGACGAAGCAGAGCCTAGCTATGTCAAGGCGGACAGCAGCAAGCCGTCTCTTTAACCCCAAACCTTTTTCAACTGGTTCTGATGCTACCTGTGAAAACCCTAAACGACGGCTCCTCAAAAACCCTAAGAAATGAGGCTAACTATTTATAGAGGGTGGGAGTGAGATGCCCTAAAATAGATGATCGTGCCCGCTGGTTTACAGGACTGTGAACCGAGAGTTTTACGACTCGGACTTGGTTCGGACTCAATCACTTGAGCCTTCGCATTGGATCGGTCAGATTGGACTAGGACTCGCTAGTTCAGAAGCTGAGCTCAGGCCAAATCGAAGGGGATCGAGTCCCATAATTTGACCCGGTTCACCCAATCCCAGATCAGGGCAAGTTCAAGATACTATTTAGTGCAATAGCTTGTGTGAAGGCACACATTTTTGACACATAGACCAATTACATCCCAAGTAGTTCAAAGTCACCATCATTGGCTTAGGTACTTATGGACATTGAACTTATAAATTTCAAATTTTGAGTACCTAATAACATTAGGCTATATAGCATTTGTATAGAGGAACACTGAGATTTATCTTCCTCTAATAAGTTAATTCTTCCCATATTTTGCAACTATGGGAAAAAGAACTCTCGTCTAATCGTCATGTTGTGAAAGTAGTAACCCGATTGATAAAGTCGGATCAATTGGTTCGCCAATTTGTTGTTAAATCATCAAACTTAGTTACGTTGGTTGCGTTTTCATTCTTCCTTGATTTTTCTTCTTTTGTGATTCAACAAAAGACAAAGTCCAATTGAACCTGGTTCAATTGGTTGGTCCAATCCCAACTTAATAACATTACTTTTTGGTGTTGCCAAATTTAACTTAGCTCCATCAACTATATTTGATCATTTAGGGTCTATTAGTGAGCTTTGAAATTGAAAGTAAATTACTTGGGTATTTCATTTTTATTCGTTCTTAAGATAAACAAATGAAAGTGGAATCAATCTCCTAACCTTGTGATTTCATTTTCACTCGTCACTCTCTCCCTTGTACCATCTTGCCTTACTCCCGCTCCCGTTGCTTCGTTTCCCTTTTTGTATTTTCCAATTGTGTACATTAACACAAAAAATAATTAACTTTCACTTTCATTGCACTTTCAAAATGAATTAACCCCTCGTTACTATCTAATTTTGCCAAAAAAATATCTTCTAGGTTCCAGCTAGAGGTGGCATAAGCCAAACCAGCTCACAAACAATTCTAGCTCGCACTCAAAAAAAGTTTGACTCAGTTTAGTTTTTACTGAACTCGAGTCGAACTCAAACTTGAAATAAAACTCGTTAAGTATAACAAGCCAAACTTGAGATTTTCCAAACTCGACTTGTTAGCTCTTAAGCTAACTCGTTAGTATATTTTTTTTACGAAAATACCATTTACTCTAATTACTCTAGTTAATTCCCTTTTTAATTGGTTGATAGTTGATTTTATTTACCATAAACCTCAAAGACGATCAAAAGTTTAGCCCTTTTGGGTTCCTCAACATATAATATTATTGTTTGCCAATAGAATAAAAACTATTGATAGAAGTGTTTGCTCTTTCTTTCAGGATTATTAAGTTATTCTTGGACTTTTCTACGATAGCTTGTAGTTAATGGTACTAAGTTCATAACAATATTTTATTTATTTATTTTTGTAATTTTAAATATAGGTTGGAACTCGAACATGGCTAGAGTTCGAGTTCAAACTCGATTAAAATTTTTGGGTTCAAAGTTGAATGGGATCTAAGTTCGCATTTGAAGTATTCAGATTAAGCCAAATATAGGTTTGAGCCTGGTGCGGCTAATGCTACCCCACGAATGAACCCTTGAAAATGCTTTCACCTTATATCAGGGAGTGGTCAACATTTACCAGTTGCTCTAAGACCCCTGTTTCTCTGCGCTGAACTCAGATTAAAATTTTTGGGCTCAAAGTTAACCGGATCTGAATTCGAATTTGAAGTATTCAGATTAAGAGATGTAGGTTTGAGCCTGGTGCGGCTAATGCCACCCCACGAATGGAAGGGTTCGCTTTGAAAATGCTTTCACCTTATAGTAGGGAGCGGTCAACAGTTACCAGTTGCGTTAAGACCCCCCCTGTCCCTCTGCGCTGAAGAGTTCGCTTGAAAGCTCAATCGAAGCGGGAAGGAAACATGTCTCAGTTTTGGAAGCCGGGGTCGGAGCGACCTCGTATAGTCGATGATGGCGAAGGAGGGGTCCTCTTCTACTCAGCTCTTCCTTCCTCCTCTGGGTAACCCTCACGACCTTTCTCGCATCGTGTTCTCTGTTCGTAGTTATATCATTGCTCTTTTACTTTTCCCTTCTCCTCCTCTCTTACAAGTTAAGTTGCAAAAATTATCAGTTTCGTCCACTCTAGCTTAGAGAAGCAAAGGCAGAGGCTGCCAGTATTTAAGTATCGGACTTCCATTCTCTACTTAGTCGAGAATCATGCCACTACCATTATAGTCGGGGAGACCGGTAGCGGGAAAACTACTCAGATTCCTCAGGTAATTTCAATTAATTGAATCTTATTTTTTCAGTTTTCTTATATGAAGAATTCAGCGTTGCTGATGGTAGACCGCTTAAGGATCAAGGATATGGTGACTGTTAATTCTGTTGCTCTGATCTCGATTGCGCAGTTTCTTTTCGCTTCTAAGTGAAATACTAGTGCGTCCGACAGCCTTAAGATTGTCGCAGGACAGTTTTTTTCCTTTTCTTTTTGATATTTTGAAACTAGTGAAGGGCATTTATCCGAGTCTAACGATTATTTCTTTCAGTTAATTGAGTTAACTGGTCCGTTGGCTTTGCGTAATCCTTAGCTCACGATGCATTCATAATATTTACCGTTGTTTTCTTTGTTTGAACTTCAGTACCTTAAAGAAGCAGAGTGGGCGGAGGGTGGGCGGATGATAGCTTGCACTCAGCCGAGACGCTTGGCAGTTCAGGTGATCATTTCACTTCTATACACATATCCATGCTCCCTTCTCTCTAGCTTGAATTTACGTCAGGTAAATTAAGCGGTAGCAAGACAAGTATCAGAAATGATACAAAGAGGACAGACCAAGTTCTCATACTGGATTTCAAACTTCATCTCTACTAGATCAGGGTCTTTTTGGAAGGTCCTCTCATTGAAGCTACTTTGCCAAAGCTCAACAGGTTTATAAATGTATACTGAATTATGAGACACAAGTCAATTGAGACATTGTGTACATATAAACCAAAATGCATATTTGTTATTTATTCTCTGGTGTTATGAACCTATATATTTGTGCAGTCAGTTGCTTCAAGGGTAGCTGAAGAGATGGGTGTCAAGCTTGGAGAAGAAGTTGGTTATACAATTCGATTTGAAGACCTGACAAACCCGGTAGGACTGTTTCAAATTTTATTTTTTGGCACATATCGAGATATCTTCTTTTGTACAGACTATAACGACATCTTATGTCATGGATGAATAATAGGCATAACCTTTTATTGGTTAATCTATTTTTGGTTGTACTAAATTGAAAGAGTTAATTAGTTTTGAGCTTCCTATATTAGAAACTAAATGAAGGCTATATGGCAGGATCTGACCAGGATCAAATTTCTCACTGACGGTGTGCTGCTTAGAGAAATGATGGATGATCCTCTGTTAACCAAGTACAGGTATGATAGTTGGTTCGCTTTACAAAAATAACCCTTACACCAATTCCCTCTTAAATCAGTAATAAAAATGTCTATATTCTTATATAGTCAGTTCCTACACTTCAAGAAAGCAATCTTGACAGTATATGGCCCTCAATATTCATATTTTGTTCCCTGTTTTGAAATTAAATCATGGATGGCTTTTTCTCATCCTTTAATTTATTAGTTGCTTACTGTGTTTATGTGTGGGTTTTAAATGCGTAAAGTTTCTAATGTTGTCCATTTACCAGTATTATAATGGTGGATGAGGCCCATGAGAGATCCATTTCTACTGATATGTTATTTGGCCTTCTGAAAAAGGTTACATCCTGAAAAGATTCCTATCTGACAATTATTTATTCTAACTGCTTTTATTGACTTTTGTTTTCTGTAAGCTAATGTGCTAGTATTATGTCAGATCCAACGTCGTAGACCTGATTTGCGAGTGATTATTTCTTCAGCGACAATTGAGGCAAAAACCTTATCATCCTTTTTTGATACCAGGTTTTGTTGCTATCCTATAACAGCAGCTCAGCATTTCTTCTTATTGCTTTAAGCTGTCATTTTTAGTGTTTCCTGCTATTTCCTCAAAAGGGAAAGGTGGCTGCACCAAAAAATTTCTTCTTTAGAATAATCATCTTATTTATAAGAATACCATTACCCTTATTATATTTACAAATTTGCCATTATCTTCATTTTATTGTTAAAAATTGATAGAAATCTGAAATAATATCAATTTAACACCAATCAAATGCATAGAATACGTAATTAATGTAGAATAAAAATAATTCTTAAGTCACTTAATTTAAATTTACTGATTAAATTAAAAATTGGGTACATCTAAGCTAAAAGGAGTGCATACTCCTTTTTTCCTTTCCTCAATGAAGAGTCATGATGCATTTTTAATAACTTTCTCATTGAAATTTAAATAAATTGAGACCCAGAATAATGGTGTTTAGTACTAATTTGGACATTGTAAACTCGTGCAATTTTAACAATTTTTGTTTTCCTTGTCCTGGGAAGTAGCAAAAAGAGTCATTTTGGAACAGTCAAAGAAAATGGGCCTAAAAAGGTTCCTGCCGTACTATCTGTTGAAGTAAGTTATATGTGCTGCCCTTTTGTTTCTCATGTTTTTCTCATTGTAGCATTCTTTGCTTGTTCTCTTTTCCTTTTCCTTTTCTCTTTATTTTTTTGAATGGTGCACTTTTTATTTTACTTTGATCGTGTCAGGGTAGAGGATTTGATGTAGAGATTCATTATCTTGAAGAACCAGCTTCTGATTATCTGCGAGCTGCTGTTTCCACTGTATTGGCTATTCATGACCAGGTAGCTGACCAGTATTCATGCACAAGCTCAACAGCAATCTTGTGTTTTGCCATTCTATTTGTGATGAAAGTCTTCTCTTATGCTTATAAAATGATTCCATTTTCTTCATAATTTCTTTAATAATACTGTAGAACAATGACACTTCCAACTTCTTGGGTCTATTGGTTATTCAGCCTTTTCATTTCTACTTATGTTGCAGGAGCCGGTGGGGGACATTTTAGTATTTCTTACTGGTCAAGATGATATTAATGCTGCTGTGCAATTGCTGACAGAAGAAACTCAAAATCTTGGAAAGCATGCTTCTGGTATTCTACACCTCTATTACTCTTATTTGTGGATGTATTAATCAGCTGGAGCACTTAAAAAGCTGAATATTATTGAAATTAATATTCTCCCAAATTTCACTTTTCAGGGCTAACTATGTTACCTTTGTATTCGGGACTTCCACGAGCAGAACAGGTATTTGTGTCATGGAGAAAGTTTGATATGTGAAATTGAAGATTTTTCTTAGAGCTTTAACAGAGAGAAGAAGAATAGAGATAGGAGATCAATATTATTTCTCACCTCCAACAATCACTAATTATAGTCAAAGTTACAAAAGGACTTGTCCTACTGGGACTTTGATTACAAATCATAATTACTTTAAATCTATACTCTTGTCACTCCTGATACTCTAAACACATATACGAGAACCTTCAAGTTGGGGCATATAAGTCATAAATGCCTAGCTTGTCACAAACAGAATACAAATGTGCAGATGGCAATGCTTTGCTTAAGATATCTGCTTGCTGATGTTTTGTTGATGATATTTGGATCGATAAAAGAGAATTCACCAGGTTGAAGAAGACTTAATAAGTTTGTTATTAAGAGAAGAAAGAATAAACAAGAGAATAATTCAGAGAAAAAAAGGGTGGTCAGAGAAGGTAAGTTTCTGAGAAACCGAAAACCCCATCAGTTCAGGGTTTTTTGTCACTCGATTTCTTATTAAATGTTATAATGGATTCAACATTGAAATTAACAAAATGCCACTATGGACATAATAACCCATTACATGAAAGAAATACATCTTTATATAAAACCAATCTGAGCATTTTAACACTCACCGTCAAGTTGGGAAATATGCACCAAATAATCCTAGCGTGGAACACAATTTGGAAAACCTAGCTCCTTGTAGAGTCTTCATGACAACATCAACAATGTAGTCTTCTGTGTGTATGGAGTAACAATCTTCCCACTTGTGACGTGATCTTTGATAAAGTGACAATCAACTTCTATATGCTTAATTAACTCGTGAAATATCGGATTATTTGTAGTAAAAATAGAAACTTGATTATCACATAACATATTCATAAGCAATGAAACATTAAAACCAATCTTAGATAGCAATGAACATACCCAAATAATCTCACGCTATATGTCCATAGCTATATACTCAGCCTCTGTACTTGATTTAGCTACAATATTTTGTTTTTTACTCTTCGTTGTGTGACCATGTACACAAACACGGATTCCACCTGTTGAACTTCTATCAATTTTAGACTCCACATAATCTGCATCAGTGTATCTAAGTACTCCTGTATGCCCATGACACCTATACAATAATCCTTTTCCAGGTGCTCCTTTAAGATAAAGAATAATTTTTGTAAACCGGTTCCATATGAATTTTTTGATGAGATTCCATAAATCTGCATACCAATCCAACAACATAAAGGATATCTAGGCGAGTCATAGTTGCATGAATTAATTTACCCACCAAATGCCTATACTGAGCCTTGTCTTTCAATAGAGGAGAATTTTCATTAAACAAATCTATATTTACCACAAGAGGAGAATCAATTAGTTTAGCTCCTAGAAGCCTAAATTCCGTAGGAAGATCTATAATATATTTTCTTTGAGATAGAATAATACCTGATTTATTCCTTGCTACGTCAATTCCCAAGAAGTACTGAAGTATTCCTAGATCCTAAATCTGATTTTTTTTCTTTAAATGCTCCTTGACTTCTATAATCCCTTGAGTTTCATCTCTTGAAATCAAAATATCATCTATATACCCTATCAAAATTACAAATCCTGTCACCCTCTTTAAAATGAACATTGATTGGTTAGAGTTTTTTCTCACAAAACCCAAATACATAATTGCATGGTTGAATTTATCAAACCAGGCTTGTGGACTTTGTTTTAGTTCATAGATAGCCTTTTTCAACCTATATACCATCCTAGGCTCCCCCCTGAGAAACAAACCTAGGAGGTTGCTCCATATAAACTTCTTCATTCAATTCTCCATAAAGAAAGACATTTTTCACATCCAGTTGATGTAATTGCCACCTTTAATTTACATCTGCAGAAATAAAAATTCTAACAGAATTTAATCAAGCAATTGGAGAAAAAAATCTCACTATAATCAGCTCCATAAGTTTTAGCCTTTAGTCACCAAACGAACTTTCTCTTTATACAACTACTGCTTTGTGTTTAATAGTAAACACCCACCTACATCCAACAATTGTGGCATCAAATGGTAAGCTCAAACGAAGATTTCTATGGAGGGGATCGAGCGATGCCTTTAAATATCATCTGGTCAAATGGGATGATGTATGTTTGCCAAAAAATATGGGTGGCCTAGGAATTCGGAAATCCAAGGATATGAATCAAACACTGCTTCTAAAATGGTTATGGAAGTTCAATACCGATTCTTCAAATCTTTGGAAGGAAATAGTTTTTGTTAAGCTTGGTGGTGACACTCATTGGTGGATGTCAGGAGGCAATCGGAGAGGTCTATCCTCAATATGGGGAGCATTATACCTTACTGCTTCCAAAATTTTCTTCTGCTAGTAGATTCTATGTTGGTAACGTCAAATCACTCAAGTTTTGGGAAGATTTGTGGATGAGGCAGGTGCCATTACTGATTGCCTTCAGAAGTCTATTTCTCCTCTCAACTCGTAGAGACATATCAGTAGCTGATGCTTTTGAGGGGGGTGGAATGAGTCTACACCCTAGAAGGGGTCTTTCAGATATTGAGGCTCTGGAGGTTAGTCACTTGATGGACTCAGTTATCTCGGTTAAAATTCGTCCTTTGGAAGCAGACAAGCTCATTTGGTGGCCGGACAAAAGTGACACTTTCACTGTATCATCTGCATATGGTTTCATTAATGGCTGGAATTTGTCTCTGAGGGAGCATGAGATCTATTTTGTATGGCGTCTATGTGTTCCTCCAAAGATAAAATTCTTCATATGGAGTGTCTGTCAAGGCAAGATTCTCTCGGTAGACGTGCTCAGAAGAAGAGGTCACCCTTCAATTGACCCCCTGTGCCCTATTTGCAACATTGAAGCTAAAACCACAAGCCATATTCTGCTTCAATGTATATTCTCTTGGAAGGTGTGGACTTCCATTCTTAGTATGTTGGGGTTACAATTCTGCATGACGGCTGATCTGATCTCGTTCAGTAAGTTGCTCATTGGTACTCTGCCTGACCTTGGAAAAGTGATGCTCTTTGCTTGTGCTAGTTTCATTCCGTGGGGGCTTTGGAATGAGAACCATCGAAGACGATTTAATGCAAAAAGTGAATCTGCAGATCAGATTGCAGACCAAGTGGTGGGTCATATATCTACTTGGCTTCTGACTAAGAAGTTTTTCTCCTCATTTTTGGGCACCCTTATCTGTGAAAACTGGAGAAATTTGGCTATGATGTACTCTGGGACAAAGGTCCCGATTTTGTAGGAATGGATTCCTCCTGAACCCGGTTACCTTAAGTTGAACTTTGATGATTCTTCTCTTGGTAATCCTAGGATTTCTGCTTTCGGAGGGGTTATTTCGGATCATGCCGGTAATCAGTTTTTCTCATATGCCGGCCCTCTAGGCATATCCGATTTTACGTCAGTAGAGCTCCATGGCTTCCTCTCTGGGCTCCGTGTTTTTAGAGACAAGTGCAGCGGTCCTCTTCATATCAAAGGGGACTCAAAGGTGGTCATTGGATGGTGTAAGTGTGCATCTCCTCCCCTGTGGCGACATTGGGATATCTTTCGGGAGATTTTAGAAATTACCTCAATTGTATCTTGTATTTGGTTTCACATTCCGAGATCTGCAATTTTCGGCAGTAGATGTGCTTGCCAAGCAGGGAGCTATCCTATAATCGCTGGTTGTAAGGGATCTGCTCTCTCTTTTGTAATTTCTCCTGTTTTTTAAATACATCTTTATAAAAAAAAATGTGGCATCAAATGGAGATTGACATAAAGTCTATGCCTATCTAGCAATAAAGCAATCATTTTTTCCTCCATTGTAGCAGGTAGGTGAGAGCCTCAACATATGATTTAGGAATGGAGACAAAATCAATTGTAGACAAGAATTTTTTATAGACAGGAGAAAATGTACCAAAAGAAATAAAGTTTGAGATTGTATATCTAGCATAGGCCCTTACCCTCCTTTTGAACAACAATAAGTAAGTGAAGGTAAAAAAAAGAAATGGAGAAGAAAACACACCTTCAAAAAGTGGATTGGAGGAGAGTGTTGAGAAGGGATCTCAATGGTATTTCCATAGTGAGACCAGATAAATTCAGTAGCAGTTGCAAAAAGAAATATGGAACATCCACAAAAAATGAGAAAAATTGAGAAAAATACACTTTATAGCACAAGGAGAGTTTTTTCGTGGCAAGACCGGTATTATAGACAAAACATGTAATCCAAAGGTCCCCCCTCCCCCTGGCCAAAAAGTAACATAACACTCATATAAAGAAAGTATACTTCTAGCTATATCAAGTAGATGTCAGTTTTTCTTTCCATGATCTCATTTTTTTGAAGTGTATAGACATAAGAAGGTTGATGCATGATATCATGAGATTGGCAAAAATATTGGAACATTGAACTAAAATACTCCTTGTCATTTATCAGTTCTAATAACAACAATAGAAGAAGTAAACTGTCTTTATTTCAATATAAAATGCCTTAAACACATCAACTATTTTAGAATGAGATTTAATTAAGTAAAAACCCAAGGAGTAAAGTCATAGATAAAAGTAATGATATGCTGGTACCCATTAATACCAGGGGAAAGAGAAGGATCCCACACATCAAAATAAACTAACTGAAATGGTCACATAGAACTAACACTACTTTAATCGGATAAGATACCTGATGTTGTTTTCCATGTTGACAAGCTTCACAATGAAAATCAAAAGACAAGGAAGATGACGCAACAATCTGCAACACTCTTTTGAGCTTGTCAACTCAGATGCCCAAGTCTCAAGTGCCAATCATATACTGAAATGGAGCTTGTAAATTCTTTTGTAGATGGCTGCAGTTCCTCTTTGAGATAATAAAATCCATCTCTTTCAAAGCCCCATCCAATTTTCCTCTTCGTTTGGACGTCCTGGATCATACAAGAAAAATGATAAAATATGATAAAACAATTTAAGCTTTGTGTGAGTTTACTAACAGACAATAAATTGATTAGAAATTTTGGGACAAATAATGTATCAATTAAGGAAAGAGATGGAGTTTGAATAGTGCCAATTTCAACAACCTTAGAAGATGGTACCATCAGCTAAGGTAACATCTCCTACACTGTCCTTATAAGACAGCCATAAAAAGAGAAGAATTACCTGCTATATGAGCAGAGACCCTTGAATCCAAGATCCACAAGGAAGGAGAAGCTGTAAAACAATGCAGATGTACCTGTTGTGCCAATGTAGCAACAGACACGGAGGTAGATGATTGGACTTTAGTCTGATTGGATTCCTGATGATGCTGATTCATAAAACTGTGATGCTTGTACTGCAACCTTGCACAACTATATTTACCTAGGTAGGTTTGCCAAACTTTTCCCAACATTTATCAGAAAAATGATTAGTCTTACTACAATGAGAGCATGAAATTTTTCCAGATCTACCTCTTCCTCTTCCTCCTCCAGAGTCTCTACCACGGCCTCTCATATTACTCCCTCGGCCCATAGAAGAAGTAGCACTGTTGGAAACTGCTAAAGCTGAATTCTCCTCCTTAATTCCAAAATTTTGAACTGCAGGCTCTGCCCTCATAAGCCAGGCAACAGTATCTTCAAATGTAGGCTTCTCCATCCTAGCTAGATAGGAGCTCGGATTGCTTCATATAAGGACCTATTGCATGTAACAGTCTGGCCACTTTTATCTCTTCTCTATGTCTCTCAAGCACCTTTTGACTTAGCTCTATAGGATGAAACTTCAAAATTTGCTGCCAGACTGCTTCAAGTTCCCCAACAAACTGCAAAAGAGGAATATATCCCCTTTCCACTGAATAAAATTTAGTATACAGTTCATAAATTCTGGAGAGGTTCTTCTCTTGAGAATACCTTCTTTTTAAATTAATTCAGATTATCCCCTTTCCATTGAATAAAATTTAGCTTATTTGTCGCTTCCAAGAATCACTAATTTATAGGCAAAGTACAAAAAAGATTGTCCTATTGGGACTTAAAGATTACACATTCTAATTACATTAAATCTATACTTTAAGGATTCTAACTACTATTAAAACACATATACAAGAACATAAACCTGGCTTTTCTCTTCAATTATCTTGATATTTGTTCTCAGGACTTGGTGTTTTGTCCCACATCGAAAGGGAAGAGGAAAGTTGTGATATCAACTAATATTGCTGAGACTTCATTGACTTTAGAGGTAATCAAGTAATCTCTTCATTTTAGGAAGGGGACCATTCTGTAGTTCATCCTTTCAAAAAAAAAAAAAAAACAAAAGAAAAAAATACAAGTTTGTTTCTAATTTCATTATTAATGATATTTGGTTCTCTATTTGCCATTCTTATCCACAATACTTACAAACTGTGTAGGGTGTGGTATATGTTGTGGATAGTGGATTCTCAAAACAACGATACTATAATCCGGTTGGTATAAATTTTTTTCTTTTCCATTTGGCTTGAGTAAAAGAGAACACTTTTAAATATCATGCAGTAATATGAATTTTTCTTTCTTTCTTTTGTTTATTAGATTACAAACATAGAAAGCTTGGTAGTAGCGCCAATATCAAAGGCATCTGCAAGACAAAGAGCTGGAAGAGCTGGAAGGGTCCGGCCAGGGAAATGTTATAGGTACACTTCACACATCTCACTTTTTATAGTATGACATTAGAACCTTTAGGTTGTAAAGTTGCATGCCCATGCTATTTTTAGGTCTTCCTCTTTGATGTCTATGTGGAATGAAAATACACCTAAAGATCAAGTTTGCACTTCAGATCTGCAGGGCAAATAGGAATCTGACTGCATTTCAATTAGACTCTGGCCTAGAAAAAAAATGCTGTAATTCTGTCCTTGGGTTTATCAATCCAACCTAAACTTAAAAGGTATTGAGATTAGAGAGGAAAAAATCAACAACTTTCATTTCGTCACTTAAATGTGGGAGAGGCTTAAGATTAGGGCATTGAACCCAACAACCTTCTATTCCCTGACAAAATGTAATGTTTGCCTATCACTTAAGTTTCCTCCCTTATATTTACAAAACTGCCCCCTTCAACTTAATAACTAATACACCTTTCAGCTAACAACTTAAAAAGAAGAAGAAATAAATACATAAATAACCTTGCCAACTAAAGACAAATAACTACTGGCCAATCACTGATTGTATTTCTGACATTGATTCATCCATTCCTTGTAATTGGAACCTCGTTCCTAGATCAGCCAATTCTTTGGCTGATAAATTGGCAAAATTCGGAACCTCCTAGCAATCTCTCATTGTTTGGGAAGGCTTCCTCCCTTGTAATCTGCTCATTTGAGCTCTCTCTTAATAAAATTCAGTATCATTTAAAAAAAAAAAGAGGCAAATAACCAAAATACACTTTTGTGCAGGTAACTAAGTTCTAATACGTATTGGCCTAATGTAAAGATGAAATATATCAATATTCTATGTTTAAGAAGCCATCTTCTTTGCAATATGGTGAGATATTCTTGGATTTACTTTTTGAAAACTCTTCTCAGATTCTTCTCGTAGTTCTTCAAACTATTTATGTTCCACCTTTTTTTCTTTTGACATTTCTTGCCCCATCTTTCACTCTTTAATTACATTTGGAACTGCATCACTCTGAGAGAAAGCTTTCCTCTTGGAAAGGGCAAGCATCTAAATCTTGCTGGAAAGGCTACTCTTATTAAAGCAATGCCCGTGAGTGTGCCAAACTATTATTTATCCTTCTTTCTTTGTCCAACTAGTATTTTAGTGAGAATAGAATCCATCATGCATCATTTCCTTTGGAAAAGATCTTTTAACCAATTTCATTAAAACTTGGTTAGTCAGCAAGAAGTGTGCCTCCGGAATCATTTAGGAAGTTGGAGAATTAGTAGGCCTTATGGCAGCATCTCACATTGTAGCTAGGTGGCTACTGTCCTCTTTAAAGAGTGTTTGGTTGCTGCTTCAAATCCTCTGAATCGGGGGTTGGCGTCATCTAATGGGTGTCTGTGACTGATCAAAATATGAATTGTAACAGATACTATTGGATTAATGCTTGATTTACTTTAGGGTGTAACATTATGTCATCATCCAAATCCAAGAATACTGGATGTTCGAGGTTAATGGCAACATGCCCAACTCTGCCCTCAATAGCATTTTTTTAATCCTAGTCGGGTCAGCCTGGTAGGGATCGCACTAGTCAGCTTTGACCTAGTCAGGCCTAGGTTCCCAATTGTACCTTTTTGTCTATCTGAACCAAACTGGTTTCATAAAATAGCCTGATACTGTACATAAGTCCAAATTGGACATGTTGGAGAATCTCTTGTAAGTGATCTTGGGTGTAATGCTTAGTAATGGGAAACACATTTTCCCTATTGTTTGTTCACTTAGTAGATCATGGTGCCCTCATTCACAACTTTGATGGTTTCTCTCGAATACTCTCTCCTTAAGGGTGCACCACTTCAATCTCGATATACTTTATGTTACATTGCCTCTAAATCAATAAAGACCACACGTAGGTTTTCCTTCTCCATTCATGGTTTCAATAAATTGGTTAAGGGAGGAAAGTTTCTCATGTTTCTTATATCCCTCGCATACAATCAAATGAAATTTCTGATTTTATGCTGATCCTGTCAATATTGCAGCGACTGCCCTTTGGTTACTCTATTTTATATTAGGTAGTGATTCATTAGTTGAATACCTCACTGAGTAGTGCAACTGTGTATGTGTCATTTATCTTGAATGTGGATACCACCAGCTACTACCACCACAACATTTCATCATACATTTAGCATTCTCCTTGTCTTCCACATTTTGTTAAAGTGCTTGTTTACGATCCTAGACCTACTCCTGAGGATTTTACTTCAATTGGAATATTGGAGCTCAACTGGAATATCAGGCTTGAAACTATACCAGTTTAGTGTTAAATGATAGTTGCTTGGTGCAATAAAGATTGAGCGTTGCTTTGGGCTGACACCTGGCACAAAACTTTGTCAAACATTGGAAGGCCAATGAGGGTTTTAGGAGTGCTAGAGGTAAAGTAAATATTAATATATTAGTTCTGGATTTGCTCTCTGATCAATCCAATTTTCAAATTTTCCATCAGATTGTACACTGAAGAATATTATAATAAGGAAATGACTGCAGAAGGTACTCCAGAAATGCAAAGATCGAACCTTGTTGCCTGCGTGATACAAGTATGTTATTTTTGTACGCCACTAATTTATGTTGAATTTTATTCATTGGCTTCTTTGCAATTGTCCTGTCTCCGGTCATACTTGTGGCGTTGTCTTTTCTCATTTGGACCAGTTTTTGTTTATATCAGGTCAAGCAATATTGCATGATTGCATGATTGCATGTGTATGCATTCTAGTTTCTGCATGTATATGATTGCTTGCTGATGACAAAAAGGTTTGAAATTTTTGCTTTGGGCAGTTAGAGAGAGAGAAGAAGTTTGCAAGAGATCAAACAGAAAGAAAACGAGTGGAATTAGCCTTCCCTCAACTCTATTTTTCTTAGTAATAAGACATAATTACAACGAACAAAAATACCCCTCATATATACAGAAATACAGAAAACAAACAGTTAATCCAAACTTATCTATGTTCGTCCAGTGATGTTCCAACAATCCCCCTCAAGTTGGGGCATATGGATCATTTGTATCCAGATTGGAGCACATTTCTTTCAGTGGTGTAGGGGCCAATGCCTTGGTGAATTCTTGGATGGATCATAGTTTGTGAAAAGGCTCCATCTTTAACTCTCTCTGAAAAATGTCAATTGACTTCTATATGTTTTATATGTTCGTGAAACATAAAATTAATAGCAATAAGAATTGTGACTTGATTGTCATAATATAGATAGGTTCTTCATTTGGTGAGTGCATTTTCTGTAGCAAAGACTTATTTTTCTTTTTTTTTTTTGAAATGACAAAGACTTATTTTTCTAAAAAGACAACAAATACATATTATGTTGAAGTTAAGGCTATTTTGGTCATCAATCATGTGGTTCGGTGGATCATCCTTAAGAAATTTCAGCTTCCTTTTTATTCCAAGACTAGTACACATAATTTGCATAATCCAACTTTATAGATATAATGTGAATATGAATATATATATGTATATATATATATATATATATATATATATATATATATATATATATATATATATATATGTATATGTATATATATATATATATATGTATATATATATATATATATATATATATATGTATATATATATATATATATATTTATAATCCTTACTGTCAGACTTCTTTGAAGTCTTATCAGGTGTAATGACCTCACCTTGCTCGGCCATGACCCAATTCAACACAATCTCATGATGCCAAATAGCAAAGGACCACTTCTTAGGACACACTACAAGTCATCCAACTTTACAGATATAATATGAATATGAATATATATATATATATATATATATATATATAATCCTTAATGTTTGACTTTTTTTTTTTTTTTGTTTTGAAATGATGCTGATTTTTATTAAGACAAAAGCTCAAAAGAGCAAATTACAAAGGAGGGAATCCTTCCCATACAATGAGAGATTGTTGGGAAGTTCCGAATTTTGCCAATTTATCAGCCAAAGAGTTGGCTGATCTAGGAATGAGATTCCAATTACAATGCAAAGAAGATACAATGTCAGCAATACTATCAGTGATGTGCCAGTGGCGCCAAGGGGGGAGGTTGTCTTTGGAACACCAACTAATAACCGTCTTCGAGTCGCCTTCAATGATTAACTTGCCATGGAGACGATCCCTGAAGATTTGGAAGCCGAACAACAGAGCACTAACTTTGACAGTATTAGAATCTGCAATGCTCACCGGACCAGCATAAGAAAGAATGGGGTCTCCATTGTGACCTCTGAATATACCACCTGCTCCTACTGGACCAGGACATCCAATAGCACTACCATCAAAATTCAGCTTTATGCAGTCGTAAGGGGAAGATCCCAGATAGCCATTCTAGGAGCTCTGCTAGGGCCAGACATGTGAGTGATCAAATTCCAATTTTCTCGAAGGGAAACCCTTGATAGAGTGGCAAAATCCTTCTTTGTATGAAGCCAACTCGAGGTGAGGCCAACGACATGAGAAGCCGTGTTGTCAGGGGTACTAGCTTTGGAATTGAATCTCTGGTTGTTCCGCTCGAGCCAAATGCACCATGGAACATGCACAAGACAGGCCGAAAGAATTAACTTGCCCAGCCGAGGAAGGAGAATCCCTCGAACCATCTCAAAGGTGCCAAAAAGGTCCTGATGTAGCCCCAGTTGGAGCCCGATTTTCTGAAATATCTTCATCCAAACTTGCCACGAAAATCCATAGTGTAAGAGGACATGCTGGATTGTCTCTTCACACTCACTGCAAAGGGGACAAGAAAGATCGGGGGCAGTGAAGCCTCTTCTATGAAGGTTGTTTGAAATAAGAATCTGCTCTCTGATGGCTGACCACACGAAGAACTTAATTTTGCTTGGCGCTGAGAGATTCCAAGCCAGATTTGCCTTGTGCTCATAAGGACTATAGTTTTGCTTTCTGATATGAGAGTAAGCCGAAGTGATAGTGAATCGGCCATTATTACTGGGCTTCCAAATCAGCCTATCAAATGAGTGCTCCTGAATAATAGTACTGCTGAGTTTAGTAAGGAGAGAACAAAAAACCAACGATTCCTCATCATTTAATCCCCGACGAAACGGAAGATTCCACGAGTGATCGCTCCATGAATCAGCCACAGAGCAAGAGAGGTTGTTTGCCACCCTATACAGCCCCGGAAAGTTCTCTGAGAGAGATCGGGGGCCACACCATTCATCAGACCAGAAAAGACGGGTCCTTCCGTTGCCCATGTGAAATGCGGTAGCATCTTTGAATACTACAAGGAGCTTGAAAACTGATTTCCATATCAGGGATAGGAGGTGAGTAGTGCCACCCTCTCTCCACCATGCACCCGAAAACTGAAGGTAGAATTTCACCATATTCTTCCATAAACTGTTGTGCTTGTTGTTGAAATTCCAAATCCATTTGAGCATTAGAGCTGTGCTCATTTCTTTTGTAGGCCGGATGCCCAATCCTCCCCTATTATGGGGCATGCAAATATCCTTCCAACTGACCAGATGGTATCTGAAGGTATCTTCTGAACCCCTCCACAGAAATTGTCGACGAATGACATCAATTTTGGAGCAAACGGAGGCCGGACAGTGCATGAATGATAACAGATAATTTGGAAGCCCTGCCAGACAAGACTTGAGGAGAGTGAGACGCCCCGCTGTTGATAAGAGTTTACCCTTCCAAGTGGCTAGCCTCTTTTCAAATTTCTCAATGAGGGGGGACCATAGTGCCGCCGAAGGCTGAGAATCAAAAAGTGGGAGCCCAAGATACGTAACTGGCATTTTTCCCACAGAGCATCCCAGATAGTCCGCTATATTCCGAAGCCCAGCTGGATCAATATGATAGCCAAGGAGAGTGGTTTTTCCCCAGTTTATGCTCTAACCAGAAGCCAATTCAAATAATCCCAGCACGACACACAATTTTTTGATCTGATCCATAGTACCAACCCTGAAGCAAATAGTATCATTTGTAAACTGGAAAATTGGAATATCAAATGTTGTGCAATCAGTCGTGGGTAGGAGCCATCCCATGTGCTTGGCTGAGTAGATCAAGGAGGATAGGTATTCTGCCACTACATTGAAGAGCAGGGGGGAAAGGGGGTCTCACTGTCTGATTCCCCTGGTTCCATTAAAATACCCACAAATTGTGCCATTGAGAAGGATGGAGTAGCTTGCAGAGGAGATACAACTTTGGATCCAGAAGCACCATTTTTCTCCGAATCCCATCTTCCCCAGGAGGGTGTCCAGAAACTTCCAGTTAACTCTATCAAATACCTTTTCGAAGTCAAGCTTGAGGATGAATCAATTTCAGACTTCTTTGAAGTCTTATCAGGTGTAATGACCTCTCCTTGCTCGGCCATTACCCAATTCAACACAATCTCATGATGCCAAACAGCAAAGGACCAGTTCTTAGGACACACTACAAGTCTGTGCAGACAATAGAATCAACAAGAAGCAATGAAGATGTAGGGACGACGACAAGTAAGAGGGCAGCAACAATGCAAGACAGTAATTAGGGCAAACCAGCATCAAACTTCAATTCATCAGCATAGATGAAAGGCAAGGGGAATCAATTCACACCCATGAGCATACTTTTTTTTTTTTAAAATAAGGTGTGAATATATATTGCAAGATGAAGAAAGTATACATACCATGCTAAAAAAGGCCTTCCTCCACAACAAGCTGTTGGAGGGAAATGCCTTGTTTAGCCTGATTATCTGTTAAATGATTAGCAGATCTAGGAATATAATTCCATTTACAATGCATTTGGGAAACTAAAGTACCCCATGAGCATACTTTAAAACTGAAAAATATGTGATTTGGGGAGAAAATATAAGAGAAAAGAGGAGAAAAGTTGGCCTGGAAGAGGAGCAGCCTTGGAGACGGTGCCCGAAAGGCAACAATCTTCTGGTGCTTGAGAAGGTAACAATAATCAGTAATGAAGAAAAATAGGTTGGATAAATCAGGAAAAGACGATGAGCAGAGTTAGGAAAGTTGCTTCTTTGGATTACGGAGCATTTGATGCAATTGTTGATGCATATGAAGGGGCTTTCCACATAGCTTCTATGGAGCATGCCAAATGATGATTCACTGTCAGGAACAAGTTTCCTTGGGTGGAAATAGTCAACAAAGCCACCAAAACAAATTGAAAGTCTTCCAAAGAGACAGAAACTAATGGAAAGGATTTTGATAATAACTGTAACTTTGTTGAAGACAACAGGGTGACCGATGCTCGTTAATTGATAGACTGTGCTAGAGTTGAATATAAAAAGTACCGAGTAAAACCAAGAACAGAGTAGCATTGCTGAAATAGTAAGAGTTTGTTTGATAGGAACTAAGGGGAGCAACTATTGCTAGAATTGCATATATAATCAATGATAAAGCTAATGGAAAAGAGTGAAACTAAGAGAGATTGTACCATATAAGAATGCCAAAGGAATCGAAGAATGAACATTACCTCTGTCAGTGATGTCGTCAACTCAGAGTCTGAAGGACAACCTGCTCTGGTACCATATTGGATTTTTTATGTAGAAAAGAGATAGAAGAGGTTAAGAATTTTCAGACCCTTCTTCCATATTTATAACTTAAATAATTATAAAAATTACATCTATGTCCTGAAACCCTGTACTTTAGGAAATTAAATCCTAGTGGAAAAACTAGAAAATAAATTAGACCTAATTATACCTTCCTATGGAGCACAACAGATGAGATAGAAGAAGGATGATAAGGGGGAGAAATACTAACTGGTTACCTATTACATGGGCAGGATGCCTTGAGTCTATTACCCATTACCAGTGGAAGACGCATGTAAGGCTGTTGTGCCCGTTAGGCCAATGTATCACACTAGCAGTAGATGAAGAACTAGCCTGATTCAGTTATGGACTAGTACTGGTTTGGGGTTAAACTTCTATCAACGATGGATTTTGTTGCTCTGTATTCATTTTTTATGCTTTAATTTAGTATATTTCTCGTGTTCATTCTTATTTCAAGTTAAGCGATATACAAATGTTTATTTCACTGGTTTAACTGCGTGCAGTTGAAGGCCCTAGGAATAGATAATATCCTAGGTTTTGATTGGCCAGTGTCGCCATCCACAGAGGCAATTATTCGAGCACTTGAGATTCTTTATTCACTCGACATTATAGATGAGGATGCAAAACTTACCTCTCCTACTGGTTTTCAAGTTGCGGAGATACCATTGGTATGGCCTCATGGTTCTTTCTTTTTTAAATCTTTCATTTGTTGAAATTAGTATCAGTGGTCGCAAACCTCAGGAACACTTCTCAAAGTATTATTATGTCATACATAGTCATGCTTATGTCATGCAGACATCAGTTACAAAGTGGACTATCTATGGTTGTCCAAAATACATTATTGAAATGGAAGTAAACTTCAAGGAGAGTAGCTTGAAAGTTTTACCTTGTTGATAGAAGGTGGATTTTGGAAGAAAAATATTTACTAACCAAATATAATGTTGTTGTTACCATGTCTATGAATAAAGAAAGCATTCCAATTATATTTGTTCTTACCATTTCTATGAATATAGAAAGCATTCCAATTATATTTGTTGTTTCTCAATTGCTCAACTTTGAGACTTTTGTGAAGTGGTAGTCTATGATCTTGGAGAAATTTCAATGTTTGCCACCCATATTTGGTATGGTGTGCCATTTTGGTATTGGGATCCCCAAAAGTTTGTTATGTATTCAGCCTGATATGGCTGATTCAATGGTCCCTTTTGGCTTGGGTGTGGAGAGAAGTTTCCTCAGCTTTTCCTCAGGCTTTTGGAAAGAAAGAGGATGTTTGCAGAGTTTTTATTGTCTCTTGGCCTAACACGCCTCGAAGCGCTAATCACATTGCAGCTTTCTCAGCTACAGATGGGTCCTCCCAGCACCTTGATGTAGGTGATTCCCTCCTTTAGAATAATTAATTTCTTGTGATGTTTTTTTATAGTCTACGTGGAGATTTGTAATTATGTGAAGTTCAAAGTGTGTTCTGTTATTGTAGACTAGTTAAAAAGAAGTTTTTTCTGTTGTGAAGGGTAGAATCTTCATTGGTTCAGTGACGAGTCATAAGTCTTTAGTAGTTTGATGGGTATTTTAGACATTTTCACCTTGTATCTATGTTTTATTGCTGTATGGTCGTGTTAAGACCTAATTTTCAATCAATGTAAGAATGGCGATGGCTGCTCTCTCTGTTTCAACTTGATGCACCCCTCAAATCCTTGATTTTCTGCTTCTTCATGGCATCAGAGCGTATTCCGATTCAATTAGGTGTGATCTAAGCTGTTCGGTCCTAGTTTTTGGGATTTTGGTGTCTGCACAACTCTCCTTTGATATTCTGCTGTCTCCAGGATTGTTTAATGCTCACGATGTACTGTTTCTGCCTCCTATGTGCCAGCTATTATTGTTCTAGATCAATCTTCTCTAGTGCAGATTGTAGTTGCTGGGATATCATGTTATTGTAGTTGTTCAATTGTACATATTTTGATTGAACTAGGTGATATAAGTTTGTTTTGAGGCTTGCTGATTGCTGAAAACCAGTGGGTGTTATTCTGCATATTGCATGGTCCATTTTAAATGTATTTTTTGAACACTTGTTACACCTTGTCAGATTAAAAGTGAAGTTGAACCAACAATGGTTGATGGAAAAGATACTTCTGTGAGACAGACAACCAAAGTAAATTGAATGGCAAAAAATATGTAAGTTGGTTTCATCAGTCAGGATTTTCCTTGTGTCTAAGGAAAAGTTGAGGTATCTGGCTGAAAATCCTCCACCCCCCATGACTGAAGATTTTGAAAACTGAAAACTACAAAGTAATGCCATGGCTCCTTAACAGCATAGATTCTCAAATAACTAGTCCAGTGATCTTCTGTGATATTGCCTACATGAGCTACCTTACAGAAAAGCTTTTCTTAGGGCAGGAATCTGTCCCAGATATATGACCTCTATACTGAATTCTTTGTGATAGTTTGCAGTTAGTTTGAATTCATGAAGGTCATCGTGCCAATGGTTTGGCTGATTCTTTGGCCCACATAGGATCTGCTCTCACTCATCTTGTTGAGAGTAGTTCCTACCTTTTGAATATCAGTTGATTCGTTAATGTTGTCGTGGAGTTCAGTTTTAGTATTGAAGTTTTTGCATTTAACTTGCTATTTTTTTTTGAAAATGATGTATATATTAACAAAGAGAGAACAATACAAAATTAGGGGAGCAAACCCCTAACAATAAGAGATTGGAGGGCTGCTCCCTGCTTGGTAAGCACATCAGTTGCCGAATTTGCGGATCTCAGAATGTGAGACCAAATACAAGAAAAATGAGAGGCAATATCCAGAATCTCCAGGAAGGTGTCCCAGTGGTGCCATAGGGGGGGGGGGGGTGGGGGAGGGGAATGCATGATGACACCGTCCAATAACCACCTTGGAATCTCCTTAAATGTGAAGAGGGCCCCCACAATTGTCTCTAAAAATACGGAGCCCATTGAGAAGGCCATGCAGCTCAGTCGACGTTGAGTCGAAAATACCCAACTGGCCCGCATAGGAGAGACACTGATTACTCGAGGAATCAGAGATAACACCCCCAAGGCCAGCAATCCTAGGATTACCGAGAGAAGAACCTTAAAAAAATTAACTTGAGAAATCCGGGTTTCGATGGGGTCCATGTCCTCATGATTGGGGCCTTGATGTCGAGCCAAGCAGCTTCAGTTATCACGAATAAAGGAGCACACAAAAGATGAGAAAACCTTCTTAGTAAGGAGCCAAGAAGAAATGTGGCCCAATACATGATCCTCAATTCTCTTCGTGGATTCACATTTAGCATCGAAATGCCTACGGTTACGTTCATTCCAAAGGCTCCACGGAATAAAAGCAGTACAGGCAGAGAGCATTAGCTTTCCTAGGCTTGGGAGGGAGGCACCAATGAGCATTTTACTGAGAGCGAACAGGTCCGCCAGCATACAGAATTGCAGCCTGACCCTGCAAAGAATGGAGGTCCACACTATCCACGAGAAGGAGCACTGAAGGAGGATATGGCTGGTAGTTTCATCCTCCATATTGTAGAAAGGACAAAGGAGGATCAATAGAGGGGTGGCCTCTCCGTCTAAGCACGTTTGTTGTGAGGATATTATTGATGCAAGCACTCCACATGAAGAATATCACTTTGGGTGGGGCACAAAGGCGCCACGAGAAATGTACCTCGTGCTTCACTTGATTTGAGTGCCAACCATTGATGTATCCGTATGCAGAGGTCACATAAAAGACACCGCTCTTGTCAAGCCACCAAATGAGCTTATCCGATGAGGAAGACCACAGACGAAAGAATTGAATAGATTCCATCAGCTAACACGCCTCCAAGGCCTCTGCATCTAAAAGCCTCCTTTGGGGGTGCAGGCTCAACCACCTCCCTCGAAAGCTTCGATCATCGATATCTCTCTCTGCAAAGAGAGAAGAAATTTTTTTTTTGAATGAGTCCTGTAAAGGCTTCTTCCCCGCCCACCAATCTCCCTAGATTTTTTTTTATTTTTATTTTTTGAATGATCTCCCCAGAATTTTAAGGATCTTCCTTTACCCGCATAGAATCTGATGGACAAGGCAAAAGTTGGAAGAAGCAGGTAGAGGGATCTCCAAATGGGCTATAAACATATTTTGTTACCTCCTGAAATCCACCATGGAGAGAAACAACCAAGCTTGGCGATGACCATTTCCTTCCAAAGATTGGAGGAAATGGTGTTGAACTTCCAAATCCACTTTAAGAGCAAAGCCTGGTTCATGTCCTTCGATTTCCGAATACCCTCCCCCCCCCCCCCCCAAATGCTTTGGCATACAAACATCCTCATAATTGACCAAATGATATTTAAAAGCGTCACTTGATCCCATCTAGAGGAACCTTCTTTTGATCTTATCCATGGCTTTACAAACGGAAGCAGGGCAAAACATAATTTGGGATACCGGCAATACAAGATTTTAGGAGGATAAGCCTACCTGCCTTACAGAGAAATCGGCCCTTCCAAGTGGCAAGGTGGGTTTCAATCTTTTCAACCACAAAATTCCAAAGGCTTTGATTGATGCGACGGTCAAAGAGGGGGAGTCCAAGGTAAGTGGTTGGGATGCTGGATGCAGTACAACCAAAAAGACTCGCCATATCAGCTAGAAGATCCGAGTTAACATTGAAACTCATAAGAGATGTTTTCCTCCAATTAACTTTCTACCTTGAAGCTAATTCAAAGAGACCCAAAACCGGTTTGATCCTTCTAGCTCCTTCTAGGCTTCCAATCCTAAATATGATAGTATCATTCACATACTGGAGGATAAGGACATTAAAAGCCTGCAGGTGACTAGTAGGAGATAGCCAACCAAGTTCTACAACCGAGTAGAACATGGAGGAGAGGAATTCCGCCACAATGTTGAAAAGAAGCAGGGAAAGAGGGTCACCCTGTCTAAGCCCTCTGGTTCCTTTGAAATATCCGCAAACCGAACTGTAGAGAATGAGGGAGTAGGAAGCCGAGCACACGCAACTTCTGATCCACAATCTCCATTTTTTGCCGAAACCCATTCATTCCATTAGCTCATCTAGAATGATCTAGTTTACTCGATCGAAAGTTTTTCTAAATCAAGCTGAGGGCAATTCTTGGATCCTTGATGCAGCTAAAATGGTCGATGAGTTCATGTGCTGCCATAGTGGAGTCGAGGATATTCCTCCCCTTGAGGAAAGTGCCTTGCCAACGGTGAATCATTGTTGGGAGAAAAGCCTTTAGCCGATGGCCCAAAATTCTAGCAATTATTTTGTATGCACTTGTGATGAGGGTGATAGGCCAAAATTTTTCGAGTTCTCAACGTTAGACTTCGTTGGAACCAAAGTGATGAAAGAAGCCCCGATGTTGTGGAAGGTGATGCCATTCTTATAGAAGCCACGGATCATTGCAATTATATCCTCCTTGATGCTTGACCAATTTTTTTTTGAAGAAGTCCTCGTTGAAGTCATTCGAACCCGGAGCCTATCACTCTCCATACCTAACACTGCACACTCGATTTCCCCAGCAGAGAAAGGGGATTCTAAGAGGGAGGCGACTGATGGAGAAAGACAGGAGAAATTGAGGTGCTGAATTTTTGGCCGACTTAAGCATTCCTCTGAATATTGGTATGTGAATAACTGAATCAACACATTAGTGATAGAGGTCCGACACGACGTTACCTCATTATTGATGCATAATGAGGTAATTCGGTTGGATCTCCTTCTTGCCGAAGTGAGGGCATGGAAAAACATAGTATTTGCATCACCGTCTTTTAGCCATTTAAATCGAGCTCTTTGCTTCCACTGAACTCGTTCTTGATGCAAAATTGCATTGAGATTGATAGTGAGAGAAACGCGAGATGAACACTCTGCAAGGGATAAATACCTTCGTTCCTCCATCGAGTCCAGATCAGCGATCCACGAGAGAAGAGACACCTTCTCAGCACCCAGCGAGGCATGATGATTTGAGGCCTATTCCTTAATTTTTCCTTTTAGTAAAAGGAGTTTCAAAGGAAAAGCCCACTCCCTTCTACCATAAATTGGGCCCTCAGACCACTAGCTGTTAATAAAATAGTCAAAAATTTTCTCCAGCAGCCATGAATTTTCAAAGTGGAAAGGGGAATGCCCCCATTTCTCAAAGGAAGTGGAGAGCATGATAGGCCAGTGATCTGAACCAACCTTATTGAGTGCCCTTCCAATGACCAGGTATAACTTTTCCTTGACAACGTGATCTCGTCCAAACCACAGCCTTCGATGAAGTCCGTAAAACCCCGCATTGAGGAAGAGATGTGGGGAGCAGGAGGCTTCTACTCGTTGCAAAAACGAAGAGCATTAAAATGACCCACGTAGAGCTAGGGAGAATTCCAAGACTTGTTTAACTCCGAGAGCTTGTCCCAAAAAAGGCACCTCCCCGCATATCTCGTCGGACCATAGACTCCAGCTAAACACCAAACTCTACCAAAAGTGTGATCCCGGAGACTGACATCCAAGGAGAAATACCCTCCATAATAGTGAGAGCATCGAAGTTAGTGGAGTCTCATGCGACAAGGATGTCACCAAAGTGCCCTATGGCGTTAACAACAGCCCACTTTACCCAAGTACAGACCCATAGATCACTAGCAATGGTGTAAGTCATTTCCTGACATTTGGTCTCTTGAAGTACCACAATTGAGGGTTTAAACTGAAAGAGGAATCAAGATATCACCCCAAGCTTCTGGTCAGCACCAATACCTCTGACGTTCCATGATATAAGAATCATTTGTTAACTCTTTTCTGGACTTCCTGAGTGGTGTTGTCCTCCCTGTAGCTGACCACTGCAGATTGCTCCCATAAGACACGCCAAGTTCATCATTTGTTGCCACATCTCATCGTCGTATTTGTGATGTTCGGCTTGAAGCTCCTCCACGAGGCGAGACGACCTTTCATTTGGGAGGGGAGGAGATATTTCTTAGGATTGTCTCGGGTGGCATGCAAAATAAGGCTATTCTGGCAATACCTTCTTCTCTGGTAAGTAGCTAGAACAGGGGTTGAGGCAATATGAAGGGAAGGCGCGACTTTGGTTGTGGACTCTGAATCAGAGTGAGCAAGTTCCTCGGTCTCCGTTGGTGAGTGAGGTTGGGAGATAGGTGGCGGTGCCATTTCTATCCTCAGATGGGTGTTATGGTCCTGGGTTAAGTACCTATGTCTTCTGCTCCTAACAAGCCGGTCTTTTGGGTAGTATTAGCTAATTGCTTAACATTTGGTATTAGAGCGGGTTCCCACGTCGCGAGTTTGAGTCCCGGGACTCGCAAAGGCCAGATTAAAATACTAGTAGGTCCTTGGGATAAGCCCTGGGTTGGGCCAGTGTCGTTGCGCGGGCGCAAAGGCTGGATTAAAATACTGGTAGGTTGCGTCTAGGTATTATAGCGGTTGGGCCAGTGTCGTTGCGCTGCCGTGGTCGTCGGCTCGCGAAGGTGGGGTGTGATGTTATGGTCCTGGGTTAAGTAGCTATGTCTTCCGCTCATAACAGGCCGGTCTTTTGGGTAGTATTGGCTAGGTGCTTAACAATGGGAGGTATCATCGAAGTGAGCATCAGGTTTGACGAGTTTGGTTCTAGTGTTGGAAGCAATATAGGTTTTTTCTAGGCTTTGGGCCTACCATGAGTGGAATGAAGCGGAACTCAAAGAGGAGGGGACATATCCGATATCGATATTGTTGTTTCTCGGTATTCGAGGGGCCCCAGCAGACGAGGCCAGCTGTAGGGGGAAAAGTTGTTGAGTAGCATTGGGGAGAGGATTTACCTCAGTGGCTGGTCCAAAGGCTAGAAAGGCGTCCCCGACATTCGAGGTTGACAACATCAGGAGCTGCACTGGGTTCCCTCGGGCAGGCATCTGTATGACCTCAGGATGGTGCCTGGCAGAGAACTGTTTCTTGGGCCCGTCCCTTGTCAGAAGGAGCCGCATCCGAGAGAGGAGTGCTTTTCTCCATCCCAAGGACACCATCGTGCAGAGGACAGTTTGGCTCAGTAGCAGTAGCAAGTGATATCGGGCCCAACGCAGGGGTTTCTTGGGATGGGGAAGAGTAGGTGTAGGTGTTGCGTAGGGAAATGGGTTGGAAAAGTGGGTTTGACAGAAGGTTAGTGACAGATCCGCAGGCTTTATTTGACGTGGTTTTAAAAAAAAGGGGTTTGATTTGGTTGATGGAACTACCTCGGAGCTTGGGAAAGTCGGAGTGGATGCATGGTTTGATGGAGGTTAGTGATGGATCTGCATGCTTTTTCTTATATGATTTTAATAAAGGGGTTTGATGTGGTAGACGGGACGACCTCGGTGCTCAGGAATGTCACAGTGAATGCAGACCGTGCAGAGCTTGTCATAAATTTTGAATTTGAATTTGAAAGCCAGCTCGGTAAGGAGGTTGACTCATCCGAGCTGAGTCGGCTGGGAGACTTGGTCTGAGGACAGGTCCGTGAACTCATAGGAAGAGCATCCCTTCCGGTGGGCTCAACGTACACAACTCATCGAAAGACGCTTCGACCTAGACGAAGTCCTCACCAAAAACGATCTTCAAAAAGAGAGGGTCAACCCAACGCGAGGTCGGGGCGACGAAAGCCATAGCCGCTTCCATCTTTCTTCTTTCCGTCATGTCCTCAGCCCACTGGATTGGTGTTCCAAAGGAGTGAGTGATCCTGTTAAGCACCTCGTTCGACCATAGTTCCACAAGGCTAACCCTTGATCGAAATCCATTGCCCAAGGGGGCATCAGAGTGGGGTTTCTAACCACTTTTAGACTGAAAATATCTGGTCTCGCTCCATTATCGTGGTTGCAAGAGCAGCTTCCATTTCTACCGTCTATTGGAGAAAAACCAACCATTTTCGAGGGATCAACATTGCAATTTTGGGCATGTATTCAGTTTGAAGTTTATCGCGAATCCACGATGCTAGATCCTCACCCTTCCATCCATCCGATTGAGCCTCCACGACAATGGTTGATCCCATAGCGTTCCTGCCCGATGAGAAAGCATCGGGGGGTAGGTGAATGGTGGAGTTTTGTGGAGTGTGTTGGGGGATTTTTTCTGGAGGGCGGGGGGTGGGGGTGGAGTGCTCGTTGCAGCTTCCAAGGGGGGCAGAAGGTAGGTGATTTTTTTCGGTGGCAGAGAAACACCTTAATCATGTGTGATGGCGAGGATGTTGTCCCCAAAGCTTCCCAGCAGAATGAGGAACCAGAGACCTCCGGAAGATAGATTCCTGCAATGATGAGGGTTCCTCTACTTTGCACAATCTTTCACTCCTGAATCCCCCTCTTTCGAAACACCGAGAAGAAGGGAATTTCTCCGACATTGATCTCCCGTAGTCTCGGCGAGGTTGCATTTGCACCGTCTACTAGACATCAAACATGTTATCGTATATAAGGGACAAAATTGTAAATATCTAATTTTCTAAGGGTATTAGTGTAATTTCTGTTTTAAATCTCTATACCTATGTATCAAATAGAAAATCGAAGGGTTGCTTTGATTCTTCGTTTTCGGAAAATAAACGTGGATTTCGGAAAGATTGTCATGGTATCAGAGCTTGCGTCCTGATTTTTGTTTTTCCTAGCTTTTTCGGCGCCTTCAGCGATCTTGGTTCGGTGGTGGAGAAATCGGCTCGGCGTTGTGCTCTCAGAGGTGAGTTATCTTTCCCTCTTTCTCGGTTTTCGATTTGTAGTGGCTTTCGGAGGGTCTTGTGGGTTTTTCTTTTGGATTTCGGAGGTTCCTCTCTCGGCTTTAGCGAATTTCGGCAGCTCCTCTCTCGGGCATTTCGGTTTTCTGGTGTTCAACGGGTATCTTCGTTTTTGGTCTTGGACGGGTTGTTCTTGGTGTTCGACGGGGTCATTGGCTTCTTTTTGGCTTCGTTTTTTTGGTGTGCGACGAGAGCCCACTCCACGACGTTTCTTTTGCTCGGTACACGTGTCGCAGCCTCTGCCGCGACCCTTTTCTACCACTGCAGCCCCTCGAGAGTGGCTCATCTTAACGTAGGGGCATCATGTCATCTGACAACACTAGTGCTATTCAGATTGCCACCAACCCTGTTTTCCATGAACGCACCAAGCATATTGAGGTTGATTTCCCAGCATCCATTTGAGGGGGGATGTTATCATATATAAGGGACAAAATTGTAAATATCTAATTTTCTAAGGGTATTAGTGTAATTTCTGTTTTAAATCTCTATACCTATGTATCGAACAGAAAATCGAAGGGTTGCTTTGATTCTTCGTTTTCGGAAAATAAACGTGGATTTCGGAAAGATTGTCAAAACAAACTCTGGAATCGCAGCCATCGAGACTGAGATAAAAGATCTTCTCGTCCCATTTTAATTGTGATTCTCAAAACACTTCCAGTCTTTTCTGGTTTCAAATCCAGCGAGATTTCGGTATCTCTGAAATTTCACGAGATCCTCAAGGATCTTCTCTTCTCCTTCCTTTACGCTTTTTGATTTCTTGCCATCATCCACCCACCACATTCCTCCGTCGTCGATGATTTTCCTTTGTCGTCGCGCCTTAATTGCGCTGCTGCGGACGGTAGGGATCAACTGGGGGTGGTTGGAACAAAGGGGAGGCGGGCACTCCTCCGCAGCCGAGAACTGTTGGGGAGTGCCCTAATCCGTCGTACTTTGGCGGCGAGAGACCCCGAAAGGGTTTTTCTCCTCTCGTCGCTTGCTCATCTCGTCCTAGACTTTTTTCTAATTGTCTGAGCAATCTCATGTACATGGTCTCATTTAACTTGCTATTTATTTTATCTTTAATTTGTCTATTTTTTGCTGCTTGTTAGCTAGCAGATGTGCTGGTCATTTGGCCTCTTTGTTTTGAGGCCCTCCTCATTTTGTGCCTTTTCTGCTCTCCTACTAATGATATTCTCTTTCTTCTTCTTGAGTAAAATGAGAAATTCATAAAAGGAAGAATATACAAAAGAGAGCAAAAGAGAGCAAAAGAGAACCCAAGGATTTTTTTTTTTGTTGATAAAAGTGAAGTTTTATTCAACAAACAAAGAACAACAAGCTAGCTAGGGGGGATGACTTCCTTTACAACAAGGGATTGGAGGGAAGCTTCCTGCAAGCGAATCAACAACAAAATTTGCAGATCTAGGAATGTGAGACCAAGTACAATCAATATGGGGAACAATATCCATAATTTCATTGAAGACATCCCAATGCTGCCAAGGAGGAGGAGGTGCACCAACCAATCACCACCCTAGAGTCACCTTCGATATGAAGCGGGCTACTAAGGTGGTCATGAAAAACAATGAGACCGTGGAGAGCCTAAGCTCGATGGAAGTGGAGTCAACAATTCCCAAGGGGCCGGTATAGGTAATGAGCTGGGTGCTTGTTGAATCACTGAAAACTTCACCATAACCGGCCTTGTAGGGGTTACCAAGGGAGTTTACGCATTTGGGTCTGGCTGAGGAGGTTGCAATTCTTGAATGATGGTAGCTTGGAGGAGACGATCATTTGGGCCAAGGCTTGCCAGTTGTCCTGGAGAGAGGAACCCGAAAGGGAAGCAAATTCTTTCCTAGTGTGGAGCCAAGAAGAAATCTGACCAACTCAATATGGACGGTTGGTTGGAAACTGATTTATGCCACAATTATGAGGCTAAAAATGTTTTTAGCAGTGGAAGTGGTTAGTTCATGGAAAACCCATGCAGGCTACACGGAGAGGCAGCATATAGGATATGCTATTGTCATTCGATCAAATATTTCATATGCTATGGGAGTGGCTAATCAATGTATGTAGTTAGATTTTTTAACTACCTCAAAGACTCACCTGGAAAAGGCTCAAGCTACGGGTTACATAAGCATTTGGCTGTGGTTGTTTACTTCGATGCGGATTATGTAGTCTCGGCTAGATAGGAGGTCCACTAGCAGTTACTATACATTTACAATTAGTAACTTAGTAACCTTGAAAACTAAGAAGCAGACAAGGGTTGCTACATCTAGTACTACTGCTGAATATCTGGCTATGACACACCACATGATTTAAATGTGGATCAACTCACTTATGGCTGATTTGGTTTCTGTTTAGACGGTTTCATGAATATGTTTTGTAACAATCAAGCTGCCATTTTTTTAATTAAGTACCATGAGCAGACAAAAGATATTGAAGTGGTTTTCTACTTCATTCAAGATGCTGTTATGAGAAAAAGAATAGTCACATCACATGTTCAATATATTGACCAACATGGTGATATCTTCACCAGAAGGAAAAAAAATGGTGATATCTTCACCAAGCTTCTCAAAGGGACTTCATTTTCTTGTGTAACAAGCTTGGGCACTTTGATAGATATGTTCCAGCTTTAGTGGGAGTGTTGATTTCATCCCTTTTGGATACAATATGTTGTGGCGGGAGCCTTTGTTTTGTGCTCTTGTATATTCTCTCTTTAATGAATTTTCTCACTTTATTAAAAACATTGTTGATTTCTCATAGTTCTGTAAGAAAAGAAGAAAATGTAGATGTCTTGATGTTGATTGTGACATGTTCTTTTGTAGGATCCAATGATCTCAAAAATGATTTTGTCTGCAAGCTCTCTAGGTTGCACTGAGGAGATTATCACTGTTGCAGCTGTTTTATCTATCCAGGTGAAGCTTTCAGCCATTTTCTTATTTCTGTTTGACTTTCTTGAATAAGGACCCGCTCAATTTAATGAATTAGAATAAAAACTGTTCCATTTTGTACCAGCTCATGTAAATTTTGTCCTGAATAATGAGAACTCAGGTGTTCTTTATTTGTCCTTGGTGATAGTGAACAAAAAACATGGAATTATATTTGGGCAATGACATAGAGATGCTAAAAGAAATGGAAGAAGAAAGTGGAGTAAATAAATGATGCGACGATATCAACTAGTGTGAGGATAGGTACTCAGTGGCAAAGAGCGAGGGCAATGGTTGTACTCCTTTGAGGAGTCGACTTTGTTTGTTTGTTGACAAGGAGTTGACTTTCTTAGTTTGTTGACAAGAAAACATAGAACTAGTCAAATTTACTTAAGCTAACTTTTACTACCCTGTGCTCCAAATCTTATCTTTATTTGTTTATTTTGTTTTTTAATGCTTATTTCTGAAGCTGTCTTAATCTTATTCTAAGACTCTTTTAACTGCTTTGTCTACTTTTAGTCTATTTGGGTTTCCATCAGAGGGGCACAAAAGGAGTTGGATGAAGCTAAATTGCGGTTTGCTGCTGCTGAGGTATCCTTCCCCACTTGCAGACCAATTTCAGAGCATCTTTTATTTTATGATAAAGTCCTCTTCTGTGTGTCGTACTTTTACTAGTTTATAACATGATACAATATGATGACAGAGACCCATAAAATAATAAAATTGAAATGCTTCCTCTAAAATATGGGTAACTGTTATGATCCTAAATGTAGAACATGTGCTCGTCGCTCTAATATGATGGAGAATGACATCTTCCAAGCAAGGGAAAGAAAAGAGGTTGTGTGCGAGAAAAGGAAGGAGTATTTAGCTAGGGTTAGAGGATTTATGGGTGAGAGATGGCTTGGCTAAGAGATATGCGGACAAATTAGGTTAGGGTTTGATGGCTAGGCTGATTTACGGTTTAGAGAGAAAATTTGGGGTGAAAGAGAAGGTATGGACATGGGAGATAACCCTATTGATTGGGGGTTAGCTGCCTCAAGTGACCAGGTTCCTATTGCCTCCAAAGAGCAAAGCTATTCGGGTATTGAGAGATCTGGGTTGTGTGTGTGTTAATGTTCCACTCTCTTTATCTGCTGGTGACAAATGGAGCATAGATAGAGGGGACGGGAGATTGCCCCCTCATGCATGTCTCTCTTTTTACTCAGAAATTTAGGAGCCTGTTGTAACTAGAGAGAAATAACTGAGAGAGTCTCATACACAAAAAACTGATAAACAAAGTAGGGTTTGGGTCTAAACATGTCCCTGATTAAGTGATCTTTTTAATTTGTAGATAAAAATCTTGCATTGATAAGGATTTCTTTGAGAGAAATCCAACTCACTAAAAAAAAAAAGTAAATAAAGGAGAAAGAAAAAGATTACAAGAGAGGGGAGGCCGCAACAAAAAAGGCCACATATAAAATGGCCACCGACAAAACAACCAAAAAAAAGAAGAAAACAAAATAATGCATGTTGGACATGACAGACACATCTTGGTCTCTTTTTGTTGTGGAATGAGGACCCTATCCCGAAGGTCCAGAAAAGCTTCTCTTATGGTGGCTTCCAATTCACTTAACAATTGGTGTTTGCACATACTGCTTATACAAATGCATGTGAGTCGTTGTCTTGCTTTGGTCGATGTGATGAAATTTGATAGCTGTTGGTCAGCAGACTGCTTATCCTGCAACCAAGAGTTGTCAAATCGAAAGGGAGTCGGGCCCACTTGTCAAATTTGGTGTCAATCTGGATGGCCAATGATCAAAGCCCACTCGGTTCAAAATTGATCCACATACATTTTCATGAAGCCTCAACCAATCACTAGTGGCAAAAAAACGATCAAGCTTGGATAGGATGGGTGGCCTCTGCCCATTAAACCATGTAAAGGTTTTGCTAGAAAGGAAAATCTCCTCCAATTCGAAGCTTCCAATGAAATCAGCAAAGTGGCACATAGTGGAAGAAATTCTGGTTGCATGCGGGGATTTATCATTGCAGAATCTGGTTGCATTAAATCCCCAACAAGAAGCCAAGGGATGGGTCAGCAGGGGAGAAGATCAGAAAGTTCTTTCCGAAAGGAGCTGCACTCCCGATAGCAAGTGGGCCCATAGACTCCAGCGAGGCCCCATTTAAAGCCGATACATTTGTCGCACAACTTAAATCCAATAGAAAAGGAACCGATAATGTGGTCCATTACTTCAACAACAGATGAATTCCAGAGGAGGAGGATTCCCCTTGAGAAACAGCTAGGCAAAGTCAAGCTTGTGGCGATTGGTAGTACAGTCCTCAAGCCGGATAAGGGAGCTGTAGTGATCGGCAATGAGCTACAAAACACTGTAGTCCCATAATGCTGGCAGAAGACCAGCAATCTAGAGCCATTGGCCAAAGCAGCGCCTGTGCGAGGATGGAGTCCAATCTTGGATGGGAGAGATGAAAGCTGAAGTGGAGAGTCAAACAATCATCCATCGATCCCCGAGCGATTGGAAAGTGACCATCCACTCACCAGGGCGCAGGTATGAACACTGTGGTCGGTAGTTAAGGTGCAGTTGTGGAATGAACTAGTCAGAGATGACCTCTCCATCGGCAGGCGAAGCATCTAAATTGGCGAAGGCGGTGCACACCAGTCTTTCGAGCCCAGCGTGAAGCAAGTGTGGGGGGACCACAATGGCTGGCTGGTCCCAGGCAGAAGCTGGCTTGGGCTGGATAGCCGAGTTTCACCGGATGGAGGTAGGTGGATCATTTGAAACAGGGGGGAGATGAAATGGGGGGTGACGGGAAAGGGTTCCGTGTTGTGAGTCGTTGGTTTGGGTGGAAGTGGGGGCTAATCATTTGCGGGGATGGGGAGTTGGGGGCTAGCTGGTGGTGGGGCTGGAAGGAAACTTTGTAGGCATTGGATGAAGTGGGACTAGCCGAAGGAAGTGTTACTGGCATCCGGAATGGTGACGCGAGTCATGGTGGTGCGGTCCTGATACTTAACAATGCGGCAGCCGGCAACATTATTCCGGTGGACTACGAGGAGGCTGAAGTGCCAAGGTCTAGTCTAGAGCTCTTTGGACCATGGTGGGGAGTCGTGATCAAACGTGGTAGCCTCCGTGAACTGGGTGATTAAAGAGGCACATGCTGCAGTTGGGATGGTTATGGAGGCACGTTATACCCTAGTCTTCATCGTCACCCGAATGCAGGGAGTGGCTCAGAGGGCCACTCGGGTGATCAACAGTGTGATGGGGCCGTAGATGAAGCGGAAGGTGGGCAGTGGAAAGCTGCTCAGCGTCGCGAGGATGCCTGTGCCAAAGCTGTCGTCTGCTAACAGTGATTCAATTAGCGTCGTCTTCATTGGTCCTCGGAGTGCCATACGGAATGCCACACCGGAGTTCCTTGCCTCGTGGTCATCATGCGGCGATGAAGTGACGTCGGAGCTCGGGCAGGCCTTCCGAAGTCTTCAATGTTGCTATCTGGGATTTGTCGAAAGAGAGATCCCGGCTGCTCCACTGGGTTTCGTCCCCGAGTAACGTTGGCTGTTGCTGCCGCGATCAGGTGGAGACTACGAATAGGGGTGTCTCTTGTTTCTCTCCTCTTGCCTCTTGTCTCTCATTCTTGTCAAAATACATTCCACAAGAGAGTCTTAATTAAAAGTGTTTTAGTTATGTTTGCCTTCTATTTATGTTTAGTTGTTCAATTGTTCTAAGACTTCACTTTTAATGTTTAACTTTGGGTGTAACTTGGACAAAGGTAGTGTAATTATAATTGGATTTTATTGTTTCCTCTATTATAAATAGAGACTCATTGTACTAAAAATATAACAAGTCAGTGAAATATTTCTCTTTTCCAGAAATTCAACAAGAAATTATTAAAAATTTAATATGTAAGGCATTTATGTCCTTTTTTGCATAAAAATGACGAGAAGGGTTGAGAGTAATTTAGGTATTCTTTAGGGGTTGAAAGTAATTCGGGTACTTTTTAGGGTTTAGGGTTTAGGGTTGAGAGTAATTCAGGTACCCTTTAGGGGATTTAGAGTAATTGATCCAAACTTTTGGATAAGTAGATTTAAATTATTATAGCAAAAGGTAGAGCAGAATGGGGGAGCCCTCATGTAGCGGGAAAAAATGATGGCAATGATGATGATGATGATCATAGTTCTGGATTAAGGGGGTTGAGTGATGGTCTATGTTGTGAAAGAAAATGTCTTGTGGAGTCTTAAGCATAGTCTCATAGAAGAAAAAGTTTCATGAGTCGAAGCAGCTCATGAAAGAATGAAACTCTTTTGAAAGAGGCATGGAAGTTAAGAGGCAGTTTAAGCAACTTGTAGATGTGTCCTTATTAATATTTCTCTCTTAGTTATTGCTTTGTGTTACATGTGCTTAGTATCTTATTTTAGTAAGTTTAAGTTGGTTGTAATAGGGACTTGGGTAGTTTAATTAAAGTTTGATTCTAAGTGTATTAGATTTTATTAATAGAATGTGTGAGAGAGCCAATGTGAGCTTCTCCCTTTCCCTTTCTCAATTCTCATTCATCATTTTTTCTCTCTCATTCTCAAAAACTAACATGTGTGATTCTGTTTCATGAAGCTTCTCCGAGGGTCTCATCTCCTTTTTTGACAATCTGCAGGGTGATCATGTCACTTATCTGAACGTATATAAAGGGTTTCTTCAATCTGGTAAATCTTCTCAGTGGTGTCACAAAAATTTCATAAACTACCAAGCTATGGTGCGTATCTAGGATTCAGTTTTTGTATTTGATAAATATCTAAACTATATGACAAATATCAATGACTCATGTGACTGTATCTTCATTCTAGTTTTGCTCATATGGTCCTTGTACTTGAGAGGTTTCTTCACAGGGTTGTTAATGATATTAATCTGTATAAAAGTAATTCTTTTGCAGAAGAAGGTTGTTGAAATTAGAGAACTACTCAGAAAATTACTGCAGCGGCTAGGTGTTAGCTTAAAATCCTGCGATAGAGACACTCACATATTAAGGAAGGCAGTCACTGCAGGGTTTTTTGCCCATGCATGTCGCTTGGAGGTAAGCATTATTCCCTTTCTTCTTTTCTTTACTGATTTAAACAAACCGTATAGGCATAAAATTGATATGAAGTTTTAGATCCACCCTCAAGGAAAGAAAATTTGTTAAGTTGGGTCCCGAGGCCCATCCCAAAATGATTAGGCAACTTAGGAAACCAAACTAATAAACTTAAGATCTTTGTACTCACTAATCCATGTGAGACTATTCCTTAACACTCCCTCTCACGTGTAGGCCCTCTTTTGTAACTCGATAAGTGGATAATTTAGGTGTAGGCCCTCTTTTGTGGGTGTAGGCCCTCTTTTGTAACTCGATAAGTGGATAATTTAGGTGTAGGCCCTCTTTTGTGGCTCTTCAAGTGGATAGTTTAGGTGTAGACCTTCTTTTGAGGCTCTACAAGTGGGTAGTTTAGGTGTAGGCCCACATATGAGTACCTGCTCTAATACCATGTGAAGTTGGGTCCAAGGCCCATCCCAAAATGACTAGCCAACTTAGGAAACCTCTTTCTCAACTAATAAACTCAAGATCTTTATACTCACTAATCCATGTGGGACTATTCCTTAACAACTTTAATACAAGAAAGCTTTTGGAGGAGCTAAAGTAAAACTGCATAACCTCAAGGCTACATGGCAAAAAAACTGAGTACCTTACATTAAATAATAGTATAGGCCAACAAGAAGATTTCTTGTAGATGTGTTAATTAGTTTCTCTATGAGAGTTTTATAGAAACTTGTAATATTCAGCTATAACAAAGTAAGAGGGTCGAATAGATTAATCTTTGACGATTTTGCTTCCTCTTCCTCTCTCATTCCAATTCTATATTGTGATTTTTCATTCTAAAACTCTAATAGAGAAAGAAAAGAAGAAGAGGAGTGTTTGTGTTTGTTTTTGTTTTAGCCAAGCAGGCAAGCTCTAAAATTTTCCCTACTGATTCTTGTCCGTGGGTGCTGAAGTAGTGTCTAGATTAGTCGAAACCTGTATTTGTTCTTATAAAAGTCCAGCTTTTTCATCTATCTGTTTATGTTGGATTGGTTTTGAATCTTTTCAACAGTCTTGGTTTTTGGTCAACCTTGATCTGCTCTTCTTGAATAAAATTAGTCGAAGCTATTCCTTTTGGATGTTCGACAGTTTTTCACACATTAAGATGCGTTTTTCCCCTGTTTTGATGGCCCCCTAGATTGAAATCTCATCGTCTTCCCATGGTTAAAAGTTGTTATTTTTCAGTTAGTTAAGTTTTCTTTAGTTTCTAAGAAAGTATTTTCTTGTTGAAAGTAGAATCTTAGGGTTTGCAAGTTCTAGAGAGACATGATTGTTATTTTAATATTATTTAAGTTATAAATAGGGAAGACGGGTCTTTAAACCCTAATTTCTCTGACACTCTCCAGAAAATATTCACATGCTATCAAGTAGGCAATCAGTTAAGGAATATGAGTTAATCTGGTCATCTCATGAATGTAAGTCGTTCTTTGTAAATGTGACTTTTTTTCTTCCGTTTGTTCTCGCTGTTTAATTGTGTTTGTCTATGTTTCATCTTTCATAAACTAGTTCTTCTTCGCAATTCTGTCAAGTTTTTGTAGCAGTTATCCCCCAAACTTGTCTCCTGGCTGAGGCAACTTTTCTTCGTATTGGTCTTGGTCTTTAGAAGCCTATCCTTCCCCTACTCACATAGCCTATCCTTTCCTTTTCTTTCTTTCTTTATTTTTTTTTCTGGTTTTTCAGGAACCAGAAAGAGAACTTTTCCTCGTATTGGTCTTGGTCTTTAGAAGCCTATCCTTTCCTTACTCACATAGCTGGCAGTATGGAATTCTCATGGATGTAGGTCTCAAGTCCAAGGGCCTTGACCTCTTTGTCATTGTTTCCCCTCTTTTCATGTTGGATCCCACAATTGTTTTTCTCCAAGCTCGTGCAGTATAATAAAACTGCTGCTGTCATCAAAGTTGTTATTTGGCATTGATTGTGAAGGTGAGATGGACCCAGAAGGGGGCCGACCCAGAGGAGAGTTTAAGGAGGCCGGAGTCATTCATCGGGTGGTTGGGGAGAATGGAGAACTTAGCTTTTGTTAGATCCTTCAGAAATGTTGTGTTATTGTCGATGTGCAGCAGGGTACCAAATATTTTTGCAATGCTTTCCATGGTGTGCCAACACCAAAGTTCCACCGGAACACCTCTTGCAGTAATCCATTGGCCCTGGGGGGCATTGGTGAGTGTGGGGGACCAGTCCAATAGCTTTTTCACAGGAGTGTGAATGGTTGATAGTATCATTAGCAAATATTCTACGTCTGGAGATTTGAAATGCAGAAGCTAGAGCTGGTCAGTGATATGAGAGATAAGGGGGGTGTAGTCTAGAAGTAGTTGGGTGGTGAACCAATTTTTGATGGAGTGTTCGGAAGAGTAGGGTGAACTGGTTAGAGCAAGAGCAGCTGTGGTCAGGTGCTTGTTTCCGTCGGAGAGGGTCTGGGCCTGGAGGGTGAGGGAGATGAAATCCAGTTTGTGTTCGATATGTGGGGGCGGGGGAGGGGGAGGGGGAGGGGGCAGTTGGCTGGAGTTTCTGGCGAGAGTGGAGGCTGATGAATTTGACCAATGTGGGTGAAGGTTGGGTTGGCTGGAGGTTTTGGTGGGGAATGTGGGGCCTGTGGGGCAATGGAGATTTCTGGTAGGAGCTGGAGGAGGCAGCTGCGGAAGGTGGTCCACCCGAAGTTTGTGTTGGTGAATTTGGGGATGAAAAGAATGCCCATGACTGCTCGCCGACGGCACTGAGTGATTCTGCATTCAGGTTGTCCATGGTGGATTTGGGAGGTGAAATAGAAAACAGACTCACCGGTCCAAAGTTCTTTAGCAAAGCTACGTCCGATATTTCCTGAGGTGACTTCGTCGAAGATTCTGATGAAGGAATCGCCTACGACTGTTGGGATGAATATGAAGGACCTTCTACTTCCCGTCTTGGATAGGACATGAATTGCCAGACCTGAGCGTTCTTGGGTTTGTTTGATGCTGGTAGTTGTTTTCCCGTAGCTATAGGAGAAGGTGGAGGGGCTCCTAGCCGAAGTTTGCCGATGTTTTCTTTTGAAGAATCTACTAGTGACAGTCTGCCATCCGTCTTCTTCAACTTCCGAAGATTTGGTTGTCTGTGTTCTTCCGATCTGCTGCTGCTGATGAGTGAAGGAGCATCTGTTGCTGAGTATTCCGTCGGGCCAAATCAGAGGAGGCGGCAAAGGTGCAAAGGTTGGAGGGTGGTCAAAGAGGAGGTCTGCCCAGAGGTTTTCCCGAGCTTTGCACGACACCATTCTCTATGGTATGTTCCTAAATTGATGCGGGGTCCCTCTTCCAATTACCCAATTATACCCAAACTATAACTTGCAAAGTTAAACATAAAACAAACAAAACATAACTAAGAAACATTATCTTGAATTTCAGCATTTTCCTTTGAACTTGTTTATCTCGTGAGACTTTTCTTGCATGAGATTTACCTTAAGCTCTAGGAAACTTGTGAGGTATGCTCTATATGAGACTCATCTTAGACTTTTTGATATGGCTTCTTCAATACTCCCCCTCAAGCTAGAGTTTCTAACTTCAACTTGCAAATAAAAATTCTTAGCAAATTGGCAATCTTCAATTCTTCCTTCTTCCTTTCTGTGGTTCCAGTCTTCTATTCTCTCCCTTGGGATACTTTTTACCACTACTTGTGGAAATCTTTATTGTTAGTCACAGAGAAGTTTTTTCGTAATAAATGTTTGAATCCTTGCAAGGATATTTTGATCATTTCACTAGGTGGTATGTAATTTGGAAGATATCAGTAAGCTAAGTATCATATTATAAGGTATTAGTTTCAAGTTTGGTCGTGTTCTGAGTAGTTTTCAATGAGATATGAGGATTTAAGATATAAGGGACATTTTTTGTAACTCTGCTAAGCTTTCACTTAAGTGACTTTTATTAGAAGAGGGGGTTCGATTTCTGCACCCCAAGTGAGTGCTTTCTCAAGCACTCTTTCCTCTCTCTCTCTCTCTCTCTCTCTCTCTCTCTCTTTCTCTCTCTCTCTCTCTCCCTCTCTCTCTCTATTTTCTCTCTTCTTCTCCGTTTTCCTCCTTAAAGCTTGGGTACTTTCTCTTTCTAAGCTTTTCTCCTCCTCCAAGAAAGGGGACTTCCAGGATTTTGTCTAATTGAGGCTAAAGGTTAGGACTTCTTCTTTTGTGCAACTTGTTCAACCAGTTGTAGTTCTATGGGAATTTTGTGCCTCTAGAGGGTTATAGTGTTGGGATTCTCCCATTACTGCCTGCACAGGTGGCAACCTTACACTTACTGTGTCATCTATCTGGAAGGTGATGTCATCCTTCCCAAACAATTTTTTGTTGATTTTTGGTGGCTTCTGGATTTGATGCTTATTGAATTGAGCACACCATGTTACTTTCCCAATTACTCAATTACACCCCAAACTGTAACTTTCTAAACTAAACAAAAAAGAGATAAAACATAATTAGGAAACATCCTCTTAAATTTCAACTTTTTCCCTTGAGTTTGCTTCTCTTGTTTGACTTGTCTTAGACTCTATGAAACTTGTGAGATATGCCTTACATGAGACTCATCTTAGACTCTTTGTTATGGCTTCTTCAACAAATCATTTGTTTACCATTCTGACATTTAATTACATTGTATCATTTGAACTTTTTGGCAGGAAATAGTGTCAATTCCTTAGTTTAATTTCCTTGGTTGATCTTTTATTGTAGGGTATATGGACTGATTTCATCCCTGGTGATGTATTGATGCTCTTAAAAGTGGTTATTTTCTACTACTGCCCTTAACAGTGGGTAGTTTTCTGCTGCCATTAGGCGGTTTACTTAGTGTCACATATATATTTCCACATTTTCCTTGTGTCACACCCTTTTAGATTATGATTGTGAGAATCCTTGTCTTCACCAGTTTTTTGTTGTGTTTTGTCCAATTGGATGTCTTGAGGTGGCTTGTTATTTAGACGGAGAAGGAAGAAGTTGAATGTTGAAAGATCAAAAGTTTCAAGTTTGGCATGTACTCCCCAACTTTTAGATCTGGGTTAGACACCCCTATGTCTAGGTCCTGTCAAGATAAAATTTCAATAAGTCAAATTCGGATTCAGCCCACTTAAGGATGCAATGAAGCATGTTCAAGCCATGCAAAAAGAGGGATTGGGTTTGTTACTTTTGGATTGGATTTGTTACTTTTGGATTGGGTTTGGGCTTATTGCCAGACTTACATAACTATGAGAAATATTTTGGTTCTTTTTCCTTTTCTTTTCATGTGTTTAATTTACCCAACATACATATTCAAGAGGTTTTTTATTTCCTCTTTATGTTATGAGATATCAAACATCTTCATCATGAGCATATTTAGGTACCTATGTTTACATTAATTGCATCATATCACCACGTTACTTCCATATGTTTTATTAACAGCTTGTGGTTATTGAATCATCTCTGTAGTATTAAATCTATCATACTGTTTTGAATGTTGTCTAAGGCATTTGGTCCCAGTGGATTGTACAAGACAGTCAGGAGTTCGGAGGATGTATATATTCATCCATCTTCAGTTCTTTTCAGGCAAGTATTGAAGATTTGTGATATCTTACTATTGCTATTATAATTAACTTCTGTTTTATGCAGCTATGCTATTACGACCATTTACAACACTGCTACCATTTGTAGCTGAGTTGTTTATATGCATGTATCATAAACGATACTGGCTTGAAATACACTTAAATACACGCTTATATCTCTTCTTTTTGAAATACACTGGCTTGTTCTTAGTGTGTGATTTTCTCTCTTCTATCCACGTTCTACTTTTTTGCCTTTTTTTTTTGTTCTAGCTTTTTTTTTATCAATATATTTTTTGGGTGTGATTAATCCTGAGAGGTTTCTTAACATTTTCTCTTCATTTTGGAAAGAATGGGCCCAATTTTATCAAGTCTATTTCTTGTACATAAATACCTTGCAGTATGTGATCAATTACAGTTGAAGTCGAATGTTGAAAGCAGGTTTGTTTGTTTTTTTCAAGATGAAATTCTTCATAGTGTGGGTGATCTATGATGTCAGCACATAACAAAGAAAGTACAATTTTTATTATTAGGACTTTAACTAAACAACTAGTTTCCACTAATCTTCTATTTTAGACTTTCAGTTAAAAGAGAAGCTCTTAGACATTCTATTAAAGCATAGGCTAAAATAGGGAAGTGGAATCCTCGTCTTTAATAAACATTATATTTTAGCTAGTTTTTCTCAAATCCCTGGTTGTCGTCTTGTTGTCTTTCTTGTGAATTCGTTCTTGCACGAAAGCAGGATTAAGGGCAAGGTTATACAGAAAGAAGATAATTGTATCTCATCTCAAAATAAAAGGGAATATACAATAAGGTGGGTGTAAGTAAACGTGCTGTGAGAACATGGGCATTGTAATCATCATTTGACATATAATTTTTGGTTTTTATCCTTGCAGAGTAAATCCAAAATGGGTGATATACCATTCTCTGCTGTCTACTGATCGGCTATATATGCAGAATGTTATTGCTATTGACCCTTCGTGGCTAATAGAAGCTGCTCCTCACTTCTACCAGTATGAAAAGCCCAATCCTGCTACTTATTGAAAGCATTGAAGTTAAAGCTGTTATAGATGCTTGCGAAGAGTTGAAGAAGGTCAAGAAGCATGCAACAGGATGAAAATCGTAAAACAGGTAAACAGTGCTTTATAACCCTCAAAATGCTTGAAGAGGACATCAGTTGTTCACTATTTTCAGCCATGCCTTAGTCACTGGAAGAGTAGAATTCTTCCAAGGAAGATGATAGGGTTATTTGGTGCATGCGTTCTGGTGACGAAACGAGGTGACTGCTGTCAGGTGTATCCATTAGATGTAAAATGCAGTTGGAGCAATGGCCTGTCTATTGTTTAACAAGCACGCTCAATTTCTTCTGGTTGGAAGTCCTAAATCCAGCAAACGAAGGAACAACTTAAGCTTGAAACCCCTCAAATCTGGTCTTAGGAGGGGGCTTTAGGCTAAGACACCGTAGCATGTTGTGAGAGATAATATAGATTTTCAAGAACAAAACTATGCGTTCCTTTGGCGTCATGGAGTGGAAAACAGAGATGTTCAAGACGTCTAATTGTTAGGAGCGTAGTATGCTTTTATGTGGTATTTGACTAGTTGGTTCAATTTTTAGCTTCTTATAACATATTTTTTTCGAAAAGTAAGGTGTTCTGTAATCTCTCTTAAATATAAAAGAGGTTGGAGATGAGTTTTAACTTCCAATGACTGCTGCAAACCCTCACAATTCTCTCTCTCTATCTCTCTCTTGTGCCTTCATCTCTTCCTATTTTTGTCTCTCTTCTCAACTTGTAACTCTTACATGATATTAAAGCATTAAGATCCTGTTGTAGGGGAGTTTTAGCCATTTCTACTCCTAGGTCTACAAATGATCCGGGAAAGGGGTCTTCAAATTTCTCAGTTGATCGGTTGGTACTGCTAATTGAGCTGCTAAGGACTTGGAGATTTTGAAGAAGTTGAATGGACAAAGTTACTTGAGTTGGGCTACATATGCCAAGGTGTATCTAAGGCCAAAAGAAATGCTTAACATATCAGTAATGACCCTCCTACTCACATCATTGAGGACGGGGAGGTAAGAGGATAGCTAGGTTATAATCTAGTTGGTCAACAACATGGCGTCCAAGCTGAGGAATCAGCTTGAGAGTTCCAGGATAACCAAGGAGATTTGGGCATCATAGAGTCCATATTTGATCAGGGAATAATTTGTCTGGTACATGAGTTGTATCTGTATACTAAATTTTTCCACCTCCAAAGTGGGGATAAGATAATAAGTACTTCGGTGAATTGCAAGGAGTTCAACAAGAGATCAATATCTATCATCTATTTACTACCCATGTGAGGGAACTTCATAAGAAAAAATACAAATACTCGAGTGGCTGAGTTCATTGATAGCTTAGGTCTCAAATATGATGCAATTTAGGCCCAATTACCAGCTAATGATGATGTACCCACATTGAAGAAAGGTTTTCCTCAATTGTGCAGCAGAAAGTGTTGTGATGCCTAATGGCATAATGGTTAGTAAGGTTTGTTATTTTTTTTTTATAATTTTTTACTCCTATTTTTTCTTTAAATCTTGGGCATGTTCATTGTTGACCAAGGTTGACTCGCACCCTTGATTTTGATGATAACAAAACTCAAGTTAGTGATCTAAACAATTGCAAATTTATTATTTCATGATATGTAACCTTTAAGAGACACGTACAAGGTCTATGAAGAAGAACTAGTCAAATCAACACAAAAGACTTCATACCAAATAAAGAACAAGTCATCTTGAAGAAACACTTATAAGGAAGCATGAAATCTTGAAGGGTTAAGAGTCTAAATTTCATGGAAAATCTCGAGAACACTATGTAAGAGGATAGCCAACAAAATTCCAATTATTTTGGTTTGAGAGTATTAGGCATAAAAGTTTGATTAAAACCATGTTTTAATATCTTATTAGAATATTTTAGAAACTACAAATCCCTTAGTTTCTGTTTAACTTATGCTTAGAGCTTAGTTGTGTACACTGTCAAAGGATATGATAAAATATGGTACTAAATGTATGCATGATCATCCAGAACACAACAAACCTTAAACATAGGGCATTATTGATCAACCTAAAAGATTATGATCGATCATTCAATTTGCTATAAGGTAGGGCTTATAATGCATTATTGATCATCCATAACACAACAGACCTTAAACATAAGGTATTATTGATCAACCTAAAGGATTATGATCGATCATCCAACAGGCCTATAAGGTAGGGCATGATCAATTATTTGTAATGCTACAAAGGGAGTAATTGTAAAGCATGGTCCATCAATGAATACAAGGCATGATCGTTTGATCGATAAATAGGCCTTAGGGAGTAAAAAAATATAGTTGTTGGATTCGAACAATTGATAGAACCCTCTTGGAGGTCATATCTTCTTCAGCCAAGTGTAATTAAAGACTACAAAAGGAGGGTTAAGCAGGCTGGAAAAAAAGTATGAAGATAAATTTAGAAAAGAAGATAGGTAAAGAGATCAAAGAAGAAGGAAAGAGAGAGTGAGAGTTGCCATGGAGAAAAAAGAGAAGAGGGAGGAGAGACAGAAGAAAAGAGAGCTCGAGTATAGAGAAGAGTAGAGAAGGGAGAAAAGAAGTAAAGAGAGAGAGAGAGCTCGAGTATAGAGAGGAAAATAAAGACGGGAGAGAGCGAGATTGATATGACCTGAGTAGAGAAAGAAAAGAGAGGAGCAAGGTAAAAAATGCAAGCTTTAAGAATGTTTTGCCCTATCTAAGCTTCTTTCTATTTATTATTTCTCATATATATTAATTAGGACACTAAAACTCCTAGTGGGATACTGATTAAAACTTCTAATAGGACACTCCAACTAAGAATCATAGTCTATATGGTTTTTTAATCTAAGACTCCCTCTTTTGACAAACTTTTGGCTTTTCACAAAAATACCTAAACTACCCTTAGGAGGTTGGCACCCCTCCTTTTGGAGCACAGGGCATGCTATGAACTTCCCATTTTACACCTCTACCATTATTTCCTAATTTATAACTTAAAAAACTTTTAAGACAAATTATAAACCCTACAAAGATTGATTAATGAAAATGTATGATCCATCATCCCTCTTGAGCAACTTTTTGTACAATGGCCAGAAACGGTTAGTTAACTAGGAAACTTATAAATAGGGACTCAAACTTCCCCTAAAGTATTAAATAACTATTTCTTGCAATCCCAAAGCCTCCAAAAAAAATTTTGAGCCCAAAGTTTTGCATGTGAAAAAACCCAAATCTATCAAAATTTTCAATTTTTTTGCAAACCTTTTGGCATTCCTATTGCAATCAAGTTCCACATACTTCATAACACATGCTTAGAGGATTTGAAGTTTCGATTTTTTTCTCCAAAAGAATAGTATAAGTTTCACGTTTTGTTTTCTCACTTTCTTTAAAAGAGTTTTTCTAGGACCTTGAATCTAGAAGGCGAGTTTCCACTAGTGCTAAATCTAGTAATAAGAAAAATTGTTGGGGAGTGATTGGGAAAATTGTAATTGGGTATTACACTTGGGTTAAAGAGAGTTGGGGAAATTCTTTGTAGTTTTGCTAATAGAGCATATTAGTGAATTTTTCATGAGCTAGGTTTCTTGAGTGGTGATTATCACGAGGAAATATCAAGAACAAAAAAATTGTCCCCTTGTGGTTGTTTGCATATGCTTCATTTTTCTTCACTTGTTCAATTTGTTTCCACTCCAAGAATTTAAAATTTAACTTTTATATTTTACACAACCCCCTCTTAAGACACCACCTAGGTCAACAATTAGTATCAGAGCGGATTTGAAAAAGTTTGAGTTAAAATGTTTCATATTCCCGCTCAATTGGTTTCTATCTTTTCAATATAAGATGCTCCTTTTCAAAGGGCAATCAACCAATTGGCACTTATGTTTAATTTGGCAAATTATGTTCGTTGGAAGGTTAGAATGAAATTGTTCCTTCAATCTATGGATTGAGATATTTGGTTTTAATCCTCACAAGATAATTGATGGGGTCAGATCTCAAAGAACTATAGTGAACTCACTAAGAGAAATAAGGAACAACTTAAGACCAACTCAAAGCCAATTAACCTACTCTTGTATGCCTCAAGACCCTATGAGTTCAATAGGGTCACCATAGTTAAAACAAAAAAAGAAATATGAGACAAGTTGGAGTTACATATAAGGTTATAGATTATATAATTAGTTGATTAGTTGCCCAATATGATGAATTTAAGATGAAATTAGCTGAAATGAACTCTAGGTTTGCTCACATTATGAACGAATTGAACATCCTAGCTGAGGAAATTTCCCTCTATAGGTGGAATGATAAGTTTCTCAAGGCTCTTCCTAAGTCATGGGACATGGGAAAGACATTCATTAAAGAAAATAATGTTTTTAGGACTATGAGCTCAAAAGAACTACTATATCCTCTTGACATATGAAATGGAATTGAAAGAAAAAGAGGAAAAACCTTCTAGGGGCTAAAACATTGTACTAAAAGCAAAAAGTGATCCTAGTGGGTCAAGTGAGGGGTGCTCCAAAGATGTGAGCTTCATTACTAGGTACTTACAAAAGATATATAAAAAGAAAGATAAAACTTTAAAAGAGGACATAACAAAGGCCGTAAAGATATTTTTTATAAAGATTGGTGGTCACTTTTAGTATGGTAAGCTAGGGGATATAAGAAATAAATGCCCAATCTCAAGGAGAACTCACAATCCATAAGCAAGTATTTCAAGAAGAAAAATAAAAAGTTTTGATATCAATTTCGTATGCCCTGGATAGTGGTCTACCATTTCAAAAAGGATGAAAGTGATGTTGGTTTCATGGCATTTGAAGATGATGATGACTCCACATCAAAAGAGGTAAGTGATTCTGATTAAGAACATGAATTGAAAAAATTGCTTGAAAAATACATAAACTGTATGAACAAGTAGAAAAATAGATGTAATGTCCAAAAGCAAGAAATTCGAAAGTTTAAGAGTGAAATTGTTTCAGTTAAGGAAGCAATTGATGGCCATGTAGCCAATGCTTTAAGGCAACAAGAGTTAGTAGAAAACTTGTCTTGTGATAGGCATTTGAAAAAAATTACATTGATCTATAACAAAAGCTCAAAATGCTATTTCTCACAAGAAACTACCAAGGAGGTACAATAGGAAGAACAAAATAACTCAAATTTATAATCACATATACATGTCTCACGTAGATGCTACTATTGCAGTAAATTATGACATTATGGAAATATATGTAAACTTAGAAATGGGTATGGTGTAAAATAAATGTGGGTATCGAAATTTATAGAACATTGAGCTACCTGAAAATCCATGTGTAAGCAAATTTTAATACCCAAGGAGAATGCATTGGCTAATGGTTTCCCTAAGGCACCCAATTTGGTTAGGGCCTTGAAGGGGATGATTTATTTTCTCTTTTAGGTATATTTTTGAGACAAAGAGCCAAAAAAAGGTATGGATTTTAAACGGTTGGATCTAAAGACACATGACCAATGATAATGTTTTTGTCTAACTCACCCCAAAGGATGGAGGTCATGTAACATTTGGAGACAATGGAAAATGTACTATTAGAGGATTTGGATAAATAAGTATACCTAACTCTTATATTTTGGAGGTTAATTATGTTGAAGGTTTAGTGAGTTGGCTTCTCAAGAGGGGGGTAAATTGAGAATTACAAGTTAAAAACTTAAGTAAGGCGTGTAATGTAAAACATGAAATATAACAATTTCAATGTAAATAATCAATCACACACCATAACGAATTTGTGTTATCAATGCTCCCTTATTGGTATTTATCGCCCAAGAACCCTTGCTTGAAAATTTTCACTATGTAAGTTTTAATAGCTAGAATTTACACAAAGAGATTCTGGCTCTTTTTCAGCTATATGTAGCTTAAGTACACGCTTTTTACAATTACAATATCCCCAAGAGATTGGCAAAATTCTAGCTCTAGTTGGCCTTTTTATCTAGATTAAACAAGTTCTAGATGAACCTTTCACAAAATAAAATCAAAAGAAAGGAAACATCACTTTCACCCTTTCATTGGGTGAGTACCTTCTCCTTGAAAGATCCAAGCATCCACTTCTTTGCAACACAATGGGTATATAGGGGCTTGTCTACATGACATGCAAGGAAAGGTAGATGAAAGAGTAGAAGATTTGCAAGTTGGTGACTCTCTTTCACTCAAAAGTACTTTAGAGAAGATTGCAAGACTATGAGAATAAAGGCTTATAGATTTGCCAATAAATACTCATTAACTTCTCTATGTGATGTTTCGTAGAAGTATTTATGACTTCCCCAAGCCAAACTAGCAATTTTTTCCCATTTGTAAAAGTTAGTGTTTGGATTGATTGATCAATCATGTATAACAACTATTTTTCTATCCGGATGTGAATTATTGATTGATGGAATGATCGATCAAAATGTTTATATAGGACTTGACTTGTTAAGTTGATCGATTAATCAGAATTCCCTCTGACAATGCATTACCAGTATGATCAATCAATGAACTTCTTATGATCGATTATGCTTTATGTCCCTGACTGGCAAGATTTTGTCTGTATGATCATTAATATGGGATGATCGATCATTCAATGTAACATTTGCTTGTCTGGACAATGCTGATCGATCAGTCCAAGTGGGATGACCGATCATGCTTCATAGCATGAAATGGCCATGTTCTGGATGATCGATCATGTTTTATAAACTTGGCATGTGCACTTTTGGATGATCGATCATTGGCAGAGGTTGATAAATCATTCCAATGCCAATTCATTTAATTCAACTTTATAAACATGTGAATGATTGAATTTAAGTGGTCTAACATGTTTTAGAATAAGTACATGAAGTTTTGAAACATGTATGTATGCAATGTATGTCGTAAAGCTCTATGTTTAACATTGTACCTTAAAATAAAGAGTTTAGTCGACTCTCTCTTACATAGACTAAATTTTGATATACATCAATGACTCCTAAACTCTAGTCTTCCCATTGTCTTTTTCTTCAAGGGTGCTTCTTTAAAAGTTGACATATATGATGCTTGAAGTCTTGAGTAGGCTCGATTCGTTTTTAAGTTTTATACCTTGAGATGCATATCTGTTGAAGGTAAAGTATTTGAAATGCTTAGTATTGCTAACTGTCAGCTCTATTAAGTTTTGTTATCATAAAAAACAAGAAAGGAGTCAAATCTATTGTCAACAATCTCCTCCTTTTTTACGATGACAAAACCTAACTTTGAAAAATTAAAAAACACACAGGTTCATTCATAGGTTCATCAATCCGAATTCTCCAAGTAATATTGAGTAGAAAAATTAAGAAAGAGTTCCTTCAGCAAAAAATAATCTCTTATCAGAAGAAATAATATGCGCATGTATATATTTTATTTCTCCTTTTATGTTGTCTGCATCACTGCTGATTAAGATGGTTTCATCCACATAAATTGGTAGTATTACTTTCCCTTTTAAGTTATTATTGATGAAGAGAGAATGATCTACTGAGCACCAGATGAATCCAAACAGTACCAATGCTTGGTTAAATTTGTCAAACCAAGCCTAAAGATACTATTTAAGTTCATATAGAGACTTTCCCAATTTGCATATAGACTCCCCCTCAACTGCAAAACTAGGTGGTTGATGCATATATATATATCTCCTCTTTGATGTCCCCATTCAAAAATACATTTTTGACTTCCAATTGAAACACCAACAAAGAAGAATTAACAACTAGAGATAATAAGACGAGTATCAAGTTTAATTTAGCCACTAGGAAAAAAGTCCCTCTTAGTCCACTCCATAACACTAAGTGTATCCCTTGGCAACGAGTTAGGCTTTGAGGTGAGCAACAGAACCATTGGGATTATGTTTGATAGTAAAAACCCATTTAGAGCCCACGATTTTTTCGGGTCTAGTTGTCATATAAGGCATGTTAAGTTGTGGAGCCTAATCAATGCCCTACGTTGAGTCGGTACGTAGATTGACCTTCGCAGCAAGGTCAGCATAGGGGTTGCCGCCCCCATCCCAGGGGAGTGGGGACGAAACCCCCGCTAGGTCCACGATATATTAACTACTATTTCATTAAGGACAATTTGGGAATTTTACTCTTGTATTGCTGTTGCCTTAATTTCATCTTTATATTTGGGGTGTTGCTTTTAGGGTTTGATTACCTAGAGTATGATCATCAATTGGCGACCGAGAAGAGGTTAGATAAAAACACTTGTAAGAGTGTGATTTCTCTTGCAAACTATTTCATCGTTATAGTGGATTACTACAATAGCGGATGACAAGACGTAGTCTCACCGTGAGGCAAACATGTATAAATCTTGTTTTGTTCTCATGCTTATTTTTTTCCTTCTTTCACGATTATTATTATTGTTCACATTAGTTTGGAATTAGGACGTCTATTTCCTAACATGGCATACATTTCTTCTTCCATGGCAATATTCCACCTTGGATGTCTCAAAGCCTCTTGATAGGATTGTGGAAGAGAGATGGAATAAATAGATGCAAGAAATTGACAGCATGAAGAAGACAATCGATGGTGAGAAACAAAATGTGAAATGGGATGAGAAGTAGAGAACATAGTGCAAATTTTACGCTCCTTTCTTAGAGCTATGGGCTGTGTGTCAAATTTTGGGCCAAATATAACGAGGGAAGATGGACTTACCTCAAATAGATCCGTAAATGTCCATAGGTGTGGTGTTGGCCGAGTCTTGAGGGGGTTGAAGTAGATCTACATCAAAGGGCACAATTGGCTTCGGAGATGGTAGCACAGATGAAAACCTAGGGGTGCATCTTTTGAGGAATAAAAGGGTGTATCCTAAGCCAATTATCCTCCGAAGAGAGGGACATCCCTCAAGACAATTATCTTCCGAAGAGAGGGATTATAACAAACATAGCCTTTTTGGTACGTGAGTAACCCAAAAAAATGCATTTAAGTGATTTTGGCCGAAGTTTACTCTTTTGAGGAGATGTGGTGAGAACAAATGATATGCAACGGAAAATTTTCAAAGGAGGGAGAAGGAGTCTTCCTTTGGAAATAATAATGAGTGTGAGGATTTATAGCTAAGGACTGATGAAGGTAGTCTATTAATAAGGTAGCAAGTTGTAAGAATGACATGGAGTTAGTAACGGAATGGTACCTTCATAGAGTAGAGTAGACCACGGGCTACTTCAAGGAGATGTCAGTTTTTTCTTTCAGCTACACCATTTTTAGGGGTTTACGCACAAGATGTTTGATGAATATGCCATCATCACGACAAAAGGATGGAAAATCACTAGAAAGGTATTCTTTGAAATTATCTGATCAATATACTTGTATTTCTTTTCCAAACTAAGTAGACACCATAGCATGAAAAGATTTAAAGATGGAGAAAATTTCATATCGATCTTTAAAAAGAAAAAGCTATGTGACATGAGTAAAGTCATAAAACAATGTGACAAAATATTTAACTCGAGATATGTTTGATACGCTTAAGGGTCTCCATACATCTGAATGTATTAATGAAAAGGGAAGAATACCTTTAATTTCAGTTTGAGGAGCATATGACGTCCTCTGGTGTTTGCTCAATTGACAGACTTCACAGTTGAAAGTTGGTAAAGTTTTCAAGGATGGAAGACACAAGAAGAAGATGATGGAGCAATAAAACGTTTGGTTAATTGGCTAACATATAACAAGTTTAAAAGAAATTGAGAGACAAATAAGACATCGGTAAGCGAAAGAGATGGTGTAACAAGGGAGGATCCCTTCCCAAGAGCCTTGGTTTGGGATCCATCAACAATGGTAACAAACTTACTTGGTAGAGATTGAGATATAGAATGTAACAAATTCTTACTACCTGTAAGATGCTCGGAGACCCTTGAGTCGATAATCCAAAATGAAGAGGAGGAAGTGGCAGAAAGCATACCTGAAGCGATAGTGGAAGGTGCTAGAGAAGATGGAGGCGATACCATCAAAGTTTCCATCCTTTGGAAGAGGTCATAATTATCATCAATTAGAGTCTACTTTCCTCGTTGTGACTTAGGTTGGGCAGTATGCTTCTCATTCTGAATCAAGGCTTGGTTGGCAGTGACCAGTTTGGTTTGCCATGAAGCTTCCAGCAGGTCTCCACTAGATGGTTAAGTCCACCACAGTGAGTGCATAACCAGTTATCTGGTCTTGAAGGACCAGAAGCATTCCTACCTCCTCTTTCTCGGCCTTTATAATTTCTACTATGTCCTCAAGTGGTAGAAGATGTACCCCTATTTCCTGAGTACATAGTGGATGATACCTCAATATAAGAGGTGGAGGAAGAATTTGGTATTCGAAGTAGATTTACATTGATGTCAATGAATGATGGAAGTGCAAATGAGCTAAGTAGCTGGATTTTGGCTACGTCAAGACATGGCTTAATATTGGACAATAAGATAGCAACTGCCAAGGCCTCCCTTTCTTGAACAGAGATATCGGTTGATAGAAGCTGAGCAAGTTTTCATTCCTGAATCAACCCTCTAAATCTGGCCAAGAACTCATGCAGGTTCTCTCCTTGTTTGGTAGTAAACATATTTTAAAATACATCATACAATTTTTTAAACTTTTGGTGCTTGAATACAACTTGAAGCAAATGTCTCATATCTGCTTTGCAGTCTCAAGGTGGACAACATTGTTAGCCACATCTTCCTCCATGCTGTTAATGTGCTAACTAATGACAAGTGTGTCATTCTTAAGCCACTTGAGATAAGAATTATCATCTTCATTTGTGGGAGGAGATGGTTTGCACAAGAGATCTCTAGTGATAAGGGATCTCTTAATCGACAGAGCCCAACTCAAGTGATTTGATAACTCTCTCAAGGGTATTGAGGTAATCTTTAGCAAATCACTTTTACCACTCATATTCATATAATCTTCACCCATCACTAGAAAATATTTACAACATTTGGTTTATCAATTTGAACCAAACAAATTGACCCAATAGAGAAGAGAAGAAGAACCAAGCAAATAAAATTGAGCTAAGCATGGATTTCAACCCAAACCAAGCACGTAATATCTGATTTTTTTAAGTCCTCATGCTCATCCAAATCTTGTAAAATTGATTCACAATCTTTCTTAATTAAGAAGGAACTATACCAGCAAGAGAAATCTCAAGAGATGCTTGACAACTTAGAAGATCTTCTTAAAGAAGGAACCATGCCTTCTATGGCACTTGTGCCAACTAGCAAGATAATATCACAATATTTGACTTGCCTTTTATTTTTCTAACTGATTTAGGATGAAATTCCAGAGAATGAATCAATAGAGGAAGCCTTAAAATAGATCAATCATAGCAAGATGTGATTACAATCCTCAAAGGTGCCAACTTTATGGAGGAAGGAAAATTTTCTTCTATGCAAGTGTGCCAGATTTGTGATTGAAATTACAACCAAATCATACCTTTTCTCCTTGATATTTTTAAGTAAGATACTCCTAAGGGTAACAACACCAATTTTTTTAAGTAAGATACTCCTAAGGTTAACACCACCAATGGAAGATATCAAAGATCAAAAGAATCATGCAAGAAGATGCCAAAACCTTTGTCAAAAACAACTTCTCTCGGTAACCAGAAAAGCAACCTCTAACGCACTTTTTAGAGAGTAAAACATGCAAACAACAATATAAACTAGCCTTGAACAAATTTAATCATGCTTTGATCATGGTAATCCTCATATACATCAAGAGGACAAGAAAAAATTCATCCAACATATGTTTCTCCAAGAGAGAAAATCAAACTTACGATAATCCAACATACGCTCAAACTGAACATTCTTTTGCATAAAAAATAAACCAAGCACAAGACATTTCCATGCTTGAGATGAACCACCAATTTTTTTATCCAAAGGAGTAACATTCAGTAAACCTCTTATTAAGAACAAGACATTATCAAACACATCTCATGAAGGACAAAAAAATCTTTTATCTTCTTGTCGAGCCTTTGCTGCACCAACACAAATACATAAAGCTTGATAAAAACCTTTTAATCACCACCTTAATGTCGAGATCCTAAACTCAATGCTCTGATACCTTGTTTGATTTAGGATCCCATGATAAGGTCCTTGAGAAGATGGTGAGAGAGAGAGGAGAGGAAGAAGAAGAGAAGAAAAGGGAGGAAGAAGGAAGAGTAGAGGGAAGAAGAGAGAAGGCTAAAGAGAGATGAAGCTCAAGAGAGCAAGGGAGAAGAGAAAAAGGGTAGGGACGAATTTGAGAGAAGAGGGGAAGGTTTGATGATCTACCCTTTACCTTGAGCCTTTATTTATAGTTTATGAGAGGGTGCTATAATGTCTATAATGCCCTTAGGGCTACAAGCTTTCAAAAGGAAAAAAACATAAATAGACATACAACATCTTACATAATTATACTTTTGTGTCATCCTTATGAAAATAACACTTATTTACCCTTTTATGCCACCTCCTTGACGTGGGAAGGCATATTACCACGATGTCATTTGAGGTGTCTTCCAACACTAAGCCTTTTGACTGAAGCCTCAATCACCAACCTTTGTTGAACATTTGGTGAAGCAACATTAGTTTATTGATGAATCAGGAGCGTGATTGACAGCCAAGGTGAGAGCAAATTGATGGTTACTCTGGAGGATAATACAATTCACGTCCAAGATGACAGCTACCTTCCAGTAGATAAGGATCCAATAGTAATACTAGGACGTAATGGACGTAATGCCATCAATCACTCGAACAACGATAAGGACCCGGATGTAATCGGCAACTTTCAAATATTAACATAATGCCAGTGTAGATTGTTCCAAGATAAGAAACCATGTTGTTGGATCCTTGATTCAGATAAATCAGAAGCCTTCCAATAATAACAATGCTAGCAGAATCACCGGGTTGGATCAGCAATATGGAAGACTTCCAATAGAATGTGATCAGCCAAATCTTATTGCCAAGTCCAACAACTTCCAGATGCTCTGGTGCTAGGAAAAAAATTCACAATCGTAGTATTGAATGCCCAATTTTCACACTAAAATGAATGGGTAATACAGCCTCCAACAAGCAGTACTATCTTGTTCTTTCATCTCTCATATCTAAGGAGTTCAAACGACGAACCTGTAAGCAATGAGCAGTAAATAGTAAGCAGAAGAGCAATGAACTCGGGAGAAAAAAAACTATCAGCCGAAGAGAGATTATCAATGAAAGCATAATCAATTTGTTGACAAGTTTTGGGTCTGCTAGTTCAACCAACTTCTTTACATGGGTTGGAGAAGACACGTAGTTGAGATGGAGAAGGCAGGAAGGTGCACAAAAAAAAAAAAAAAAAACTTCTGCTCGGGATGGAAATCGGACAACAACAATTGTAATCCCAGGCATAACAAAAGAAGAATTCGAGTTGAACTTTTCTGGCCATAAGTAGCGATTCAAACATAAGTGAGTTCTTAGTTTCAATAGTTTCGAGTTGATAGCAATAAACTCGAAATGGAAAGATATACAACTGTCTCAACTCAGCAGCAAGAACAACAAAGAACAATCAAAGACAAGATACCATCAACAGCAAGGTAGCAACCATCAAAGACAACAAATAAACCAAGGTTGTAAACCAACGAGATACCATCAACAAGTTGATTATCCACCAAGCAATAGTAAGTTTGGAATTTGAAAAAACCATAACTGTGAATCCTAAAAACCAATGCTTTAAAACCATGTTGATTTTTAGGACTCCATGGATTACATCTCGGGTAAAAGAGAGAACACAAGGTGGGAAAAAAATAGGAGGAAGAATGAGGTTATGAACTTACTCCAAAAACTTAGTCCAAACCCTCCCCCTTAAGCTCTATTTATAAATAATAAAATATAATATTACAATTATACCATTTATTTTAATAAGAGTGAAGAATAGACAAAAAATAAAAATTAATTATATTAATGACACTTTAATTATATTATATCTTCTAAAGAAATTTCTCCGCAATAACAAAATATCAACAAAAATTGATTGATTGAAGAGGTTGTTGAAAAAATAGGTGGCTTGCAGACGCAACCCAGAACTTGAATAGCTCCGGATTGATCGAGCCTTTGGAAGAGGCTCGGTGTGACGCCATCGTTCCTAGCCCGCGTGTATGCGTGGGATCCCTTTTGTTTTTTTTCTTTACGCGTTCAAAACACGGGGAATTGACAGATGCAACTTTTGCCTTGTGACTGGACGCGTTCAAAACGCGGACGATACTTGTCACACTTTGCCTTGAATTTGGATCATGTTTCCAAATCCTCCCGACTCGCTATCATCGTATAGAAATTAACTTTACGGGAAAAAGAAGCCACCGATTAGAGGAGTTGACTACGTTAAAACTTTACTCAGATCATATCATCTTAGGGTTGTATACTTAATTAATCATCCAGGACCCAGCAATTGGCCGATTTTTGTTTTGATTACCAGCAAAAGATGGGAGCTGGGAGCTCTCCTTCTCCGAGTCACTGCTCGCGGTTCTGCAATTCTTATGATCAGTCTCTCGCCGCGTGGACTTTAAAGATAACGAGACCTTGACGCGAGTTTGTAGGACAAACGCAACGGGGACCACCGTGTCAGTATTCTTGATTTTCCCACTCGCTTCAGACTCGGAATATACTCGTCTCCGTTACCGACGATCGAACTGTGTCTCTTTGTTTTGTTCTCTTCCATATTTTTGTTATCTAGAGAAAATTCTCTTTAAGGACCTTGAGATAATATAAATGTACAGGCTTCGGTCAACTGATAACTGCGAACTTATGGCCGTGGAAATCGTATCTCCAACGCAAACTGCTGCCTCGTCTCCTGCTCCCCGCAAATAAAAACAAAACTAAATCCAGTACTTGCGGGATTCCACCCACAGCGCTTTGTATTATCAGTCCAGATTTTGGGATGACGCGAGCAGCGAAGCCTTTCTTTCTCCTTTGGGCACTTCTCTTTCTTCTCGCCGGGATAGCTCATAGCCGTCTCGTCGCGGATCCCACGTCGGATCTGTTCTCTTCCGGGCTTCGCGATGTGCAGCAACCCTCTCTTCTCCGTCTCCGGCGGCAGGTCTCTGCTCCTGAGAAGTGCGAGCAGACGTACGGTTTCCTGCCCTGCACAGACACTGTCATGGGCAATCTCTTTCTCGTCCTTGTCTACGGTTACCTCATGTTTCTGGCCGCAACATATCTTTCCACCGGCAGCGAGCTTCTTCTTGATATACTGGGCCCTGGTATTGTCGGTGGTTTGTTTCTTCCTATCCTCGGCGCGCTTCCGGATGCTATTCTCATTCTCGGTGAGTAATCGTTTGCTCTTCAGCTTCCGTCTCTTTCCGTTTCTCTCATTTTTAATGGGTCGACAGTTGTTGGCAAGACGAAGGGGACCCATTTCTTCGTTTGAAACAGTAATTTGTGAGGTGAAGGACTGGCCTTCGCTAGTACATGTACGATAAAATCTGATCTCTGTTTTGTATTGACGCTATCATCTTTCATAGTGATCTCCGTCGATCCTATTTGGCCGCATCTTTAATTGCCTTAATAGTTCATTCCAGGTGGAAAGTGCATCTGTAATCACCTCGTCCTCTGTCGTTTGGATCTTCGAAGTTACCGTTAGGATTTAGGATTGCTCTTTTACGCCATCCATTGTTGTTTGAGCTGTCTGGCTCCAAAGCGTCAGACCCGAAACGACACTCGCCCAACCAGCAAGTAAGACCCGGTTTGGAAAATCTGGGTTTAAGCACGACCCGACCAAAACCTGTGGAGCTTGGACTGAGGCCTTCAGTCAACTCAAGAGAGAACCAATCTGCTTGCGACTTGGCGATGGAAATGATTGCTCAACCCACAATAGTTACATGGTTTTACCGTAGTATCTCTGAGTTCTTTGAAAATACTGAAGCAAAATATTGGCTGCTGCTGCAAGGTTTTTAGTGTGTGCTTATTCGAAATCTTGATGGAGTATTTGTCCTTCACTACTTCATCTCCTTTCTTTCTTTCGAAAGTTGTGTAATCTGCTACATGATCTAATTTTTTATTTATTTATGCAGTTTCTGGACTTTCTGGAAGCAGGGAGACCGCTCAGCATCAGGTTTTGATAGGAATGGGATTGCTTGCTGGGTCTACAGTCATGCTTCTAACTGTACTCTGGGGTTCCTGTGTCGTTCTGGGGAAAGTAGACCTTTCAGAGGATTCAACTTCCACGGGTTTCAGTTTAACTGGTCTGTCATCCTTTCTTCTTGCAGTTTTGCTTCTTTATCTTGTTCGATATTGAAGATACAGTTACAATACTTCGCATTTTTTCAGAGTATGGTGTTACTACCGATGTGCAAACCAGTCATGCTGCAAAAATCATGGTCATATCTATTACTCCATTTATCATTGTGCAAGCGCCAAAAATTTTTCGTCTATCATCTGGAAACCGCGTGGTGATCTTGATCTCTCTCATTGTTTCCTTTGCATTCCTCCTCTCTTACTGCCTCTTTCAGGTACCCAGTTGAGTTTGATAAACAAGAGAATCTTGGAAGCACATTTAGATATACAGATCTTGGTCTTTTCTTTTTGTATCTTATTGATGGTTAATGCCTATACTCTTCATCATACGTGTCAGATCTTCCAACCCTGGGTTCAGAGGAGAAGACTGGAATTTGCACAGCAAAAACATGTCATGGCAGGGTTTTTAAAGCACTTGGAGAGGGGAGCACTGGGACCGCTGCTAACCAGTGACGATGAGCCAAATATACCTCTTATTGAAAAGTTAGTCTTTGGTTATACCCTTCTTCATGTTATGACAATCTACTCTGCAAAACTTGCTTGATTATCTTTAAGCATTCTCTGCTGAAACCATTATCATAGCATAGTAGTCCCCCTGTAACTTGTAAATTACGGTTTCTAGAGGCCCAACATCATATTTGCATTCTTAGAGTCGTCCAGAGAATTGTGCGTTTCAGCCAAATTGAAATCTACTTGCTTATCCAGTCAATTGAGTTCTAGAGAGGTAATGTGACCAGTAAAAGATGGCTCATATCATGCCAATTACTAAGGAATATGCCAAGTAGTACCAACTTCTCCATGCCATACATTTGCCTCTTTATATCTTCACGGACGACTCAGTTCAGATTTGATGTAGGCCCCCTGAAAGGCTTAGATTATAGGCAGTGCCATGATGCTCTCTCTCTCTCTCTCTCTCTCATTTGTGACTTGGACATCTATAGCCCATTGACTGCTCTTTTGCTCTTTACAGATTATTTGATAAAATGGATTCTAATTCAGATAATGTTATATCACAATCTGAGCTAAGAGCAGTGATCATAGGGATGCTTATGGAGCTAGATGTGAATCCTGATGATGTTGTAAACAGGATGATGGTTGAATTCGACAAATCATGTGACGAACTAATTGACAAATCTGAGTTTGTTAGTGGAATTGTAGAATTGATTAATAAAGCAAAGCAAGTTGTTGTTAACAAGGATGAGTTGACATCAGGATACCATGAGGTAAGCTTATTTTCCTGAAGTTTACAAAGTACATAGTGGCTGTGGAATCTTTGAAAATTTTCACATTTTATTGTTCAGATCACGAAAGCTGAGCATGATATGCTCCTTGATAAGGATGATGGAACTGCAGAGAATGTTGGAAATCCTACTTGGGTTACCATTAAGGCAGTACTTATGTTGCTGCTGGGCACTGCTATAGCTGCAGCATTTGCTGATCCACTTGTCAATGCTGTGGATAATTTCTCGGATGCTACAAGCATACCTTCCTTCTTCATCTCATTTATAGCAATGCCTTTAGCTACTAACTCCAGTGAGGCTGTCTCAGCTCTGATATTTGCAAGCCGCAAGACGAAAAAAAGCGCATCTCTAACATTCTCTGAGGTTTGTTTCTCACTTTTTCTCATCTTTGAGAGAAAAATCTTAAATGTGGATTTGATCGCTAATGATACATCTCTTGGTATTGTACAGATATATGGTGCAGTGACCATGAACAACACGCTCTGCTTGGGAGTCTTTTTAGCACTTGTTTCCGTCCGAAACTTGTCATGGGACTTCTCGGCAGAAGTTTTAGTCATATTTGTAGTTTCTATTGTAATGGGTTTGTTTGCCAGTTTCCGTACCAAGTTCCCACTTTGGACATGTTCAGTGGCGTATGTCCTGTATCCTTTCTCACTGTTGCTTGTTTACGTTCTTGACTTTGTTTATGGCTGGTCGTAAAGCCAGCTTGAAACATTAACTTATTTTAGGTGCTCTGCTTTGAGTCTGGTCCTATCAGCAGCTATCTTTCTCTCATTTTCTTTCTTTTGTTTTGAATGGAAGGGAATTACAATCTCAAGAGAAGTTGACATTGTGCAGATACTGCTCCATTTTCCCAAGATCATTACCTTGCCTTTGTTCACTAAGAATCAGTCATTTTCCTCAACTTTACAATAAACACCTGTAGTAAGTTCACCAGTAGCAAACGGCACACTTTCTCTGCCACCTTATGAGTTAACAGCAGATCTTGGACACAACACTGCAAAGAGTCCTTAAGCCTTAGTTGAGATGGGCTACACTGTTCTCCTCTAATAGGCTTGGTAGAATGACTATTTATGTACAATTTACTTACTTGAAACCATCACTTTTCTCGTTAAGGTGTGCTAATTTTGATATGTTTTGCATTGTCATGTTAAGTAGGGGTGGCAGCAAGTCAAACCAACTCGCAAACCATTCGAGTTCAACTCAGTTCAGTTTTTACTTGTGGTTGGTTCAAGCTCAAACTTGAAATAAGGCTTATTAAGTATAAAAAATCAAACTCGAGATTTTCCAAGTTTGACTTGTTAGCTCGTGAACCCACTTGTTAGCATAGGTATTTTATGAAAAACTCTTTACTCTAATTGTTCTAGTCAATTCCCTCTTTAGTTAGTTGATTGTTGTTCTTATTTACCTCAAACCTCAAAGACGATCGATTGTTCAACCTTTTTGGGTCTCACAACATCTAATGTTGTTGTTTGCCAATAGAATGCACACTATTAATGGAGGTGTTTGCCTTTTCTTTTAGGTCTATTAAACTGGTTATTATACATTAGTATGCTCCATTGCAACGTTTTGGACTCTTCTGTTATAGCTTCCAGTTCAATGGTACCAAGTTTATTATAATATTCTATTTATTTATTTTTATCTTTTTTTTATTTTTGTAATTTTAATGAATGTTGAGCTTGAACCCAACTTGAGTTCGAGCTCAAACTTGAAGTTTTAAGGTCAAGCCAAACTCAAACCTACACAGGTTCAAGCTTGGCTCAACTCGATGCCACCCCTAATGTTGAGCACAGTTTTCATCAACACTAGCAACAGCCATTAGGTCATCACCAATATAGCTTCCTATGATCGCAAAGAGTGTGCGAACACAACTTCACTAAGTTCTTGAATCAATGCATAAAACTTCACTACTCCAATCCTATACAAACTCATTAGTTCTTATCCATTTCTCCTTTATAAAAGTATAGTTGCTACCCAACAATCTATGATATCAACACAACCTACTTAGTCAGCCTATGTGTCAATCTCCTCAAAGTCCAATCTTTGTTGAAAATGTAGATACCCTTCTTTGACTATTGACCTATGTGTTTGTTAGTCGAAGTAGTCTCATATAGATGATAGCTTAAAGAAAATTTTCACGGTTATTAGTTAGGAAATAACCTCTTAACTTTATCTAGTCATTCTTTTATGGACTAAGACAACTTTAACCGGCTATAAAAGAAAGACACTTGTCTTATTGGATCCCCTTTGTGCTCATCTAGTTTAGATCTCATTTATATTCTCTATATCTCATGCTCCTTGTGTAAGACTGGATCTTAAAGTGACTATTATTGGAAAATCATATTCGTATTTGTTGGGAAGTGATATGTAATTTTTGTTAGTCATTTTGGAATGGACCAAAACCTAACTTCGCAGGCCTCGGTGAAGATGTTGATGTAAGAAAATATCAGGGATTGGTGGAAAAACGTATTTATCTCACTGTTACCAAGCTAGACATTTCATATACAATAAGTGTGATTAGTCAGTATATGCATAAATTGCAGCTTACTCACTGTCAAGCTTTGGAGAGGATTCTCAAATACTTAAAAAGAACTCCAAGCAAGGGACTTTTATATAAAAGTCATGGTCATTTTAACTTTAAAGGTTTTGCAAATACAAATTGGGCTGGATCACCTAATGACAAGAAACTCACTTCAATTTATTGCACTTTAGTTGAAGGGAAATTGGTCACATGGAAGAGTAAAAACCGAATGTTGTTGTAAGGGTCAGTACTGAGGCAGAATATTGAGCTATGGCCCATGCGGTAAGTGAACTTCTATGGATCAAATCTCTCCTGAAATAATTGGGTTCCACAAAGAGGCATCTATGGAACTTTATTGTGACAACCAAGTAGTCATCCACTTTCCAATCCGGCCTTCCATGAGAGAATAAAGCATATTGAGCTAGATTGCCATTTCTTACGAGAAAAATTACAAACATGCATTATATCTCTTAGACATGTTTTATCTTAGGGGCAGGTTATAGATATCCTTGCAAAGTCGATCACATCCAAGATTCAGACCACTATATACTCCAAGCTAGGTAAGTATGACATTTTCTCTCCCCAAGATTGAGGGGGAGTGTTAGAAGATGTGATTTGTATATAGTGGCATTGATGTAAAAACTCTTTCTTTCATGTCCTTTTTTCCAACCTTCTTAGGGTAAAGGGCCTTGATTTAATTGTTGTACTTTTGTTCTTATAAACAGATGTTAAGGGGGAGGATTAGGGCTTGCTTTCACAATCCTAATCCTCTTTCACACATTCTCACACTCGCCTCTCAATAGTCGTCCCTCTCTCTTTCTCTTTCACTCTTTCTTCTCTTCTCTCTTCTCTCGTCTCTCTTCTCACTTCTTCTTCTTCACTTTCTTTTTCTCCGGGTGTTTTGTTCTTCATTAATCATCATAGGATCCTAAAATCAACACCAGCATTTGTAGCACAATGTAGAATATTGGAGCTTCACTATGATGTATGTTAGGAGATGGTATGAGAAAGAAGAATAGAATTTTCCAAAGTTTTCACACACGCATTCTAAAAAATGCACTTTAGGAAAAATTTCAAAAGATTGAGAATAAATAATGGTGGATATGCTAATAAAAGCTCGTTAAATTCTCAATGGGAGGTTTGATAGGGTATTTATAAGTTTCCAAGCCAAAACTAACCATTTTTGCTCATTTGCAAAAAGTTGAATTTACATTGATCGATCAATGTAAAGTGGATGATCGATTAATCATGTGTAACGACTATTTTTCTATCAAAATTTGACTTATTGATCGATGGTATGATCAATCAATATTTTCTTGTTAGGTCTGACATTTTAAGTTGATCAATCAATCAAAATTTTTACTAACGGTGCATTACAAGTATGATCGATCAATGTACATGGTATAATCGATCAATCAAAATTCTCACTAGCAGTGTATTACAAGTATGATCGATCAATATACATGGTATGATCGATTAATCAGAATTCGCACTAGTAATGTATTACAAGTATGATTGATCAATGACTTTGCTTTGTTCAATCATGCTTTATGACCTTGACTAGCAAAGTTTTGTATGATCGATCAGTCTCTAACGTTGATTAATCAATCAACATGAATTTGCTTTACCTAGCCAGTATTGATCGTGCTTTAGAGCACAGATTAGCCATGTTCTAGATGATCGATCAATCAACCTTGGTGGATCAATAATGCTTTATATTTTTGGCTCATGCGCTTCTAGTCAATCGATCATTGGCAGATGTTGATAGATCATACCAGTGTTAGTTCATCATGTCGACTTAGCGTGGCAATTAATGATCTTAAGTGATTCTAACATGTGTAATGTGTGTGTACATTTGTAAAACTATGTTTGAATGTAAAATATGTCTTAAGGCTCTAAATTTACATTGTACCTCAAGTTTTGGAAGAAGTAGATTATTCTCTTTCATACACTAAGTTTTTACTTTTCTTACTGATTCCTAAAACTCTAGTCTTCAGTTTTTCTTCATCTTTTGAAGAGGCTTCTTCAAGAGTTCTCTGACACTCCATGGAGCTTGAGGTCTTTGTGAAGCTTGTATTGATTCAATACTTTAGACCTTGAATGACCTAAAACTCCCAAGCCTGGAAATAATTTTACAAGGTAAACTCACTAAGATAGAACTTAGGAAATTTTGCACATTCTTCTCTATACTAATCTTAGTATTTTGTGTTCTAGAATTATCCTTAGAATTAGATGAATTGACTTGGTAATTTGTTATATGATATAAGTATTTTATTTTCAAAAAGAGTTAATATTTGTATGATGGCATAATTGTAATTAATTTTTTTTTTGAATGGTTAAAATATCTCTTGTTTTATCTATAACAAGTTATTAATGCTTTAATTAAAAACCCTTTTTTTTTACATCACTAAAATCCCACCACTCATAAGCTAAGTTGAATTAATCAAATAGGTTTGTTGAAAAGAAACAAAGGATAATAGACTCAAACTAAGATTCTACCCAAAATTTTCTTACTTGGTAAATTACAAGAATGCCATTATTTTTAGTTTTACCATAAAATTTTGACAACAACAAGAAAAGCCTAAAATCAACATCAATCATGAATATATGGGATAAAAATGAATATTAAATAAAATGAAACAAAGCTGTTCATTTGATTCAAATTTGATAATTAAACTAAACACTAGGTGCACCTAACTTCAATGGCTTCTGCACCTCAAAATAAGAGTCATGCTCTGTAAGACATAGAAACCAGATACAAGCAAACCAAAACTAAGACACTTCAATTGACTGAATCAGTTGAGATTCTGACACTTCTAACAAAAAGGAATGGAGAGAGGGTAAAGATAGACAGAAAAAATGTCTCTTTTGCTACTACAACAAACTATCAGCCCTTGTAGGTAACCTCCTAAAGAAGCTGAGAGCAGGGGAAGGTAGTCTGTTTCTAAACCTAAGGGGTCTCAAAGCATATACACCCCAAAACCCCACCACCACCCTCAGTGGCACAGCATAAAATCCTACAGCAGCAATCAGGCAAACCATCACAAACAAAAAGGTAGCTCGTGGGTCTCGCCAGCTCAAAAGAGCCTGTAAACGCTCCCCCTGTGTGGCTAGATCCCCTACCACGGTCTGTATCCTACCTGCAACACTCCTCAGCCGATCATATCTCATCCTAACAATATCTGCACTTCTTGTTGTAGGGAAGGTGTCAAACTCTTCATCCAGTTCATCTGGATACACAGATTCAGCATGAGACAACCTTGTATCCATGTGAGGGGGATGGTGTGGACGAGTTCGATAACGCCACATGCCTGTGAATGAAATACAGAGCAGCACTGTGGGGAGGATTAATTCAGGAATGGTTACAAACACCAGGAAGATGAGAAGAAATAGGACAGAATGAACAGGACGGTTCCAGCTTCTGACAGTTTCCAACCATCTGCCTGCAGCAATGAGACCTGAGAGAACAGATACCAAGCGGAAGAAATTAGCTTTGCTTCTTCGCATACTCCACATGTGTGAGTCATGGTCTAGCATGTACTCCACAACTTCGCGACCAAGAGGTGGCTCGGCACGACTAAGACGGGAGGACACAACATTCATTGCCTGGAACCGCAACATCTCCAGCTGATTCACTGTCAAAGGAGAAATATAGTGCATCTTCGGAAGTAAGGCCCTGGTGTACAGGTGTAGTACATTTGCCATATTTGTACATGAAAATCGGACAGCTAGATGGAGTTCACCCATCTTTTTTACTCCAGATGTGTGCAGCATAAGAAGTGGGTATGCATGAGTGTAAACTCGATCTGATTCAAGAGTGGATAGCCTAATCCTTACCTTTCCTATTCTTGAATCACGAACCCCAACCCCACCGATGTTGTTCACGCCTGAACTTTTATCCAAGTGACAATTGTCAAACACTCCAATTGTAATCACTGTGCAAGGATCAAAAACTTCCCATGTGTACTGCTCATTCCACTTAGGTGCCAAACTGTCAATAACTGTGCGGCTCCTTACCCACTTTTGCCCATACTTAGCTACACAATAAGCATCCACAGAGCCAACTTTTCCTTCCTTTATTTTCATGGGTAGCAAGCCAGTGGCACCCAGGATACCCATCTCAAGAACTCCTACATGGGGTTTCCACAGCTGCTTTGCAGTTGGACGAACATCACTACTATACATTGTAGATTCATCCAACACATGATATCCACCATCAAGACACATCCGGAGATGAATGCGACTACCAAATCTAGATGACCCCATCTTTGCGTCCCCAAAGCCATTATAGTTCTTGATGTCAAGCCCCAACCACCTTGAGACGACCATCTTATCATCCAATCTTCGTTCAATTGAGTTGACGGGTATAATCAATCGGCCAACCACTTCATCGCGACCTGGTCCAATTCGATCCTCAACACTAACCATCACATAATCTTCAAATGGCTCTCCCACAACAAACATGAGGTCCTCATTCCAGATTGGATTAGAGATACTTCTGTTAGCTGAAGGAACAGCTGATCGAGTCCTTAAGACTTGGTTCCCCACCTGTGCTTTGACATACAGGTCAGGAAATCTCATAATTGTCCCTCCTTTGTCACCAGGAACTAAATCTTGTGCTTCAATAATTGAAACACGAAGGTACCAAAGTTTTGGAGAAAGATATACTTTAGATTTGATAGATCCAAGTCCATCCCCATGCACGTTTGCTGCTTTTGAATGCCAAGCTTCTGAAAAGGCCTCATCAGCCTGTGTGCCAAACCACACAGATGCCATAATCTCACCCTTTCCCTTCTCACCTTTCTTATCCTCTATTCTGTACCACTGTGGTGCCAATGAACTATCAGGAGGGAGCCGACGAGGTACTTCACTCAGATCAAATGCAATCCTACCAACATAGTCATCCCCCCTCTCTTTTATAAAGATCTCTACCATTGAAGACTGTATACAATCTTTTGAGAAGGCAAACGTCTGATCCCACTCAGGTTTCTCTGCAGCAGGCTTAGTCACACCCCTATAATTTCCAAGCTTCACTTCAGCATGAGCATCACCACTAATTGCAAGATCCCGAGCCTTGACAACACGGACATAAAGATACTGCATTTGCTCAACAAGATCATAAGTTGAACTTGTCTTATCTTTGATTCTCATCCCACCTCCCAGAGAGGGGTTAGTCTCCTTTAACTGGAACTCACCACCACTACCAACAATATGCTGAAAAGAAGGGCCAACAGGATCAGGAGGGAGTGGTGCAGGCCCAGTAGCAGCAATCACAACAGGTTTTATCTCATTAGGCCCTGTCTCCATAGAGTTGCCCCGTTTCTGCTGCTGCTCCATCTGTTGCTGCCTTTGCTGCTGCTGCAACTGCACCGCTTGTGAGGAAGATGCTTGATTTATCTTCTGCTTTTGAACATGTGTTGTATTTCGGTCCTTTTCATTTTCTGTTGATTTTAGTACAGCTTTGCTTTGTGAGGACTGTTCTTCTTGAGTGGTTATGTAAAGCTTCAAACTAATTTCTCCACGAATATGAGAAAAGAGACTGCGCTTATCAAGTGTGAACAGTTGAACAATCTCCTCTCCTTGTCGAGCAATGCTAGAACCATATATTCGAACCTTGCCCAGGAAATTGCGGCTGTTGCCAGATTTTTTCTCGTTATAGATATTGACTTCAATTGTTCGATATGGGAGATCAGCAGGGTTGCTTATGTCAAAGACAAGTTTCTCGTTCCAAATTGGATTGAGGTCTTTGTACTTGGATAAAGTCCTGAGACGCTGGTTTTCAAAGTCGACTTCAACAAACGGAGACGAGGAACCCTGACCATCTTTTGGCATCAGGTTGTGGGCAGCAACCACCTCAACCGCTAGTTTTTCTCTCCTCATTCTTTCTCTGGAGAAGGAAAGAAACAAAAGAAAAGCAGTAAGAAAATTTAATTGCGTAGAACCACTACTGGCTTGACTAAAATTCTTTAAAAATGACAACAAGTGACGAACACTGACATTCTACATCGAGAACATATTGTTATATAAACATGTTAAACAGATATTTGAGGATAAACAAAATGGGAACACAAAAATGGAATCGTGAGGGCTGCCTGAGAGAGACAAAACAAAGATTTGGAGATGAGGAAGAAGACGGGACAAAGGAGTGGGAAACAAGTTCTCTACAGCCACTGGAACGAAAAAGCAGAGAAGCAAAAGTGAAACGGAAAAATAAGAACAGTAAGAACATAAAAGGCGGTAAAAGGAAAAGGGGTACCAGGTTTCGTACATATTTGTTGACCACCTTAACCGGAGAAAGTAACAACAAAGGGAGTTTGAGACTTGAGTATCTGATAAAGAAGGAAAATCGAGGAAAAGGGAAGCTGTGAAAATGAAAAAAAGAAGATAGGCAAAGAGAAACATTAGCTACTCAGATTCACTCCTCCGTCCAATAAGGCCGAGGAAACAGGCTTTATCGGAAGCAAAAGGAGTCTCCAGAAAATGAAACTGCCGAAGAAGATTCTACCCCAGTCATTTCATTCTATTGGAGAAAACTGAAAGAACAGGAGGCGAAACCGATTCTAAACGATATCTAGAAAAATAACTAAACATTTTTCACTTAGGCTGAAGACCAAAACAAAAGGAGCAACTTGGTAAAAGCAAACAGTGGAACGAGTACATGAAGAACAGAAAAGCCAGAAAGCGTTTCAAAGTAGAGAAGGCATACCAAGTTCTCAATGCCTATGGGAGATAGCAATGTAGAAGCAAGCAGTGAACCCGCTAGCCGATTGTTTCCATGGATCTAGTGCTTAAAACGGTATCGGAAGCAACCTTCTAGAGTACTACTACGTCAATGGTCCTCCCTTCCCGGCCAACGAAGCTAAAGCTCCACTTCTGGAAGAAACGTGCAAGGTAACGGAAGACAGGTGGAGAGAGACCGAGGAAGAAGATGGAAGGAGAACAAAATGAAAAGCAGAGTGGGGTTTGGGGAAGCGTGCGAGCATTGGGCAATGTACGAGACAAAACGGGAGGCTAAATGGGCTAAATCCGGTAGAGTGGCTGTCTGCCAGGGACTGAGACGTTTGCCACAAGGCAGCAACAGCGCGTGCTGTATCTGCAGATTCTGCAGAGAATCCGATATTATTTTTGGTAACTATTAAATAAGGTTTTCTCGTTCTCGGACTCGTCTCTTTCCGGGACAGCTTCTCTCTTCTTCCCACGGTAACCCACGAAGACTGTAGCCCTGCCGTTACAGACGTCAGAAGGAATTGGAATTGCGTAAACGTTCTCTCCCACTAACCTGACGCATTAAAAGAAGAGCTCTGTCGTCGTTTCTTTTTCATATGTATCCCAAATCCTTTTCCGTACATCGAAAGCTCTTCTGGAGTGCCGGTGAAAATTGAAAAATCAGCGGAACCCGTAATCGATGAAGCGCCTCCCAAGGTGAAGATAATATCGTTCCCACGAAATTATCACCGGAAAGCTCTTGTTAATCTTCTTGTAGAACGTTTCCGTCTCGTCTATTTATTACAGTTCGTGCAGATGATCTTCACACTGGTATTCGCGGTCGTCGTCCCAAGTCCAAACCATATAAATTTGATTCACGGGCACGCGTGGTGTCATTCAAGGCATAAATTCTCAATTCAATTCAAACTGATCGTTTTGGCCGTCTCGGGACGATTTCCAAAGGCTATCGGTAGCGTGCCACTGCACATAGGGAACAGTAAAAAAAAACATACAGGATGACAGGTAACAAGAAATTTTCAGGATGAGACAATGGAGAGATTTTTTTGTTGCACTATTCTTGGACGAATTTGCTATCCGCATAGAATTTCCTCGACCCCAAGAAGAGTTTACTCGTCTAGACTTTAGAATCGACATCAGTAACCCAGAACCAATAACAGAGGACTGGAGACAGAAAACCATTCCTCTATAACTGTAGCATTGATAGAAAACAATTGATTGCTTGCAAAAACAGTTTTTTTCCCTTTTGGCCAAGAAGGGTTTCCTACTGGATTACAAAATGCATATGTTAAAATGTATAGTTGTATAGTGTGATCGGAGGAAACTGTATAGCGTGATTGTTTCCTCCTATCCCGTGATTATATTCTTGATTCTATTCCTTGATTTTAGGATCTAAATTGATCCTAAAATCAACTTGTAATGTATTATAAATACCTCCTAAACGGAGAAGAATAAATCATCGGAAAACCATTCGTTCAACCTCTGTTATTATATTTTCGGTTCTCTGTTTCACATGGTATCAGAGCAGGAGATTTTTCCTCTCTTTTTCGTCGCAGAAAGTCGGAGCTAAGTGCTCCTGTAATCGCCGAAGGAGGAAGCCGGAGGAAAAAAAAATTCGTCGGAGTTGCAGAACTCTGTTTTTTCTGCAACTCCATATTCCGGCTGTCCCGACGCCAAAAGAACATCGCCGACGCCGACGATGGCACCACCACACTGTTACGACTGAAGCCAACGCTCCGCTGCCGTTGCCGAAGACGAAGGTTGCCGTTGCCGACGACGAAGACAGCCGTTGCTGAAGACGAAGGCTGTCGTTGCCGAAGACGAAACGTTTTACGTAGTGGAAATCACGTCGCCGATGAGTTCCAACGATCGCCGACGAGCGCCGACGACGGCATCACCACCCTTTTCCGAATCGAAGCTGACGCCTCCGCTGCCGTTGCCGAAGACGAAGACCGTTGCCGAAGACGACGGTATTTTTTTAAAAACTTAGGTACTGTTGATTTATTTTTCCTGTCGACCCAGACCGGCGGGTCGATCGAATCAGACCGAACCGGTCTAAAATCGAATCGGATCGGACCAGCACTGGAGCGGACCAGAATTGAATCCGCCCAGATAGTACTGAACCAGACCAGATCGAACCGGACCGGACTGAACCGAACCAGACCGGATTAAAAAAAAAAAAAATCAGATCGATGGCCACCCCTACAGGCGCATCTACCGACCTTATCCCATCACCACAGATTATAGTCTACCAAGATAATTCTGCATTTCCAACTGGAATTATCCTCGATGAGACCAATTATTCATTATGGTCCCAACTCATGGAGATGCGAATTGGTGCACGCAACAAAGCTGGATACCTCACCGGCGAAACAAAAAAACCAGCATCTGGTGATGCTAATCTTGGAGCATGGATTACTGAAAATCAAAGAGTTAAAAGTTGGTTTATTGACTCCATGAGTCCGTTACTCATGCAGCGATTTATTCGCCTCTCCACTGCCAAGGAGATATGGGAAGCAGTATCAAAAACATTCTATGATGGGTCCGATGAAACTTGTATATTTGAGCTGAACCAGAGATCTTTTTCTACCAAACAAAATGGTAGACCGTTATCCACATACTACAATGAACTGGTTGCTATTTTCCAAGCGATTGATTTTAGAACTATATCTTAGGAAGGAACAGTCGAAGGGCTAATCTAGTTGCACTCTGCAATGGCTAGGCTTCGGGTTCATATTTTTCTCAGTGGGTTTGACTCCGAATTTGATCAAGTTCGTGGAGAAATTTTGCGAAAAGATCCCAAACTTGATTTGGAAAGTACATATGCCTATGTCAGACGCGAATATCAACAGAGACAGACAATGGGGAGCTATCGCCCAGTCTCCGAGAACTCGGCGATGTTAGTCAACCAAAGCCGATAAGGATCATCAAACAGTCGGAACCCTCAATCCTCTGGCAAAGGTAACAATCGTGTATGTATTCACTGCGGAAAAAAAGGACATTCACAACACCGGTGTTATGAGATTATTGGCTATCCGGAGTGGTGGGATTTCTCGAAAAATCCCCGTAACAAGACTGCTGGGAAAGCTATGGTGACATCCATGGAAGAGAATCAGGAGCTACCTACTGCAAATGTTGCTCATCTAGGTATTCTCGATAATGCATTAGTATTTTCTGTACATTCTAAGAATAGACCTTGGATTATTGATACAGGTGCATCCGATCACATGACAAGGGATCCCAGTCAGTTACAATCCATCCTACCTTCTCCACAATCTGTTATTTCAACAGCCAATGGTAGTACCTCTCCTATTACTGGGGAAGGATCTGTTATCTTATCCAATAATCTGACATTAGATATTGTCCTTGTGGTTCCCTCTCTTGAATATAACCTTTTGTCTGTTAGTCAAATTACTTCCACTCTTGCTTGTACTGTAACTTTTTGGCCCTCATTTTGTGTCTTTCAGGACATTCTAACCCGGAAGATTCTTGGTTATGGTGTTAGACGGGGCAAACTCTACTATTTGGAGTTGACAGAAAACGGGGGATCGAAAATCAGTCAGACAAATCACGCTAGCAGTGAAGATAATGCTCAAACAACTGTATGGTTATGGCACCGATGATTAGGCCACCTTTCCTTTGGTTATCTTAAGAAATTGCGACCTCAACTTTTTTCAGGTTTGACTGATGTGCATTTTCATTGTGACACATGTGAATTGGCTAAAAGCCACCGTATTGCTTATTTCCCGAGTTTGAATAAAAGTTTTGAACCTTTTGCGGTTATTCATTCTGATGTTTGGGGTCCAGCCAAGATTCCCTCTATTTCTAGAGCTCGTTACTTTGTGACATTTATTGATGAATGCACTAGGATGACTTGGGTATCTCTGCTTATCCACAAAAGTGATGTGAGTCTAGCATTTCAGAAATTTCATACCATGATACATACTCAATACCAAAAGCAGATTCGTGTTTTGCAATCTGACAATGGTACTGAGTTTATTAATGCTTCTCTCGAAACTTTTCTGACCACTCATGGAATTCGTCACCAGACTTCTTGCACCTATACTCCCCAACAAAATGGATTGGCAGAAAGAAAGAATAGACAACTTTTGGAAGTAGTACGTGCCTCTCTCTTTGGCATGAACATGCCTCGATTTTATTGGGGTGAAACTATCACATCTGCTGCCTACTTCATCAATCGAACACCTTCTAAAGTACTGGATTTTCAAACTCCTCTACATAAGCTGCAATCCCTGATTTCAATTCCCCATCTTCCAAATCTTGAACCCCGAATTTTTGGGTGTACCGCTTATGTTCATATCCCAAAGATCTTGCGAAATAAACTTGATCCATGTGCCAAGCGATGTGTATTTGTTGGCTACTCTGATCTTCAAAAAGGATATCGGTGTTATGATCCACACACCAACAAGCTCCATGTGACTTTAGATGTCTCATTCCATGAATCAGTCCCTTATTATTCAGGGGGAGTTTCTTGGACATCTCTTCAGGGGGAGAGTTCAAATGAAGAGAATATTCCACATGAAGCTAACGGAGATGTTGAAAGAGGTGCTGAAGTTATTGAGTTAGAAGCGGTGAATGAATTTTTTAAGTGTCATGATATGCAACAAGACTGTGATTCAGTAATTTCACCTGAAGAACCCCCAGAGTTGCCCCCGTCTGCACCAACAACTGAAGAATCAACCCAGAATGTTCCTCCTCAGGTAAATACAAATCTTGTGTTTGATGAGTCTACTGAAACATGTCTTCCTACAGAAAACATAACCTCTAGATATCCACAAAGATTGAATAGGGGAGTTCCAAAAAAACAGTATGAACCTGATCTTGAAGCAAAGACCAAATACTCAATCAATAACTATGTGTCCTCCCATAGGTTGACTAAATCATATGCATTTACTGTTGATCAATTATCCAGGGTTTCTATTCCTAGTAATGTGCAGGATGCATTAGCTGATCCAAAATGGAAAAAAGCGATGAACGAAGAGATGGAGGCTCTACAAAAAAATGCCACTTGAGAACTTGTTCCCCAACCTAAAGGAGTAAAAACAATTGGATGTCGATGGGTGTTCACATTGAAACTCAAACCGGATGGAAGCATTGACGGATATAAAGCTCGGCTAGTTGCAAAAGGATATACGCAAAGGTATGGAATAGACTATCAGGATATTTTTGTACCAGTAGCTAAGATCAATATAATTCGTATTCTTATATCTATAGCAGCAAATCGAGACTGGCCTCTGCAACAATTTGACGTTAAAAATGCCTTCCTCAATGGAGACTTAGAGGAAGAAGTCTACATGGAACTACCACCAGGTGTAAAAAGTGGTTCTTTGTCTCAAGGTAAAGTTTGTAAATTGCAGAAGTCATTGTATGGGCTGAAACAGTCACCTAGAGCATGGTTTGGGAGATTCTCGACTACAATGAAGGAGTTTGGTTATAAACAAAGTAACTCAGATCATACTTTGTTTATAAAACACAAAGAAGGAAATGTAACATCATTAATTGTATATGTTGATGATATGGTCGTGACAGGAGATGACCCAGGTGAAATGCAAGCTTTACAGGAGTATTTAGCTACTAAATTTGAAATGAAGGATCTCGGACAACTTAAATATTTTTTGGGGATTGAAGTTGCAAGATCGAAACATGGAGTCTTCCTTTCACAGCGAAAATATGTGTTGGATCTTCTAGCTGAAACCGGAATGCTTGACTGTAAACCAATAGAGACACCGATGGAAATGCATCATAAACTCGGAATTCTTCCAGATCAAATTCCAACAGACAAAGGGCGTTATCAGCGATTAGTTGGAAGATTAATCTACCTATCCCACACAAGGCCCGATGTAGCATATGCAGTAAGCGTTGTGAGCCAATTCATGCATGTACCAAGTGAAGAACATATGGAAGCAGTATATCGGATCTTGAGATACTTAAAGAATGCTCCAGGAAAAGGTTTGTTATTCTCAAAAAATGGTATCTCTAGTATTGAAGGGTATACAGACTCTGATTGGGCAGGTGATCAGACAACCAGAAGATCCACGTCGGGTTACTTTACTTTTGTGGAAGGGAATCTTGTCACTTGGAGAAGCAAAAAACAGAAGGTAGTATCAAGATCAAGTGCTGAAGCTGAATTTCGAGGTATGGCTCATGGTGTATGCGAGTTGTTATGGATACGGCATATACTGAGAGACCTAGGGATTGAATACAACAACCCTATGAGTCTTCACTGTGATAACAAGGCAGCTATCGCAATTGCACAAAATCCAGTTCAACATGATCGCACTAAACATGTTGAAGTTGATCGTCATTTCATCAAAGAGAACCTCGATGCAAAGATTATACAATTCCCCTTCATTCAATCTGCGAGTCAAATGGCGGATATGCTCACGAAGGCAGTATCAGGGAAAGCATTTCATGGTATAATTGACAAGTTGGGTTTGACTGATATCTATGCACCAACTTGAGGGGGAGTGTTGAAATGTATAGTTGTATAGCGTGATCGGAGGAAACTGTATAGCGTGATTGTTTCCTCCGATCCCGTGATTATATTCTTGATTCTATTCCTTGATTTTAGGATCTAGATCCTAAAATCAACTTGTAATGTATTATAAATACCTCCTAAACGGAGAAGAATAAATCATCGGAAAACCATTCGTTAAACCTCTGTTATTACATTTTCGGTTCTCTGTTTCACAGCATCTGTATCATCATTTCTTACACCTTACAAGTACTGATGACCCGATCATTATCGATCGACGATCATCCACTGCGTGCAGCTTCGTCGGAGTTCCTGGTTCCGTTAGGCCGTCCCGTGACTGCTAATGTTAGAGGTCAAATATTACTTATCAATCACCGTCTCCCACTCATCTACTCGGATGCGGAGAGAACTCCGACCTTAAAAGCAGGTTCTACAGATGCAGATTACTTTTTGTATAAATCAATATCGATTAAAGGAAAACTAGGAAGGGAAAACAGTCTACCGGGTGCGCACTAGAGTCGTGGAAAGAGGAAACGAAGATACCATTTTGTTATGGAACAACCAATACTTATGCTCATGAATCGATAGATGGACCTTGAAAATATCTTCCTGTAAGAAAATCCCAGTTCCCCGGAGACCCTAGTTCTTACTCCTTGCAAACCAAAACATCTATGAAATTGCTAAAACTAATATATTCGACTTCTAACAGCAGATGACCAAGATCCACCCAGGATTGAGCGGCATTAGTTAAAAAGGATAGTCCACCACATCTTGGAATTATAATTTTAAATATATTATTTATAAAATAAAATTATCATGATTTCTCTATAGTGTGGCACTAATGACTATTCATAAGGATAAATCCTCTTAGGATAGATACATCCCCTCAAGAGAGATACATTTCTTTATTCCCAATGGATGTGTCTACTAAGTCAATGTACCCTATTAATATACCTCTACAGGGGGATGTGTTGACCATTATTCTCTGTACTGAATATCCAATGACAAAGCATCTAGAAGTGGGTCCCACGCCTATAAAATCATAGTAATTTTATTTCATAAATAATATATTTGAAATAATAATTCCAACAAACTCCCACTTAGTTTTAAATCCATTTCAAATTCCGATTTTCGAAAAAAAAACATGAAAAATCAATATTGACACATAAAACCATACCATGACCATAGGCATTACCTTAAATATTTTAATATACATATGTAGTTAACCCGGGCCTAGACAATATATATCTTAGATATCCTAGGTTGGGGAATAAACCAAATCCATACTTGTCTAATTTGCAAGTTCAGCAGTCTTCATTCATAACATACTCGGACCTGAACTCAGGGTAAAGCTCTATACCAGTTCGAGTATTAGCCACTAAAGTAATTATGCCTAATAAGTATCATAGGCCTGAATAATTTAGACATCCAACCCTAACTTATTATTGAGACCCTTCCATATATACATACAAGTATATACCTAATAGAAAAGTTGGACATCAAGGCATCTCACCGTCCATAGCATACTTAGTACCTGAGGAACTCAGGGTAAAATTCTATACCAGCATGAGTATTAGCCATAAAGGAAATTGTGCCTATGCAGTCCCATTGGCCTGGACAATTTAGAGACTTAACCGTCACTCCCTATTGAGACCCTCATGTATACACGTACAAGAGCATACCTAATAGGGAAGTTGAATCTCAAATACACTGAAACTCATATTATCACACAAAAGCATATGCATTCTTTCAAAATCATTCTTTCAAAATGGTCACTCCATGGAATATAAATTACAATGTCATGACATAGTATTACAAATCATTGAGACTACAATGCATACAAAACAATGTTCTCCCACTTGGTCTCATCAATTATAAACAAATCAAACCCATGTTCCCCACATGGAAAGTTAAACTGGTAATGGGAAGACACTTGTTTAGTGGATCAACTAAGTTGTCCGGAGAAGATATCTTATAAATAACAACTTTCTCCTTCCTCAGCATGTTTCGTATGTAGTGGTATGTCCCTTTGATATGTTTAACCTTAGAGTGACACTTCGTATCTTTTGTGATAGCAATAGCAAATGCATTATCACAAAATAGAGGAATAGGTCGCTTCACACAGTCTACCACTGGAAGACTTTGCAAGAATTTGTGAAGATAGACAACCTCCCTTGTAGCTAAGTTCATAGTCACATATTTTATCTCTATGGTTGATTGCGCAACACAGTTTTGCTTCTTGCTTTTCCAAGAAATGACACCTTCACCAAACATAAAGATAAAATCGGAAGTAGACTTGCGGGTATCAATACATCCTTGATAATTTGAGTCAGAATAACCAATCAATTCCAACTTGTCTGCCTAATAAGTCAAAGCATATGACTTTGTTCATTTTAGATAGCGCATTACCCATTTAACCCCTTCCCAGTGAGTGAAACTTGGATTAGTCTGAAACCGGCTAAGAACCCCAACAACATAGCAAGATCAGGTTTTGTACATATAAGAGCATACATAAAACTCCCCATAAGAGAAGTGTATGGATACTTAGATTTATCCAACTTATCTTTGAGGCGAGAAGAACAATCCACCTGACTCATCTTTTTAGTGCTATCATAAGGTACTTTACCTTGTATACAGTTGGCATTGGGCCCACTTCTAGATGCTTTATCATTGGATGTTCAATATAGGGAATAATGGCCAACACACCCCCTGTAGAGGTAGATTAATTGGGTGCATTGACTTAGTGGACACGTCCCTTGGGAATAAGGAGATGTATCTCTCTTGTGGGGATGTAACTCTCCGAAGAGGATGTATCCTTAAGAATAGTCATTAATGCCATACCCTTTGGAAATCTATAAATTCTTCCATGGTCTTACAAGTAAGGTTAATGCTATTTGCATACCCAGTCTGGCTGAACGGGAGAAAGTTTATCACTTGTAAATGAATTTTCAAAGGTTATCTTGTGCACTTCAAGTTTTATTTATATTCTTCAAGATGACTCTCTTTATTCTTCTTATTTCAATTTTATGATATATGTATGGCTCTCATGATAAGGAGAATTATGGAGGATTTAATATCTATTTCTATGATGTTTATTTTATTATTATTAGACATTAAGTCTAACACTACATATATTAGTGAGTATAAAGATCTTGTAATTATTAGCCGGGAAATTTTTTTCCTAAGTGACTAGTCATTTTAGGATAAGGTCTTGGACCCAATTTAACAACATCATAATGCAGCACTCCCATGTGCGATATGAATTAAGATGAAGTTGCTTTCTCTTACCAAGATGAGTAAAATTCTTTCAATTAGATATCGGGAGATAATAAACACAAGAATTTTATGATAAAATACATTTATGCATATATTTCCTAATGAATTTCATTTATATAAGAAATTAATAAATAAGTAATGTTATACCCCACCGTATATCAACAGATTTGTGAGATGACATTCACCGGAACTATGTAATTTTTTTTTGTACACATAGCAGCACTGGATTGTTGTTCCTTTAAGCCTACAATCGATAACTATTACATCGGTATCAATCTTATACACAAAAATAAGATTCTCCTACATACTTTTGTATAATCTACCAAAATAATTAGGGTTACAAGCTCATTTGTTCTCCATTACAGGAGAAGGTCTCCTGAAGAAATTACATGTACAACAATATTACAAAAAAAAAAAAAAAATCTTCATTTTGCCATGCCTACCAATTTCTACCTAAAGGAGGCTCTCCTAACTGGCGCTATAGCTAGTAGCTCTCAGTCTGGCCATTATGTCGATCCTCTAAAAGTGTTTCAATATGTGTAAGCAAAGTTCTACTCCTAGTCACAATAAAACTACAAAACATATAGAGAGTCCAAATCATAATCAAATCCAAAAATTTATGCATGTTTATCTAGGAAATCCTGCATATCTCAATCTACTGTTTAACCTCTGTACACGTATCCTTATGCATGTCTCATTCCATGAATTTCATGATTACCGTCTAATAATAATAACATTGATTTGACTTAGAAGATTGTAAAGATATTTAGCATAAACATGGATATGTTTCAACTTCCAATCTTCAATCGTACAAATGCTCACACTAGTAAATTATACTACATAGATATTTCTTATATATAATACTACCTCAGGACATGTCCTTGTTAAGTACATGAATAGACTTTTTACCCCTCAATACTGGAGAAACACAAACTTTTCAAACTTCACATAGTTTCATTTTACTCACACACCCATACCCTTACTGACTTCTCAACTAGGGTCCTTATTTTTCATGTAGTATTTATTCTACTCATACTCGTATACCATTATCGATTTCCTAACAAGGTCCTTATTTCTATTGTATTAGTTGTTGTACTCACATATACATCTCCTTATTGGTTTCCAAATAAGATCCTTATTCCTCAAGTAGTACACACACACATACCCATATTGGTCTCCCAATAAAGTCTTTATCTCTCGTGTTGTAGTAGCTCTACTTACACACACACACCCTTATTGGTTTCCCAATATGGTCTTTATTCCTCATGTAGTGGTTTTTCTACACGCACACACACATATCCTTATTGGTTTTTCAAATAACGTCATTTATTCCTCCCTGGTGATGAGGTATAACAATTTCCAAAGTTGCACTCAATAAGTCCATAAACATAATATTGGTCAATTCACAACTCTCAATCAACTTCTCGAAAGAGGTCTTGATTCCCCACTTGTCACCCCAAGTGAAATCCATACTTTCTTTTTCAGTATTTTGATAAGGTCTATATAATCCTCCTCTAGACAACCAGGCAAGGCCCAAACTCCCTACTACAAAACAGGCATAATTATTTTTCCTTTCCTAGTCACATAGTTGAAGCACATACCCCTTTATGCAGATAGGGTATAATATTTTTCCTTTCTTGGTCATCTAGTTGAGACCTAGATTCCCCATTGCATTTGGGATATAATTGTTTTTGTAAGCATATGCAGAATCCCATATGCCAGGGGGCCAATCTTTGCAGTTAGTTTCCCAAGAAGTCCACAATATAACACTCTTATAACTAAGGTCAATTATGACCATCCACTTGAGCCTATTACAAAACTCTTAGTCCAAATCCAAAATATTTTATCCGCTATTATTGCTTATAAATTCGCTAATTGGCCATAATTATAATAATTCAATATGACTAATCGACCTTTCTAGTTATTCAAGAAAATTTATAGACTGACTCGTTAGGATCCCAATCCTAATTTCCTATAACATTACATTCGTCATTATGACTTTAGCCGAGATTTCTCAACAAGGAAAAAACCTCTAGAATGTCATTGATGTCTTTGTATAACTCACGAAAAAACTAAGGGTAAAGCTCAATTGGGATATAAGTTGACTTCTTAGGCTTCTCAACGTCAAATACAACAAGAACTTATAATTACTCCAGTACAACTGTTCACTCAATCCCACAATCTTGTATTTGGTACTTATAATAAGAAAATATCTTCACCCTAAGATTTTTTAGCATTCACTTAGCTTTTGTTAGATCCATGGATGGTCGATTTTTTGGTTGTCACGAGGATAGTCCACAAGAGGACTTGGTTCACTATCACTGTGGTTGAGACATCACCTTTAAGGTAATAAACAAGCTTGCAAAATTCTAAACTAAAAGGGAACCTTTGCACCCTACTACCTATGTCGATGAGTTTTCTGAACTCATTTCAAAAGGCTTCCTCGTAAGTAGGAAACTTTGCTTGTAGCGTACTACTTTTGTACGATATCAAGCCCTCGAAGAGCTTCTAGTAAATTCTCTAACTCATTATCCTATATTGCAATATTTTCAATACCTTGAACTCATTGCACTGCTACTAATGCTTACCTAAACAAAACACATATTCATAGAGTTCAATTATTCCTCACTTTAAATCAAAACTATCAATATCAGAAATCAAATTCGATATCCTTCTAGTCCTATTAAAACCAATGAAGTATGATCTTTAGAACCTAACCATAGTCCAAAATCAGTCCATTGACTTTAGAGGTTCACTTTTGATATACACCTATTTATGTTTGAAATAGACAAACCTAAAATTTTAGAAACCAAACAACTTCAATCATTTCAAACCCTCAATTCAATTACCTTCCTCTGGTCCAAACTAATAAAATAATTACAAAGTAAAATAAATTTATTAATTTAATTAATTATAAAATAAAAAAATACCTAAACAAAGATGTTTAATTTTATGATTTCCAAACGCTTGATAAAATCCTATACTTTTACTATATCTACATTATCACACTTAAATTAGTAATTACATATATTATTAAAAGTCATGAATTTATATAAATAAATAAATAGGATACTTTATTATAAAAACATTTTGTTAGAGGGTAATTTAGGTTAATACTTTTAAAGCCATGATAAAATATTTTCTTTGTAAAAATACTTAATCATAATATAAAAGTAAACGTTTAGATAACAACATGTTTAAATATTTAATATAAAAAATATCATTTCATGATCAAGTAAAACAAGTACAATACAAATACAACACATTTAAATATTTAATATATAAAACATTAAATTAGTACTTGTGAAATATAACCCAACTATTCGTATTCATTAAAATCCAATAATCAATAATATGCCACATCTGAGTTGCTAACAAATTTAAAAAATATGATGTTCTTGCAGATTGTACTACACGCTCTCTCTGAATATTTCTTTGCTGGTTGTCATCATCCACAAAATCACCACTGTCATTGTTATCTTCATCATCATTTACACCACCACCCTCTACATTTTCAAAGATATTTATGTAATCCTCCGTGCATATATAATTATGTAATAAACAACAAACAATCACAATTTTTACCTAGATATCGAAAGTAAATGGAGGGGCATATTTTAATATTTGAAATCGATCTTTTAAAGCCCCAAAAGTACGATCAATATTAGTCCTCAAGGATTAGTGCCTTTAGTTGAACAATTCTCTCTCATTTTTAGGAGGATTATCTCCAAATTCTTGCAAATGATAACAAGTGTCTCGATAGGGAGACAAAAATCTTGGAAGATTTGCATAACCAACATCCACTAAATAATATTTACGTACAATAGAAGATATATTCCACATGAGTTAATTGAAAATAATAATTGATAAAAATACTAAGTAAAGAAATGTTATTTACCTTCAGGTACCCATAGTTTATTTGATCTCATCAATGTTGACTTCAGTACATGTGAATCAGTTGTTGATCCCTCTCATCCAACAAATACATAAGTGAATCGAGTGTCAAATGTACATGTTGTTATTACATTATGTGAAATAAAACCATTTATGTTCTAGAATCTTACTTATTGATCAAACGGAAGGTGAACTTTGATATGAGGTCCATCAACAACTCCAATACAATCCTAATGACTCAATTTTAGTTAATACAAACATACATTAGATATTAACCTAAAATTATTCATCACATGGATTTGTTGTTACCTTAAAGTAAGGACATGAGATTGTTCAAAATCTTCAAGTGATGTCTCGAAGGTTATTTAATGAAAGCAGAATGTAATTTAACAATAACATTTAACACTTTATTAAAATATTTGTTTGTGGTCCAATTCGATCCATCAAACATCTTTGATGTGATACTATACAATTGTTGTTGACTAATAGTGAGGAGAAAATATGCAAGTTGTTCTTCCACTGAGATGGTCCTTGTATTTGATAAAAATCCTTTACTTTTTAATATCTCAACCATTTTGATTCATCCTGTAAAATTTTCAAAATTTAACATGTGATTTTCCTAATGCCTTTTTCAAATACAATGGACCACCAATCCCATAAGAGTGTTGTACAAGCTCATTACAATGAAATTGTGTTATCTTGCCATAGATAACACAATTGTGGTGAAGGCAAACATAATGTCAATCTTTTCTTTGTTTGTCAAATTATCCATGAATACTGGCAAAGGTATACATTTAGTAATGGAAAGAAAGACACAAAAACAAATCACTATCTTAACCACTAATGTTTTAACCACGATAACACAATTTGTATTAACAAAAAAAAAAACACAGTCTATACCAATACACTCATATCGTTATTTGAAACACATGTATCAACACAAAAACAAAACTTGTACTAACATATTCATATCATTATTTGAAACACAACTCGTATCAACACAAAAACAAAACTCGTACCAACATATTCATTAAGTTATTTGAAACACAACTTGTATCAACGCAAAAACCTAAACACAAACACATCCCTATCTTCACACACCTCCATCTTAACAACTACCACATTCATATCTATAACTACATCCACAACTACAATCACATCCATATGTATTCATACACAACTACAATAACAATCACATATTCATCCGCAAAGACATAATGAGATTGATAATAATTTCATCCATTTCTTACAATGTCATAACTAACAAAAACATAATTAATGAAGATCAGATGTCGCAAAGTCAATGCAATCATTCATTAATGATTACAATTTATGGTAGTTAAAATCAAACCAAACACGCTGCTCTTCCACTATCATTCTAATGAACATGTCTTTCTTATCTACAATGTCCAACCATTGAGGAACATGATATTTCAATTCTCTCGGCAGGTCATGAATTTCTAAGAGGGCATCGTACCTTGGAAGTCTTGTATTGACATTTTTAGGTTTGAAGACATCCATAAAGGATTATGCAATATTGGTCATCACATCAATGAACCTACCAGTGTCATCAGGGGACATTTGGGACCTTTTTCCTACGACGAGTAGAAGATGTTGCAAACTTGGATTGAGATGATGATTGCCCTCTTTGTTGATCCTCATGTGCAAATTTATTACCGCTAGGGAATGATCAAACTCGTCTATCTCGTTGATCAATGTCTCTTTTGGTACATGAGGGAGGTCATCACCCAGTTCGACACAAGTTTGACTAGTTATCCCCATGGCTAAGGAGTTCCCAACAACCAAAGCCAATTTCTGATATAGTGGGCACCCTTCCCGTCTATATTTATAAGCATCTCTATGTTACTACAAGAAAAAATATATCTTTTAGAAGACTTGTAATGGTGCTCAGTAATGTAAAAAACATGTTTTCTGATATTAGATTTACTAACCTGATGTAATTTTACCAAACTGAATTACTTACAGTGACTCTTTGTGTTGTCAGATCCTAGTTGAAGCCACTGGTTTTGAGAGAACTCATCACAGTCTGGTAGGTTTTCTTCCGTCCTTGAGCGGGTTTTCAACTGCTCACATGTTCTTTCGTTCATCGCATCTTCATTGAACTTACTGATGCGCTTGACAAAAACCTCATGTTTCCAGACACCATTGGGTAACTTGTCTCCCATATTGATCTGCTCGATCAGGACATCAAGCATCTTGCTATCTTCATCAAAGGTCAACATATCGTATGACCTCCTATAAGATTCGTCCATGACACCCTTTCAATTTCTTCCTCCAACCATCTAAAATGATAATAAATACTTATTTGGGTCATTTAATGATAATACAAACCACTATCAAGTTTAGGGTTAAGGTTATGGTTAGTATTTGGGTTTAAGGTTAGGGGTTAGGGTTAAGGGTTTGGGGCTTAGGACTTACAGTTTAAGTTTCTAGGTTTAGGGCCAAGGGTTCAGGGTTTGGGGTTAGGCCCTAAACGCATAAATATGCAATTTGTATTAAAAAACAGAAATCAACTTCAATAAATTATCCATTAAATCATCATTTAATTAATAGAAATAAAATACAACATTCAAAATCTTAATTATGAATAATTTTCTGAATTTATCGAAATAAAATACATCATTCAATGGAATAGAAATCCATAAAGTAAAATACAAAAACTTAAGAAATCAATTCAATCAAGTTTCAACTAAACTTAGTAATATCTTCAATTTAAATAATAGTTCAATTTATCTATAATTGGCAAAAATTTCATTAATAGAAATTAACAAAGAAAGAGGAGGGGTGGGGAGACCTAGGGAGGAGAGAGGGGAGGGGGATGCGGGGAGAGGGAGAAAGAGTAGGGGGAGGAAGGAAGGGAAGTAAAAAAAATAGAGCGCGGGAGAAGAAAGAGGAGGAGAGATGAAGACTAGGGTTTACAACTTATGGTTAGGGTTAGGGTTAGGGTTAGGATTTGGGTTTAGGGGTAGGGTTTAGAGTTAGGGTTTAGGGTTAAGGGCTTAGGGTTTCGGGTTTGGGGTTAGGCCCTAAATATATAAAATTGCAATTTGTATTAAAAACATAAATCAACTTCAATAAATTATCTATTAAATCGTCCATTAGAACAAAATCATCATGTAATTAACAAAAATAAAATACAACATTCAAAATCATCATTATTGAATAATCTGCTTAATTTATCGAAATAAAATACAACATTCAATGTCATAGAAATCCACAAACTAAAATACAAAAAATTAATAAATGAAGAGATCAATTCAATCAAGTTTCAACTAAAATTTGTAATATCTTCAATTTAAATCATAGTTCTATTTATCTATAGTTGACAAAAATTTTATTAACAGAAATATAGAAATTAACTGTTAATCACAAAAAAATCAATCTACGGGAAAAAATCAATACAATAATTAAATACCTAAATTCAAATCAATAAAGTAATTAAAAACAGGAATTATTTTCAATTAATAGAAACCCTAAAAATATTTTCATCAATATTAAAAAAACCCTAAAAAACTACCTTTGTCAATCAACTTTTGACATTCGACTTTAGAGGGTGAGAGGAGTTGAATACAACGTTGATTTTGATAGAGGGGGCAGCGAGATGATGAAAGGATAGGGTTTTGAGAGAGGAGGCGGCGAGAGGAAGAAATAGGCCTCGGTTTTGAGAGAAGGGTGGTGAGATGATGAACAAATGGGAACAAAGAAGAAGGATGAAACACTAGGCTGAGAGGAAGAGAGGGTTACAGAGAGAAATGTATCGAGGCTGAGGGCGAGGCCGAGCGGCGGTGATAGAGCGAGAGGGAAATAGCACGGTGAGAGGGCGAGAGGAAGACTTCGATGCGCAGAACCTGTTGTCAGCGAGAGGAGCTTCTAGAGAGAGCGTGTTGAGAGAGAAGTAGAGAGAGGAGCGCCGAGAGAGAGGTTGTAGAGAGCGTCGAGAGAGAATCAGTGAACGTGACTTCAGAGGGTGAATCCTCATATTTCCCTTTCACTCGCTCGTTTTAAATGGGAGGGAGTTTACTTTCACCCATTGGGTACTAACTAAGGATATCATAGAATTTGAATTTATTTTCACTTCCCCTGTTATTGCGTGCGCAACGTAAGTAAAATATATTTAACTTACGTCGGGTAAATGGAGCCAAAATGCGTTAGTGGGCAATGTAGGTGCAGGGAAGTGAAATACATATATATTTCGCTTCCCTCTATTTTAGGCATAAAGCGATGGTAAGTGAATTCAAAGGGGTCGAGCTCTAAATTTACTTATCATCGCTCAATTACATCTCAGGCTCGGGCTGTCGGGAAGGAAGCTCTACCGAACGAGGGTTTCAGAGAATTTTGTTTTTCTCTCTCGTTCGCTCGTGACCTTCAACTTCTCTTCTTTCTCGGGCTCCCTCTCCTCTCCCGCTTGACCTCCGTCGCAGAGCATGGGAGGCCGAGCCATCGCATAGCCTCTCGACCTCCCTCTCTTCTCCCTCTCGACGTACTGTTGGAGCGCCATCTTCGTCATCGTTGCCCGCTGGCTCGTCGTCGTAGTCTTCCATCGCTGAGGAAGACGAGGTGCGTCGTGAGGAAGACGATGGTTTAATTTTTCCTAAGTTAAGAAAAATTAAACCATCGTCATAAAAATAATAATTTATATTTTTTATTTATAAAATAATTATTTTTATTCATTTAATATATTTATTTTATAATTACTAAATTAAATTATTGATTTAATAGTCATAATTAAAATATTGTTAACATAAATATTTGATAAATTATTTTGGTTTAATTATCCCATTGCTATAATTAATTAAACTCATGGTTTTAAATTTTGTGACAATATATTATTAATTAATAATACATAAAAATATATTATGTTATTGATAAATATATAATTTTTTAATATATTAAATTTTTTATTATTTGTATTAAATTAGTGGTTTTTAATGTTAAAACATATCTTATGTTATTAAAAAAATAATTTATTTATTTATTATATTCACTTATATTATTTTTATTTTATTATTTATTTTTAATAATTTATTCTTATCACGCGTAATTATTGTATTAATTTATAATAAACTATAATCATTAAATAATATAATATAGTTTTATTAATTAAGATATTAATATATTCTAATACTACACTTTAAATCACTTATAGGCCCTGTTAGTATGTAGCGAAAGTGAAATGTATTAATTAATATTAATTTAATTTTCTGAAAGTCAGATATATCAAAATATTTTATTTAATAAATAATTTATATGCACTTTACACCACATTTTCTATTATACACGCTAACAAAAACAAGTACTTTACACTGTACTTTACATTGTGCACACTAACACAAATAAATACTTTACACTATTCTTTTCATTGTGCATACTAACACAAACAAATATTTTATATTTCCTTTTACTTTCCTCATGGAAAGTATTTTATATTGTAATCCGCTTTCCCTCGGCACTTACTAACTAAGGATTTTTAAAGTGATATCATAGAATTTGAATTTATTTTCACTTTCCCTCAGCGTGCACTAACAGGCCTGTCTTTCCTATGCTTTCCAAATCCACTACCCCTGCATTTGTTCACTTACCCGATGGAATTCACTACGTTCCCAACTCTCGGAACCGATCGTTCGTTTTCTTCATGATCATCTGTTCTCACTCTCCCTCGCTCTCGTTCTCATTTCCTTCGTGACTGCGATGCGTTAGAATTCCTTACGTTTCAGTCTATAGCATTTTTGCTCCCTGTGTGCCTTTGGAGGGAGTTTGGCCATCATTACCAAACGCATTTTTGTGAATCTCTCTGATTCCAGTGAGAGAATCGAGCCTGTTATATCATCTTTACTGTGTTATTCTTTATAGTGACTGTTTCTGTCTCTTTCATCTATTCTTATTTACTTCTGTTCTTTATTCCATTTGCCAATTTTTGGATACAATTGTTCTCCTCTGTTAAATTACTTTTTTCTTTAGGTTTGGGTCTCTGTTGTCGGATTTTACTATTCTTCGAACATATACTGCAATTTATTTCAGTTGGTGTTCTTCTTTCTCTTTATTGATTTCCTTCTCCGACAATCCCTTGCGTATATTCAATTTATCCTATCTTAAAGCTGGCGACCCATGGCCACCGTCCTTCGCAAAAATGGGAACTTCTGAGAAGTACTCGTTGCTGGAACTGCCGCATACGTGTTACGGAGTTCAGGCGAGTCTGGAAACTATGGAAAAGTCGTCAAGACTTGGCCCGGAGGGCCTTATAAAAAGAGTTGAGTTTGTTCGCCTTATAATTCAATCCCTTTATTCTCTTGGCTACAAAAAAACTGCCGCTCTTTTAGAATCAGAATCCGGTGTCTCCTACGTAACTCCCGAATTCCTGCAACTCCGATCACAAATCATAAATGCAAAATGGGACGACTGCATACAAACGCTAAACAAGATTGAAGACTTTGTGGAAGAAGCGCATGCCTCAGCTTCTTTTCTCATCTTTCGCCAGCTCTTTATAGATTTGTTGAAGTCGGGGGATATAACTTCCGCTGTAAGCGTTCTGCGGAAGCATATTTCTCCTTTACCGGTGGGTAGAGAGAAGGTTCATAAGCTCGCATGTGATGTCATTTCCTTAAAAGAAATGGACTGTATTAGTGAACTAAGGAGGAATCTTTTGCAAGAGTTGGAAGGTTTACTTCCCCCTCCTATTCGGGTTCCAGTGAGAAGATTGGAGCATTTAGTTGAGATGGCAGTTAGCTTCCAGAAGGATAATTGTATTTATCATAATTCATCTGTGATTTCGCTTTACAAGGACCATTGTTGTGGCCCCGAAGAGCTTCCCACTGAAACGGTGCAGGTTGGTACAGTTAGCTTCGTTTGAAAAATATTGAGATTGGCTACACTGTCCTCCTCTATTAGGCTGTATCATTTGCTTACTTTCTGAAAAAGGGTAATTATATATTGTGCAGAAATTATAATCCATTTTTGTGTTTTTTTATCTTTAATAGCAATTGACAATGTAGTCTAGTTGCAATGTAGCAATTGACCAATTGGTTATGTAGTCTTTGACATATTTATCAAGATTCAAAAGGTTGATTCTGGGACTTTCTTTAGTTAATCAACTTTTATGTTGTCCTAGTTCTTTTTTTTTTTATTGAGATTTAGTGTGGATACAAAAACCATAGTTCATTTTATATTTGTAGAGGACAAACTTCAATATTTTTAACTTTCGCAGTTCACGAAAAGAAAACCAGAAATGCTTATAAATGTGCAATCTACTCTAGTTTTCCATCGATGGGATAAGCTTGCAAATCGACTGTTTAACTTTCGTTTTGTATTCAGTACCATTTTCTGTTTTTGTGGTTTCTTTTTTAATGGAAGTTAATATCGCCATCTGATTTGTTGTTTTTGGTGAATTATCATCTCTGTCTGCTGTTGAATTTCAAGATGTTTGCAGCTCTGATGTATTTCCTCCACCGTGGCAGATTCTGGACCAACATGAAAATGAAGTGTGGTTTGTACAATTCTCCAATAATGGGAGGTACCTCGCTTCATCTTCAAGTGACTGCACATCTATCATATGGATGGTATGGTGTTTGTAATATGTTGATTTTTTTTTTTTTTTTTGAGAAATATATAATCTGTTGAATGATACTATATTCAAAGACAAAGACTTCTTTAGCACTTAATTTTATTTTCCTATTGAGACAGAAGGGTAACTTTATTGTCAGACATGGATTGTGTTAATCTAGAAAGATCATGAACCTCTAGCCTATTGCTATTTATGCGATGTTTGAACTACTTTTGAGCAATTGACACTATGAACTTAGTATGTCCTATCGTCAACATGGATTAGTGTATTTTGAAATGACTCCACATTTGTTTGGGTTCAAGGCCCATACCAAAATGATGAGCTAAGATAGGAAGTCTTTTTCCCAACTAATAAATCCAGAATCTTTCTATTCGTTGATCTATGTGAGGCTTTTTTTAACACTTTCCCTCACGTGTGGTTCCTCTCTGTGGTTCCTACAAGTGGCTATTGTGGGAGGAGATACATGCACCTACTTTGATACCATGTGAAATTTGGGTTTGAGGCGCATCCTAAAATAACTAGCCAAGTCAGGAAGTTTTTTGATTTTTATTTTTATTTTTATTTTTATGAAGGATGTAAAAACTTTTATAAAAGAGGGAGATAAATATACAAACCTAACTAAGTGGGCCTTCTTCCATAACAAGGTGTTAGAGGGAAACACCTAGCTTAACTTGAGTATCTGCCAAGTGATTGGCAGACCTAGGGATGTGGTTCCAAGTACAGTTCAAAAAAGAAGTTATATTACATATTTCAAAGTAAATGGCCCAATGCCGCCAGGGGGGATTGTTTACCTCTGCGCACCACTCAATGACAATCTTAGAGTCGCCTTCAATAAGGAGGGGGTCCACAAGATGGCCCTGGAAGACCTGAAGTCCTTTGAATAATCCGGAGAGTTCTGCAGTCAAGAAGCTTCTTTACCAACTAATGGATCAAAATCTTTCTACGTATTGATCCTTTTCAGACTATTCTTTAACAACATTTGTCATCAATGTTTAGGTACTATGTGTGACGAAATGATATCCTAAAATAGAGCAAAAAGAAGGTTTTCAACCTCTATTGATTTAAAAAAAAATTGATTGAAGTTCAAACCCTTCTTTTTGCTCTATATTAAGATATTATTTTATAACATTGTGGGGACAGTTGCTTATTAACACATGAAATACAACCATGATGATGCCCTTGACGATGTCTGACAGCTTGTGTGCCATATATGGAAGTGCTTCTATCTGCATTCCTTATGTTTCAAGGAATTTTCTACTAATATGACATCTACACATAGCCTTCCAATAATTTTCAAATCCAGCAGTTATTTGAAACCCAAGAAAAGCAATAAACATTTATTTTGCATGCTGTTAATGTGGCAGTAATATTCCGCAATTATTAAAATTGTGAGAGAAGCAGCAAACGTTTACTCTGCAAGAGAGAGGAGATAACACGATTGTTTTTATCTTACTTGAATTATTCTTTCAGGTATCCAATGAAGACAAAATCTCCCACAAGCATACACTCCGGGGTCACCAAAGTCCTGTCTCCTTTGTTACATGGAGTCCTGATGATGCAATGTTACTTACATGTGGTAATGGTGAAGTCCTCAAGCTATGGGATGTGGAAAGTGGTATATGCCAGCAAACATTTGGTAGTCAAAGTACCATTGTAAGTTCTTGTGCTTGGCTCCCTGACTCGAAACGTGTAGTCTGTGGTATCTCCGACCCTGACAGGTGCATCTACATATGGGATCTTAAAGGAAGGGTTCTAGAAGCTTGGAAGGGGGGGAGGATGCCCAAAGTCTCAGACTTGTCAGTCACACCTGATGGTGAACATCTAATTAGCATATGTTCAGAAAAAGAAATTCGAATATTAAACTTCCGAACAAAATCCGAACATGTCATCACTGAGGAGAACTCTATTACCTCACTTTCTATTTCAAGGGATAGCCAATTTTTTATTGTGAGCCTCAATAGCCAAGAGATCCATTTGTGGAATGTTAAGGGTACACAGGCAGAACCACTGAAATATGCAGGTCACAATCAAGGAAATTCTGTGGTCAGATCTTGCTTTGGAGGGACAAATTGTGGATTTGTTGTTAGTGGAAGCGAGAACTCTCAGGTACTCACTAAAGCTTTGTTTTCCAAGAAGGCAAAAAAGTAAATAACGCTACATATTTTTCTTACTCCATCTCTTAGTTTGCTATGTCTACATAAAGTAGTTCTCGTCATTTGTTACATTTGATAATGAAGTCTTTTGCAAAAAGTTAACTGATACTAGGACATCTTGCTGAAGCTATATTCCTGATGTAAAAAGGTAGTAGCAGAAACAATGTGGTGCAGGTCACAATTAGATAAACAGTTGTTAGTTGATGCATTACATGTCTCGCATGTGTAAGAAACACCTGAGGAAAAGGAAAGTCATCCATAATAATCAAAGGAATTCAAATTGGGCTGCAGATTTGTGTGCTAAATTGGGTCCCTCCTTTTAATCTCTTGTTGTTAGGGAAGATCTCCCTTGATGTATTCTCTTGCTTTGCTTTGAAATAAAATCATCACCGTTTCAAAAAAAATAAAAAATCAAAGGAATTCAAAAGAAGGAAGAAGAATAGGAAAGAAGACAACTGAGAGAAGACTGCCTAGTTTTAATATTCTTATTTTTGGTGAGTTCCCCTCTTCAAGTACTTTCTATTTTGGGAAGGCCAGCAACTGTCCACTTTTAGTAGTTGGTTAATTTGTCAACAGTCCTCCATTAGGAGAGTTTTTTGTCTTTGGAAAGTCTGTCTGGTAAATCTATTTCATCCTTAATTGTAGTGACTTGTTCTTAGAATGTCTGAATTTGGTAAATCTATGGATACAGTTTTCTTCATAATAAGCTGTTGGAATTCCTTTTTATACTTAGTAGTTACATTATAGGGAGTTTAGCTCAACTGTACTTAGTACTGATGATCTAATATATTTTATCAACTTCACGAATAAGTTTTAACAGGAAACTCAGTTTTGAGCTGTATATACTGGAGATATGAAAATAGATAGTGAACATGTGGAAGAGGGCAGTGACGAATACGATAGGGAGAGGAAAGGAGATCCGTCAGCAGAAACAACTCGCAGGAGAAACTTTGTTGGCAAGGACAAGTCTTCCTCTTATTTTGACTTGCAAGCATGTTATTACATTGACATCGTCTCTTTTGCTGATGGTTTTACCATTAAAATTTCAATGAAGTCTGCCGATAGGAGATCTTTCATAAGAAATCCTTTGGCATTTTCACAAAATTTTATGGCCACACTTTAGGTGACAATTACAAAGGAATAGAAGGTTCTCTGGGATAAGGAGAACCGTTATAGATTCTCTGTAGAGGAGTCTGAGTGGAAGCTCAACTGTTGTATTTTAGTAATGAGGAAGGAGATGACTATTGGTTTGATATACCTACCTGAATTGTCGGCCAGTGGGTCGATCTAGAAGTGGCTGATTGAATCATTGGGTTGTTTGAGTAAAAAAGTTAGAATCTATATCTGTGCCAAAACTGCAACAATAGACAGAGCCGAAGGAGGGCTCAATCTATGTCTTCTTCATCCCTGACTTACAAGGACATTTGTTCAAAGTCCTGGACAAATAACTTGTAATCCTATTGAGATTTTGCAACAATAAGGTAGGTCTTTGTTCATGATAGAGCCGTGCTTCATGCTACAGACAAGAAATGCATTGAAGAAGTGGCTCATCATTGAAATGTTGAGTAGTTACATGGAGTCCAGCAAGATTTCTAATCTGGCCAAGAAGAAATGGATGCTTCCGTTTCAGCCTAGAGTAAAATTCAAAGGAAACTTAGAGTGGATACTGGACCTGCAATCTGAGACAGAAAAAAATAGGATTTTACTATTAGGCAAAGATACTCTGGATGTAGATTCTTCATGTATGCTAGGGATCCCTTCATTTTACTTCTCTAAAGGCCTCATTGTGGATTTTAGTTTAAGGAGTGCCTTTACATTTGTGGAAAGAGGAAGTGTTTCAAGTACTAATTAATCTAGTAGGAGAGCTGTTGCAGTTTGACAATGAAAATCTCAGGCGTCTAAGATGGAAGGTGAGAGTCTTAATCATCCCTCACATAACTTTTGGGGGTTTATAGATGTTGCTGTCTCAGTGAAACAGCAGATGTATGCTATCAACGTTGAAGACTGGTTCTCTTCTCTAGCAATGACAACTATTTCCTAATGACTCAGAAAAAGTGGAAGACCAATCAGCTCTACAAATTTCTCGGTGAGCTGGTAGCAATAATCCCATGCTGGATCAGGTTGTTGAGGATGCTAGTGATGTTGATGGCGGCGTAGTATCCCTAGTGTCTTTAGCCAAATAGTATGACCCCCTTTTGCAGATGTCGAATTTATTATTCCTGATGATGCTCCTTCTTCAAGACCTATATTATAAAAAACTTATCTTGTGATATTTACAATGATGCCACCCCCAAGTTTGAAGAGTTTTTTGTAGCCTACATTTTTATTTTTTCTGAGCTACCCTGATCACTTAAAGCTTGCATTCAACCCTACAATTGTTTTGAATGAAGCGACTTTTTATTAGCAAAAACAACATAACAAACTGCATTTAACCCTACATTAGTAAAACAAATTCCTTTGTCTTCTGCAATTTCTCCGAAATGAACTCCTGATTCTCAGACGCCCAAGAATCACATGAAACAATAACAATAGGGAGCTGATTTACAAGCTTATGCTCTTAATATCTCCTCGATCTCTATTGTATTGCGGAGTGCGATCTAACTAGTAAGGAGAAGGTTGAGGTCTCTATTCTACAAAGAATAGCGAATTTTTGCTGCATGTATGGGGATTGCAAAGAATCATATTAATCATGTTGAATTTTGCAAGAGAAAAATTAGAGAACAACATGCGAGAGAGAAGAGCAGAGCAAGAGTTAGAGAAAGTGAAAGAGAGAGCACATGTGTTTGCTCTCTCACACATTCTATTTATAAAAACTTACTACACTTAGAATTAACCATGTCCCAATTACACCCATATTAACTTACTAAAAATAAGACAGACAAAAAACGAACTAATAACTAGATAGGTAACTAGCAGTTTTGGGAGGAGTGGTAGTGAACCACAAATCCAACTAAAATTTAATTTCCTTTCCATCTTCCACATAATAAAGTACATACCTGTGAAAGACCTCTTGAAGACGGTATATTCCTTGCCACGAATATGAATGGCAATGGGACAAAAAAAGCAAAGGTAAGCCACAAGGAGTCATCATATTTATACTTACTGGCAATAACTCTCCTTCACAAGGAGGTCCTATCAAACATGAATCTTCATAGCCATTTAGATAATGACTGATTGACCACCTCCAATCTCCTAATACCAACCCTCCATTAGCTTTATCAGTGCAAACTTTATCCCTCCTCACTAATGAATATTTGAATTTATTCTCTGCGGCTCACCACAAGAACCCCCTCTGATTTTTCTTCATACGAGCTATTACAGATTGAGGACATGGAATAAGTGATAAAATATAATTCAGGATACCTGAGAGAACAGACTTGATCATAACGGCTTGGCCAGCCCAAATTGAGAAATTTCCCTTTCCATGAAGCTAATCAGTGGTCCATCCATTCAACAACTTTATCTCAAATGCTCACTGAAGATTTACCAATAAACAGAGTTAAGCCAAGATAAATTGCTGGCAAGGAGGTATGAGTGCAGGCACAATAGAAGCATAATCATCAGCTGCCAACTATTGATTTGCCCATTGTAGTTGTGGAAGATTGGCTAGTACTTTGCTTTTGTTTTCTTTTTTTATAAATGTCAATTCATGTTTACTTTGAGGACCAAAAGTTTCAACTTCATGTAGTGCCATTTGAGGATTAAATTAACTATTTTTGTACGTTTTTTTTTTTTTTGAAAAAGATATATTAATAAAATGAGAGAAAATACAAAATTTTGGTACGTTAATCAACTGATATAAGTTATTGTATTTAACTTAGATGTATGCATGGATGATTACAATTGAGTCATTGCTATGACTATACTTTGGCAGATCTACATTTGGCACCGAGAGAGCTGCAAGCTTCTTGAGGTTTTGCAAGGCCATTCTATGACTGTAAACTGTGTGAGCTGGAACCCCACCAAGCCTCATTTGTTGGCATCTGCTAGTGATGATCACACCATACGGATATGGGCATCAAGTTCAGGCAAGCAGAACAAGGTCAGTAAATGAATGAAGATGTTTCTTGTTTAATTGGTCCTTTTTCTTTTTGTAAATTTTCAGTTTTTTCTTTTACTTCCAACGTGTCTGTAAAGCATTTTCATGCTCCATAGTAGCTTTTGCTTCTTGTTTTAGTTCGTGTGAGTTCATTGTGTACTATATTTTGAAAGAAAATGATGATGACAAGTTTTATTATCCAGCCAAAAGAGCTTCATTTGGATGACATTCTAGTCATTTAAGCCGTGTTTAATACAAGAGAAAAGAAATAATAATGCAAAAAGAAAAAGAAAAGAAAGAAAACAAACCTTTCTTTTATTTTCATTTCTTTTGTTTAATAGAGAGGAGAAAATGGAAGAGAAAAAAGAGAAAATGGTTTCTCCTGTTATGATGCACATAGATAATCAATGGCTATGACTGCTAGATGTTTAACTATGGTTTCATTCATAGGCAGATTGAAAACATTTTGAAAGTAATTTTCATTTTGGTTTCTAGAAAATAACTAACATTCAAATGCTATGGGTGAAAAAAGGCCCTCTTTCTTAGGCATAGAAAGGAAAATGACATGGAACATTCAACCTGAAAAGAGAGACAATTAATACTATGAAAGAACATCAAACATGAAAAGAATCAACATGGTATGACAGTGAGCAATAACCTATGTCTATGTAGCCGTGAAGATGATTAATACAACAAAGAAAACGTGGCCCCTTTTACTACCAAATACTTTGGCTCTGCATTATAAGTCCACCAAATGCAGAATATGTAAACAACCCAGAAATGAATCTTTTCTAATGGAAGATGGTATGCTTCTCTATTACTTATATATAGCTATCTTTGTGAGAGCTTCACTATACAGTGTCAGGAAAAAATCTCCATCGCACAATCTCCACTATGCTTCTCAGAAAAAGGAAAAAATAACTTAAAAAAGAAGCTGCCTTTCTTTCTCTATTAATCTTGTTATTTGATGTCTGCTTTCCATATTCAGGTTTGCTTCAAGCTTAATCAGAGGAATTTTAACGTTGAGTTCACTGGTATAAAGCCATCATGCATGATATCTACTTTCACTAATTTCTATTGGAAGTGCTAATCATCTACCAAAACTCGGTAAGATTGCTAAATTAAAAGACCAAACACAAACCAACTGCCATTTACCTTAACTTCCTTTAAAAAGATAGTTAGTTTGAAAAGCAAATATAAACCTAAAGTAAAGAGTTAACATAAATCCACCAAACCCAGAAGGTTGCTTCCCTTATCATTGCCATTTTAAGTCCTTCCTCTTCCCTCAATTAAGTCTTAGGAAAAAGAGAATGAAAGCCTCTATTCTCACAACAGGTTCACTCCCGGTTGCTGGATTTAAAGACTTGACAAAGAAGAAGACTTTTCGAAGTTGGTTATGCTACAAAGTCAATATTGACCTAGGATGACTCTCATCCATAATTTGATGATAACAAAACTGTATTTGTGCTGATATTTGTGCATCAAGCATTTGAGATGCAACTCTTTCAAAAGACATTAGATCAAGGTCTATACAAAAGAATCAACAAGTTCAAATACAAGACCTCGAGCTATACGACGTGTCAAGTTATCTTGAAGAAGCTTGAAGCACCCACGAAAAAGATTGAAGATTTGAAAATTAGAGTCAAAGTCATTTAGAAATATCTCAAGAACCCTGTCAATGTTAGAGGACAACAACCAAACTTCGACTCTAAGGTACACTAGAGCATTGGAGCTTTAAGGCATAAACCTTTTTCAAAGTCATGTTTAAACAATGCATGTAACATTTTTTTTTTAAATGATGCATTTAACAGTTTTAAATTGTAAGCCAAAAATTGTAATTCTTGTTGAAACGAAGCTGCAAAATTTTGATTATTCTATTGCTCGTGATTTATGGTATGGGTTGGACCCTGCGTGGGCAACGGTCAATGCTATAGGGCACTCGGTTGGCATTCTTGTCATCTGGGACCCAAAAGCAGCAGACGCTACTCTCTCCCAGCTGGGCCAATACTCCATTGGCATTCGCTTCCACGATTACTCTTTGGGCACTTTGTAGGTGTTGGCTGGTGTATACGGTCCGACTAGGCCTATCGATCGCGCCTCTTTCTGGGAGGAATTATTGCAACTCTTCCATCTCTGGGATCTGCCTTGGCCTCTGGCCAGTGGTTTCAATTCCATTCTTCTCTGCTAAGAAAAAAACCCTCCCGCGCCCAAAACTACTTCATCAATGAGAACTTTCTCTGATCTCATTGGTAGTCTCGATCTCTTCGAAATTTCCCTCTTTGGAAAAAAATATACCTGGTTGAATGGCCAATCCTCTCCAATCCTTTCCAAGTTGGATTGTTTTTTAGCTAAAAATGAATGACTCCATCTTTTCCCAAACACATCTGGCCAAGTCCTTAATAAAGTCGGTTCTGATCATTGGCCTATTCAAATTAACACCCACCCCCCCCCCCCCCCCCCCCCCCCCCCCCCCCCCGCTTGGGGGCGCTCTCCTTTTCGGTTCAAAAATTCCTGAACCTTTATGGAGGTTTTCAACTCTTCCCTTCCGGTCTGGTGGCAAAAACTGGAGCATCACCCCAACCCGGGCTAATTAAAAGCTCTGAAGGCAAAGATTCACTCATGGTCCATTAATCATCGTGTTGCTGCTACTTCTCAAAAAGACTCGGTTCGTCGTCGCATCTCGGAGTTCGACCTACTCGAAGAGCAAAGGTCTATTTCTCCATCTGATTTACTTCATAGAGGTCAATTAAATTCAGAACTTTCAAATCTACTTCGCTGGAAACAACGGGCTAGAGTTCGCTGGATGGCCGAAGGGGATGGAAATACGAAGTTTTTCCATGCTATTGCCTCGGCGAGGAGGAGGGTTAACCATATCACTTCTCTCTGTCATGGAGACCAAGTGATCACAGATAACCCCTCCATCTCCAATATTCTTGTGAAGTTTTTCTCAGAGATGTATTCCGAAGAGCGCTTTAATCGGCCAAAGTTGCCTCAACTCGACTATCTGCGAGTCTCTTCCTTAGAGGCATCTAATCTGGAAAAACCTTTTTGCACAAAAGAAACCAATTTGGCAGCCTGTGGGCTTCCGAAGGATAAAGCTCCTGGGCTGGATGGTTTTAATGGTGAGTTTTACTACAAATTTTGGGATACCATTAAATCAGATGTATATGTGTTTGTCCAAAATTTTCACCAAGTTGGTATCACCCATAAAGCTGTAGGGGCTTCTTTCATTGCTCTAATCCCAAAAAAATCCTCCTCTTCCCTTCCCCAAGACTTTAGACCAATCAGTTTCACCACTAGTTACGATAAAACCATCGCCCGTGTGCTAGCAAATCGTCTTAGGATCCACTTCTCCAAAATCATAAGTCCTTGCCAAAGTGCTTTTATCTGTGATAGGAATATTTTGGACTCCTCCATGGCTGCTCATGAACTCCTAGACTCCTTCAAAAAATAAAATTGGCCCAGATTCGTCCTTAAAATTGACTTTGACAAGGCTTTTGACTGAGCAAACTGGAAGTTAATTGATTACCTTTTCGATCGAATGGGTTTTGGGACTCAGTGGAAATTTTGGATGAGAAGTTGTATCTCTACTACATCATATTCTGTCCTAATAAATGGAAAGCCCTGCGGTTACTTCAAAGCTACAAGAGGCATCAGACAAGGTGACCCTCTGTCCCCTTTCCTCTTCACTCTCACCAGGGAACATCTTGCCTCTATGGTCCGGTTTGCTAAAAGCACAGGTTGGCTTAATCCTCTCTCTGACCCAAACCAAGATATTCCACTTTTGTAGTAGGTTAATGATATTATTCTCTTCGAAGAAGGTACTTTGAGTCAAATCTCCCACATGAAAGCTCTGCTCAACCTTTTTGCCCTGTCTTCCGGACAAAAGGTCAGCTGGGCTAAATCATCTATTTTTGGCTTCAATATTGATCTTTCGGTTCTAAATTCCATGGCTAAATACTTGGGTTGTAAAGTTGCCTCCCCTCCAGGCACATACTTGGGCCTTCCTCTATCCCCTGTTTTACCTTCAAAATCTGCTTGGCACCCAGTCATTGAGCGTCTTGAAGGCAGACTTGCTTCCTGGAGAGGAAAATTTTTGTCCAAAGGTGGTAAGCTTATTCTTATAAAGTCTTCTTCATGGTATCCCGTCTTATTTTTTGTCTTTATACCGATACCCTGCTTCTGTCAAAAATAGAATTGAGTTCCTAAAAAGAAGATTTTTATGGGGTGGGCAAAATGGGGAAAGAAAATTCTACCTAGTGAAATGGGTTGATGTTTGTAAACCTCTTGTTGTGGGTGGTCTTGGGATTCGAGAAACTGCAACAATAAATTTTGCTTTGCTTATGAAGTGGATTTGGAAATTTAATATACACCCTTCTTTGATTTGGTGAGACATTGTGGCGGCCAAAGTAGAAAATTTTTCTGAATGGCGGACAAAAGGTGGAAGGTACAATAAATTATCTCCTGTGTGAAAAAAATAGGATTATTGAAATTAGTTCATTTTTATCTTGTATTTGGTCTCATATTCTGAGATCCACAAATTCGGCAGCCGATGCGCTTGCTAAACATGGAACTACCCTACAATCGCTGGTTGTCAGGGAGATGCTCCCCTCTTTGTAATTTTTGTATTTTCTTGTTTATATATATACGTCTTTTTCAAAAAAAAAAAAAAAGATAGCATATTTGCTACCTGTTTTCAAAAACGCCGTCAAGTGTTACAATGGGTTCCGGCAGTTAGACAAATTCTGAACAGACTGGTGGGTGGGTCCAAGTAGTTTCAATACCAGCCATGGTCAAATTTTCTCTCTTGCTAGAAACAAAGAGGCGACTATATCTACGGTTGGGCTGAATTCTAGTGAGTGGAATTTAAACCTCTGTAGAGTGCTGACGGATGAAGAAGCCCTTGAAGCTGCCGATCTCGTCACGAGTTTATTGATGGTACGTCTCAGAAATGCTCCAGACACACTGATCTGGACTCCCATGTCCCCAAGGTGCGTTTTCTACATCAACTGCCTTTAACTCCCTACTATCTCTCCCCTCTACTCAATCCAGTTATCCATCTGCTATTGCGTGGTCTTTACTTGTGCCTCCGAGAGCAAAGTTTTTCATCTGGATTGTATGTCAAAACAAAATCTTGACATCTGAATCGTTAATTCGCCGGGGAACTCATGTTCTGGACCCCTTGTGCCTGTTTTGCTGGACCACTCCTAAAACTGTAGACCATATTTTGTTGCATTGTGATTATGCTCATTCTGTTTGGACTAGTCTCATTAACAAAATTGGTCTGCAATATTGTCCTTCTCAAAATCTCACATCTACTATACACACGGTCACAAACGCCCACCTCCCAAAGCTCGGAAAACTATTAATCTCATGCTGCGTTGGTCACATCATTTGGGCTCAATGGAAAGAAATATATAATAGGAAATTCAATAGAAAATCTCTTCCAAATAATATTCTAAGCAACAAAATTGTTGGGCAAGTTACCTTCTGGATTCTCATGTGGAAAGAATTTAAAAATCTCAAATGAGCAAACTTACGTGGAAATTGACAACTTGTAGCGGAAATGTCTCACCTTCCTCTGCCTTCAGCCATGAAAACTTGGTCTCCTCCTCCGTTAGGCCATTTCAAATTAAATTTTGATGATAGCACTTTGGGTTGTCCTGGGCTTGCTGGATATGGTTGGGTCATCCATGACGATAAAGGAAACCTTCTCCTTTCTTTTTCCGGGCCAATTGGTGAATCGGACTCAACAATTGCCGAGTTATCTGGTTTATATAATGGATGAAATCTCTTTCATCAACGGATGGTAGGTTCTCTTTGCATCGAAGGTGATTCAAAAGTTTTCATCAATTGGTGCAAGAACCCCAACCCTCTCTCTCCTATTAAAATAAATGAATGGTCCATGTCTGGATCATTCTACGAAGCAGACAATCAATGGAGCACAAACCCCAAAGCCTCTCCCAACCTTATTGAATGGCAAGGTTGCCTCACCCTGCCAAACAAAGCTTTGCAGCATTGTATAAATAACCTCCCTTCCCCCATTCTTTGCCCTACCCTTTAGCAACTATCAAACCAAAATCCCACCATCCAATGGAATCCTCTAGTTCCAAAGGAACAACTCTCGTCTCCTCTCTAAACCCCAATGACAAAGCCCTCAACCCTCCCTCAATCTCACAAGACAGAAACTCCATCTCCCTTTCATCTGTCCCAATCTCCCTCAAAAAAAATCTGAAGAAAAAACTTCCCATCACCCCATTCGCTCACACCTATTCCAAAAGGAGAAAGACGAAGAAAGAAAAAAAACAAAAGAGCCCTCTGCGTAAGCCTTGCATTCTGATTACCCCTCCATCCACTGCTCCCCCTCCAAAAACTGATTATTTGGCCGACTTCACTCAAATAGCTCAGACTGAATCCCAAATGGACTTTATCTGATTCGTCAAAGAGCAAGAGCAAGAATTTCCGCCGCATGAGTTCGAGGAAGTTAGCAAATTGGTGTGGGAATTCTGCAAATTTTACCACGACAGCCTCCATAGTCTAGAGGAGGATATCTTCCTTCCAATTCCGAAAAGGTTGTTCTCTCTTGGAACGTAAGAGGAGTTGGATCGCTCTCCAAACGGGCAATCATCAAGGCAGTCCTTTTTGAATCCAAGCCTAGTATTGTAATTTTGGTTGAAACCAAACTACACTCCTTTGATAATGTTGTTGCCCAGGAATTATTGTATGATCCCTACCCTGAATGGGCAAAAGTTGATGCTGTTGGACATTCTAGAGGTATTCTTGTTCTTTGGAACCCGAAATCTGTTGAAGCTGTTATTTCTCACCCTGGTTTTTTTTCCATTGGAATTCAATTTCGAGATCGTTCTTTGGGGATTTCTTGGGCTCTGGCTGGCATTTATGGGCCAACTCGTTACTGCCTTCGTGCATCCTTTTGGGAAGAACTCCTCTTCCTTGCCCAACTCTGGGACCTGCCATGTGTTATGGTCCTGGGGTTAAGTACCTATGCCTTCCGCTCCTAACAGGCCGGTCTTTTGGGTAGTATTGGCTAGGTGATTAACATTTGGTATCAGAGCAGGCACTACGTCCCGACTTCGAGTCCCCGCGTGCACAGGTGGACTGCACGCCCCTGGCGGGGTGCCGTAAGGGAGTATGGGCTCCTGACCCGGTCCCCGTCATTGTGTTAAGGCTGCCGTGGTCGTCGGCTTGGGAGGGCGGGGTGTATTGTTATGGTCCTGGGGTTTAGTACCTATGCCTTTCGCTCCTAACAGGCCGGTCTTTTGGGTAGTATTGGCTAGGTACTTAACACCATGGCCCTTGGTAGGGGATTTCAATGCCATCCTCCATTTTTCCGAAAAAAGCCATCCTACCATTTGAACCACCTCCAATATGCGAGCCTTCTCTGATCTCGTCAGCAGTCTGGAACTTTCCGAAATACCTCTCTCTGGAAAAAAAATTACTTGGTCAAATGCCCAAAACCCCCCTGTTTTCTCTAAATTAGATCGTTTTCTTGCCAATAATGAATGGCTCCAAATTTTCCCCAACTCTACCGGTCAAGTTCTCAATAAGATTGGGTCTGATCATGGGCCGATCCAAATCAACACCCATCCTTCTACATGGAGTAGATCTCCATTTCGATTTGAGAATTCTTGGAACCTATTAGACAGCTTCACTTCCAGTTTTGCTAGATGGTGGCGCGAGCTCTATCACCACCCTAATCCGGGATGGACGCTCCCTTTGAAACTCAGACCTTTGAAGACAAAAATCCACCAATGGTCTCTCAGCCAACGCTCTGCTGCTGTTTCTCAAAAGAATTTGATCTGCCGTCGTTTATCTGAGTTGGATCTCCTTGAAGAACAAAGGTCCCTTTCTTCCTTTGACTTGTCTCTTAAAAATAAATTAAATCTTGAGTTGTCAAATTTTTTACGAAATGAAACCATGTACTGGAAGCACTAGATTTCATTGGCTGGCTGAGGGGGATGGAAACACTAAATTTTTCCATGCTATAGCCTCGGCCAGAAGAAGGGTTAACCGCATCACCTCACTCTGTCAGGGGGATCAAGTGATCACGGATAACCCTGAGATGGCTAACATTCTAGTGAAGTTTTTCACAGATCTTTACTCTGAGGAGCCCTACAACCGTCCTATTCTGTACCAGCTTCATTATAACAGCATTTCCTCTTCGGATGCGGACATCTTGGAGCGGCCATTCAGTACTCAGGAAATCGAGGTTTGGTCTCTCTAAAGACAAAGCCCCTGGTCCTGACGGCTTTAATGGTGAGTTCTATAAAAAATTCTGGGAGGTCATAAAAAATGATGTTCCTGCTTTTGTTCACATTTTTCATCAAATGGGGATCACTCACAAGGCTGTGGGTGCTTCATTCATTGCCCTCATTCCTAAAAAAACAAACTTTGCCTTACCTCAAGATTTTCGTCCAATTAATCTTACGACGAGTTTTTACAAAATCATCGGACGAATTCTAGCCAATCATCTGAGAGTCCTCCTTCCCAAGATCATTAGCCCTTGTCAAAGTGCCTTTATACGAGGTCGAAATATCCTTGATTCTGCCATGGCTGTACATGAACTGTTGGATACCTTCAAAAATTCAAAACAACCCAGATTTGTCCTGAAACTCGATTTTGAAAAAGCATTTGATCGTGTAAATTGGAAACTTGTTGACCAGTTGTTTCATAAGATGGGATTTGGGACACGTTGGAAAATTTGGATGAGGAGTTGCATTTCGAATGTTTCATATTCTGTGTTAGTCAATGGTAAACCTTGTGGGTATTTTAATCCAACTAGAGGTATTCGGCAAGGGGACCCCTTGTCTCCGTTCATCTTCACTCTCATTGCTGAATATCTTGCCTCAATGATCCATCTTGCCAAAAATTCTGGGTGGCTGAAATCTATCTCTGATGACCCATCTCATTTCAAGATATTTCCTTGCTGCAATATGCCGATGATACTATTCTCTTTGGGGAAGGTATGTTAGCAGAAATTTCTCATATTAAAGCCCTATTAAATTTATTTGAAATATCTTCTGGTCAGAAAGTTAGTTGGTCAAAATCATCTAATACTGGCTTTAATATTGATCCTTCTGTGTTAAATTCCATGGCCCAATACTTGGGTTGTAAAATTGCTTCGCTTCCATGTTCTTCTCTGGGATTGCCTTTATCTCCTTCAATACCCTCTAAAAGCTCTTGGCATCCTGTTATTGAGCGTTTGGAAGGTCGTCTGGCCACTTGGAGAGGAAGATTCTTATCCAAGGCTGGTAAACTGGTTCTCATTAAGTCTTGTATGCATGGAATTCCATCTTATTTCCTTTCACTTTATCGACATCCTGCCTATGTTTGCCAAAGAATTGAACAACTCAAAAGAAATTTCCTTTGGGGAGGACCGAATGGGGAAAGGAAATACTCTCTGGTGAAATGGATTGAGGTATGTAAATCAAAATCTCTTGGTGGGCTTGGGATCCGGGATACAGTCATTACAAATTCAACATTGTTACTTAAATGGATCTGGTAACTTATTTCCTGAATTAATTTGGAGAAAATTGGTTGCGGCAAAAGCAAATAAATTGTTGGGTTGGTGGACTGAGATTGTGCGATGTAATAAGTTGTCTCCAGTATGGAAAAAAATTGTAAAGTTATTACGTGCTTTCAAATCAGCTGTAAAATGTTACTTGGGCACGGGTTCTGTGACAAGATTCTGGACCGACTAGTGGACTGGTACACAGAGCTTCAACAATAACCACAACTTGATTTCAAATCTGGCAAGAAACATTGAAGCTTCTATTTCTGATTTGCGAACTGATTCAGGAGGGTGGAACCTAAATCTCCAAAGATCACTCTCAGACTCTGAGGCCTTGGCAGCTTCTGACCTCCTTACCATGCTGTCTTCGGTAAGTCTAAAAAATTCGGCAGATACTCTCATCTGGATGCCTAGTTTGAAAGGTAATTTTTCAACTTCCACTGCTTATGGCTTCCTAAGCTCTTCTAACCAACCACAAATCAATCATCCATCTACCATTGCCTGGACTCTTCATGCTCCCCCTCGTGCAAATTTTTTTATCTGGACTGCATGTTGGAACAAAGTCCTTACGTCGGACACCTTAATTCGAAGAGGTGCCTATGTCCCATACCCTTTTTTCCCCTTTTGCCAAACTTCTACGAAGACTATCTCCCACATCCTTCTATATTGCGAATATGCCTTTTTTGTGTGGACAAGCCTTTTAAACAAAATCGGTTTCCAATTCTGTTCCTCTAATAACCTCCCTTCAACCATCCTCTCAATTACAAATACCAGTCTTCCAAAACTCGAAAAAATATTAATATCTTGTTGTGTGGGGCATCTTATATGGGCATTATGGAAAGAAAGGAATAAATGAAAATTCAACCTGAAGTTTATTTCTAGAGAAATATTGGTTGAAAAAATTATTTGTCCAGTTACTTTGTGGATTTTATTGCGAAAGGAATTTCGTGATCATTGAGGAGCAAACTTCCGAGAAAACTGGCACATTGTAGCTAAAATGTTCATTCCAGCAAGGCCCCCTAGTATGGCGAGTTGGTCCCCTCCCCCTATTGGCCATTTTAAGTTGAACTTTGATGGTAACGCTACGGATGTCTGGGCCCTGTAGGTTTTGGTGGTGTTGTTCATGATGATAATGAAATTCTTCTCTTTTCTTATGCCGGGCCAATTGGAAATTCGGATTCTACAACGAATGAATTAACCAGATTATTAAACGGACTTCGGATTTTCAAAAGTCGTGCTTCTGGGCCCCTCTGTATTGAAGGTGACTCAAAAGTTGTTATCAATTGGTGCGCAAATAAAGAACGTCCTCCATGGCAGCATTGGGATATGTATTACGATATATGTAATTTAATTTCTTCTTTAAGTTGTAAATAGAATTATATTCCTAGATTTGCTAATCATTTCACGGATGCCCAAGCTAAATTAAGCGTCTCTCTCCAACACCTTGTTGTGGAAGGAGGCACTGTTTAGCAAGGTATTGTAATCTCTGTCTCTTTTCTTTTAATTCAGCTTACACATCTCATTTAAAAAAAAAAAAAAAATTGGTGCAAGAAGTCTTCTAAACCTCCTTGGCGGCATTGTGATCTTTTTGGGGATATATGTAATTTAATTTTTCAATTGCAATGTAGTTGGAAGTATATTCCTAGATCTGCTAATCACTTAGCGGATAATCAGGTTAAATTAGGTGTTTCCTTTCAACATCTTTTACAGTAAGGTATGTATTTTTATTTTTTTTAGTAATACATTCACACCATTCTCTCTCTCACAAAAAAAAAAAAAAAAAAAAAAAAAACAGTTTTATACTTGCTAAACCCTTACTCTTCTTTTTGTCATGCTTAAAACTCAAAATCAAACTCTGGTATAAGGCATGATCAAACACCTTCCTTGGGCATGATCGATTATATAGAATGTTGTATGGTAAAGCTTATAAAGTATGATTTGTCATCTGGTCTTGCATGATCGATCATTCGATCTGGCATGATCCATCATACAAAATACTGCCAGTTGAGCCTATAAAGCATGATTGATCATACCCTGTCAAATGATCGATCATACAAAACTTTGTATTGTCAAAATTATAAAACATGATCAGTCAATCGAATTTGGTTGATTGATGAATGAGTTCTATGAAAGGTTGAAAACTCGTTGATTGATGCTCTGGTCTTTCAACAAGTTTGGGAACCTAAAAAATATAACCATTACACATGGTTGATTGATCATATTTAGTTTAAGTGATCAATCAACACTTTTTGCAACTTTTTGAAAAGGGCAAATAATGACTAGTTTGTATGGGAAACTTATAAATACCCTTCCAAACTTGTTAGGAATAGTAATGTGAACATTTATTGGCAATTTATAGCATTCAACAACCACTTTTTTTTTTTTTTTTTTTTTTTTGTGTTTTTTTAAATGATGCTGAACTTTCATTTGAAAATCATTCACAAACCCATTTTGAGAAAAATAGAGTTATATATCTTGCAAAAACATCTTTCCTATCTCAAAATTACTTTGCATCCTAGTATTCAAGCTCCACAATGTCATCTCTTGTGCATTAAAGGATTGGAGACTTGAAATTTGTAGGAGAAGGTTGTCTCGCCAGTAAAAAAAGGTGTAAGTTTTTCCTTTTCTTTGTCTATTTTCAATTTCCTTTTAAGACGTGTTCTAGAACCTAGAATCTAGAAGAGAGACTTACTAGAGCTACAATTTAGTTGTACAATCTCAGAGGAGATTTGGCTTGTGTAATTGGGCATTACACGTGGCTAATAGAGAGCCCAATCTCTTTTGTGTAAATTTCAGCTAATAGAGCTTATTAGTAAAAAAATTCCAAACAAGGGTTCTTGGGTGGTGACTACCGATCGGGGAACATCAAGAACGAAAAATCTTTTTGTCTCCTTTATGGTATATGCTTTTTTTTTTTGAAATGATGGTGCATGCTTTTAATACTTCATTTATTTTAATTTTTGCAATTAAGTACCAAATTTTTAATTTAGAATTTTAATTCACCCTTTTGAGAAGCCACTTGGGCTAACAATTGGTATTAGAGCAGGCCAAAATCTAGAAATCAAAATCTTATTTGATTTCCTTACTCGACTGCAATGGCAACTATCGATAAATTGCTTATTCCTGAAGGGCAATCTACAACCATCCTCGAATGTTCAATGAGACAAATTATGGATATTGGAAGGGTAAGAATGTAATTCTTTTTTTAGTTCATGGATTGGGACATTTGGCATGTTAGCAAAAAATGACCATTTGAACCATTATCTCCAAAAAATATGAAGAATTGACTTGGGAAGATAAAGATCAACTTAGAACAAACTCCATTATCTCCAAAGAATATGAAGAATTGACTTGGGAAGATAAAGATCAACTTAGAACGAACTCAAAGGCCATAAATTTTTTCCTATGTGCCTTGGGTCTTAATAAGTTCAATAGAGTCTCAACTTGTAAAACCGCCAAAAAAATTTGGGACAAGTTGGGGGTGAGTCATGAAAGAACACATGTCGAGGACTCTAGATTCAATTTACTCGTTGCCCAGTATGGTGAATTCAAGATGAAAGTGGTTGAGTCAATAACTGACACGAACTCTAGGTTCACCCATATAATAGATGAACTAAACAATTTTGGGTAAGAAATTTCCCTATATAGGAGAAATGATAAGCTCCTTAAGGCACTTCCCAAATCATGAGACATGAGGAAGAGTGCCATTGGCGAAAACACAAATTTTAGAACCATGAGCTTGAAAGAGCAATAAGACATCCTCCTCCACCGCCCCCCCCCCCCCCCCCCCATTGCTTCAAGCTCAACTTTGATGGGTGTGCCCTCGAATGTCTTGGTTTAGTGGGCTTTGGTGGAGTGATCTTTGATGCTAGTGGCACTGCGAGGCCCTCTTGGCATTGCTGACTTGACTACGACTGAGCTAAATGGGCTCCTTCACGGTCTTTGCATTTTTCATGACCATTTTAGCATGCCTCTCATTGTGGAAGGAGATTCTTGGGTCGTCATCGGATGGTGCTCCTCCACCTTCCTGCCATAGTGTTATTGGCAGATTTTTCTTGACATTATTGATCTTGTATCTTTAATCCCTTGTACCCGGCCCATGTTTTGAGATCAACCAATTCGGCTGCTGATTCTTGTGCAAAGCTAGGTTCCTCCTTTGAATCCCTCGTTGTAAGGAGGCCTCACTTGTTGTATCTTTTTCTTCCTTGAATTGAATTAATATTAACATCATTTAAAAAACAAGACTTCCTCCTCACTGATGAGATGGAATCGAAAAAAAAGGAAGAAGAGCAAAATATTGCTCTAAAGCAAAATTCGGCGAAGGTTCTAGTGAAGAAAGCTTTGGTGAAGTGAGCTTCATTACTAAACATCTTCAAAAGATGTATGAGAAGAAAAAGAATTTTTGAAGAGGCCAATTCAAGGTAGATAGTGAAAAATCTTTTGAAGAACTAACGTTTATTTTGTGTGGTAAAGCAAGGCATAAAAGAAACATATGTCCGAATCTAGAAGAAAGAATCCCATCCTCAAGCAAGGATCCCAAGAACAAGAAGAAGGTCTTGATCTCAGTTTGGGATGCAATTGAAGAAGAATCCAGCCACTCTAAAGAAGAACTGGAGCTCATGGCATTTGAGGATGAGGACTCCACTACTTCGAAAGAGGTAAGCGATTCATACTATGAGAACGAACTTGAGATTTTACTTAAAAATTTTATTCTTAGACTAAATAGATATAAAAAAAGAATGCACTGCCCAAAAACATGAACTAGACAAGCTCAAGAATAAAATGGTTGCATTGAAGGATTCAAAGAAATAAAGTGTGATTGAAAAACTATCTTGCGGTAGATTAGATTTTGAAAGGAAGTATGTAAAACTAGAACAATAAGTCAAAATCTTATCATGCAATAGCACACCTAGGAGGCACCTTGGGAGGAACAAGAAGAAGCAAAGCCAAAAATTTACTCCCATTCCTCATATTTGATGCCACTAGTGCAACAAATTGGGCCACTATGCCCACATTTATGAAACCAAGAATGTAAATAGCATCAAACAAAGATGGGTACCCAAAATAACTAAAAGGGTTGTAATAACCCATAAATCCTTGGGCAAACAAACCTGGATGTCAAAGCAATTAGTGGAACAAATGTTGTCTCAAAGGGACCTAAATTATTGGGACCTTAAAAGGATGATCATTTTCCTTCTTTGCTTGTAGGTTTGTCTTCGAGTCAAAGCACAACAAAAGGTATGGATCTTGGATAGTTGGTGCTCAAGGCACATGACTGGTGATAAGAAGGAATTTATAGAGTTTACATTGAAAGACAACATTTGGAGGTAATAGTAAACGTATCATGAAAGGAATTGGAAAAATTGGTACCTCCAACTCTTTCATATCAGATGTTTATTACGTGCAAGGTTTGATGTTTGGTTTACTAAGCATTAGTCAATTTTGTGATAAAGGTAATCTAATATTATTTGAAAATGGCAAATGCTTAGTAAAGAATGAAAACAATGAAACCTTGTTAGAAGGGCCATAGAAGTAAAAATCTCTATGTGGTAAATATCATTGACTTACCCTCTACAATCGCTATTTGTTTGGGTGTAAACATAGATAAGTCTTGGTTATTGCACAAGATGTTATGCTTAGTTCAAATACTTTACGTCCAAAGGTTCTAAGGTAGGTTATATTGGGAATGGTGCATGTATACAACTCATAAGGAGTTTTGATGAGTAAGGGCTTGATACTTACACCAAGGTTTACGATGTAACAAGTATTTTCAACTTCAGTCGAAAATTTGTGAGGTAAATCTTATGTGTGTAACATAGTCATTGCCATTTCAATTATGGTTCTATTCTTCCTCTCAACAATACGATTTAGTTGAGGAGTTGGAGAAGCTGAAAATGTGTGTTTTATATCATGTTCAGTATGATGGTCCTCGAAGTGAGAATTTTCAAATTCTCCTCTATGGTCACTCCTAATTTTGATAATGCTATTTTGAAAATGCTACAACCTTGTTCTTTTTGCACTTTTTCACATAGTTTAACAAATGCTAGAAATGTATCATCCTTGTTAACTAGGAAATCTATCCATGTGAACTTAGAATAGTCATCCACAACCACTAGGGTGAGACGCTTTCTTTTAGGCTTAAGGTATAGGTAGGTCCAACTAAATCTATGTGGATTAGTTGTAGATGTCTAGTAGTAGAGACTACTTTTTTGGATTGAAATAAATATTTGTGTTGTTTTCCAAGCTGGCAAGCATCACAAGGTTTTCCTCTTATAAATTTTTTATTTGGTAATCCACTCACTATTCTTGCCAATTTGTTCAAGGAGTCTAACTAAAGAAGAAACGAGGGAAGTTTGACTCTATGGCTGATATAGGAATATTCCTAGGTTATTCATCTCATAGTAAAACATATAGAATCTATAAAAAAAACATCTATGAGAGTCATGGATTCAGTACATGTTGAATTTGATGAGTCAGATCCATCAAGTGTAACACTAACTCCAATTTCCGATGATTAAGAAGAAACCCTTCTTGATCTATCAACAGGTTCCCAACCTCAAGATCAAAATCTTGAAGAGAACCCAAAGAACACAAATAACCAAGAGGAACCTCCTATGAACCAAAGAACTATAGGTTCATGCTGGTCACCCCTTAGATCAAATAATTAGTGATTCCCAAAAAATATTAGAACTAGAAGGACAACTCATGAATACATGACAAATGGTGCCTTTGTTTCTCAATTAGAGCCCAAGTGCTTTGTCGAGGTCGAAAAAGATGATTTTTGGATAATGACAATATAAGAAGAACTGAACCAATTTGAAAGGAATCAAGTTTGAACTTTAGTACCTAGACACCCCAAAACCAACATGTGATAGGAACTAAAGGGGTTTTTAGGTATAAAGTTGAGGAAGAAAACAAGATTGTGAGAAACAAAGCTAGATTAGGTTCCAAAAGGATATAATGAAGAAGAAGGAATAGACTTTGCAGAAACCTATGCACTTGTGGCTACATTAGAGGCAATCAGAATCTTATTAGCCTATGCTTGTCATAATCACTTCAAGTTGTACTAAATGGATGTGAAAAGTGCATATTTAAATGGGTACATATAAGAAGAAGTTTATGTAGAGCAACCTAAAGGTTTTGAAGTCCTGAGCAAACCAAACCATGTGTATAAATTTCACAAAGCCATGTACAATTTGAAGCAAACTCCTAGAGCATGGTATGAAAAACTTAATGAATTCTTGAAAAAAAAAATAGATATAAACGAGGTAGTGTGGACAATACTTGTTCACCAAAAGTCAAGATCAAAACTTGATCATTGTCTAAATCTATTTGGACGATATCCTATTTGTCTCTACCAACACCGCATTATGCGAAGAATTCACTTTCTTTATTGTCTCCTACTAGTACCCAACAAGCCTTTAATATTCCTATACTCTAGTATGTAGATGATACCATCATATTTGGAATCGGTAACACTGATGGTGCTAGAAAGATTAAACTGCTTGGGAAAGACCTCTCTCATGGACTTCAATGTTATCCCGAGCTCCTTGCAGAGATGGCAAGTATATTTGGTTGCACAACAAGCCACCTACCAGCAACCTATCTTGGCCTGCCATTATTCAATGGCCGTATTTGCAAAAGTCTTTGGAATCCGGTGGTTGAGAAAATTGAATCCCGGCTAGCAACTTGGAAGGGGCGTTTACTTAGTAAGGCTGGGAGGCTCATCTTCCTCAAGTCTTGCATTGCAGGCATTCCAAACTATGCTCTATCTTTTATGCCCTATCCTACATCCATATGTAAGTCTATAGATAAGCTCAAACGAAGATTTCTATGGAGGGGTTCGAGCGATGCCTTTAAATATCATCTGGTCAGATGGGATGATGTATATTTGCCAAAAAATATGGGTGGCCTGGGGATTTGGAAATCCAAGGATACGAACCAAGCACTGCTACTAAAATGGTTATGGAAGTTCAATACCCTTTATTCAAATCTTTGGAAGGAAATGGTTCTTGCCAAGCTTGGTGGCGACACTCATTGGTGGATGTCAGGAGGTACTCGGAGAGGTCTATCCTCAATATGGAGAGCATTATACCTTCTGCTTCCAAAATTTTCTCCCACTAGTAGATTCTATGTTGGAAACGGCAGATCCCCCAAGTTTTGGGAAGATTTGTGGATAGGGCAGGTGCCATTATAGATTGCCTTCAGAAGTCTATTTCTCCTCTCAACTTGTAGAGACATATCAGTAGCCGATGCTTTTGAGGAGGGTGGTATGAGCCTACACCCTAGAAGGGGTCTTTCAGATACTGAGGCTCTGGAGGCCAGTCGCTTGATGGAGTCAGTTATCTCAGTTAAAATTCGTCCTTTGGAGGCAGATAAGCTCATTTGGTGGCCAGACAAAAGTGGCACTTTCACTGTATCATCTGCATATGGTTTCATTAATGGATGGAATTTGTCTTTGAGGGAGCATGAGATCTATTTCGTATGGCGTCTATGTGCTCCTCCAAAGATAAAATTCTTCGTGTGGAGTGCCTGTCAAGGCAAGATTCTCTCGGCGGACGTGCTAAAAAGAAGAGGTCACCCCTCAATTGACCCTTGTGCCCTTTTTACAACACTGAAGCTGAAACCACAAGCCACATTCTGCTTCAATGTATATTCTTTTTGAAGGTGTGGACTTCCATTCTTAGCATGTTGGGGTTACAATTCTGTATGGCGGCTGATCTGATCTCGTTCAATAAGTCACTCATTGGGACCCCTCTGCCTGTCCTCAGAGATGTGATGTTCTCTGCTTGTGTTAGTTTCATTTCGTGGGGGCTTTGGAATGAGCACAATCAAAGACGATTTGATACAAAAAGTGAATCTACTGATCTAGTCGCGGTCCGAGTGGTGGGTCATATATCTACTTGGCTTCTGACTAAGAAGTCTTTCTCCTCGTTTGTGGGCACCCCTATCTGTGAAAATTGGAGAAATTTGGCAATGATGCACTTTGGGACAAAGGTCCCGGTTTTGCAGGAATGGATTCCTTTTGAACCCGGTTACCTTAAGTGGAACTTTGATGGCTCTTCTGTTGGTAATCCTGGGATTTCTGGTTTCGGAGGGGTTATTTTGGATCATTCCGGTAATCAACTTTTCTCATGTGTCGGTCCTCTAGGCATATCTGACTCTATGTCAACAGAGCTTCATGGCCTCCTCTTTGGGCTCTGTGTTTTCAGAGACAAGTGTAACAATCCTCGTCATATGGAAGGGGTCTCAAAGGTGGTCATTGGATGGTGTGAGTGTGCATCCCCTCCCCTGTGGCGACATTGGAATATGTTTCGGGAGATTTTAGAAATTACCTCAATTGTATCTTGTATTTGGTCTCATATTCCGAGATCCGCAAATTCAGCAGCAGATGTGTTTGCCAAGCAGGGAGCTACCCTACAATCGCTGGTTGTATGGGATCTGATCCCTCCTCTTTTGTAATTTCTCTTGTTTATATAAATACATCTTTATCAAAAAAAAAATAAAAATCACTTTCTTTATTGGACTACAACTGATGCAAACAAAAAATGGAACTTTCATGAAACAAAAAGAAACTATACAACAGGATACAAAAGGATTGCTAAAGCAAGTTAACATTGAAAATCTTAATCAATTAGCACACCTATAAGTTCGCCCTTCAAATTGGATGAGGACAACTCTAGTTGGCCTGTAGATCAGAAATTATGTAGGAGTATGATAGGGGTCTCTACTTTACCTTTCAGCTAGTAGACCAGACGTTATGTTTTCGGTATGCCTATATACTAGATTTCAGTTCAATCTTAGAGACTCTCACTTAGTAGTCGTGAAAAGAATTTTTTGATATTTACTTAGAATACTAAGTTTAGGGCTTTGGTATTCAAGTGCCTCTACCATAGACTTAATAGGGTACTTCGATGCATTTTTTGTTTGATGCAAAATTCACTGGAAAAATACTAAAGGTAGCTGCCAATTACTTGGAAACATGTTTGTCTCTTTGTTTTTCAAGAAACAATACTCCGTTGCCTTGCCTACCACCGAACCTGAGTGTATAGCCGCTGGAAGTTTTTTTTTTTTTTTTTTTTTGAGAAAAAGGTGTGAATGTATTTTTTCGAAAGAAGGGTGTGAAATATATTGCAAAGAGGAGAGAATACAATACCTAGCTAAGGTGGCCTTCCTCCACAACAAGTTGTTAGAGGGAAACACCCTTTTTAGCTTGAATATCTTCTGAATAATTAGCAGATCTAGGAATGTAATTCCACTTACAGTGTATTTGGAAAATTAAAATACATATATCCTCTTATAACTCCCAATGTCGCCAAGGAGGTTTTGAAGGCTTCATACACCAATTGATAACTACTTTTGAATCTCCTTCAATGCAGAGAATGCCCTCCATCTTTTGCTTGAAGTGTTTTAACCCATTATATAGCCCGTGTAACTCAACACTTGTTGAATTTGATATACCAATTGGACCCGCATATGATAAAAGAAGGTTCCCATCCACAACAAGATTTTGGAGCGAAACACCTAATTTAGCCTGATTATCCGCTAAGTGATTAGCAAATCTAGGAATATACTTCCAGCTACATTGCAAATGAGAAATTAAATTACAGTTATCCTCAAAAAGATCCCAGTGCCGCCAAGGAGGCTTAGAAGACTTTTTGTACCAATTGATGATTACTTTTGAATCACCTTCGACACAAAGAGGGCCCACCATCTGTTGATGAAAAAAATTTACTCCATTATATAAGCCTCAGATGAGATACCTATTCTCTCTACCACTTTTAATCGCACGATGAGGGCTGAGAAGACTATCGTAGGTGGTAAGATAATGGAATCTAGTGCTCTTAGTGCTTCAAACACTACATCAGCCCTCACAGATTCCTCTAGAGGTCGCACTAGTATTGGTAGAGGCTGCGGTAGAGGACGTGGTGATGGTAAGTCAGAGAGGAAATGTGTTCATTGTGGACAATATAATCATTATTTTGACAGGTGCTTGGTTAAATTTGGAAAACCGACATAGGCTAATTCCATCACTCATGATAGTGGAAGTGAAAATTTAGACTCTACCTCTGTTACATTGGGAACTCCAGATGAGATGCAGTAGTTGATACAACAGCTACAATAGATTCACAACGGATGACTCAAATCTCTATTACCTCACCATCTGCATCTATAGCTCATGCTTCCATCCCAGTTCCTAGTTCTACCAATGTTGATTCACGTATGCTAGTTTATCATGTTCACTCATCTCTATCTTGGTTTCTTGGTTCAGGGGCTTCAGGCATATGTCAGGTATGTGGTCATTGTTTTCTGATTTGAAGGAGTCTTTATATATAAAACATGTCAATCTAGCTGATGGTTCTGTTGGTCCCCAACGAGCCTTCTTTAGGCTCTTCTCTCAGCCTCTCTCTTCCTCTCACTTTTTTCTTCTTTCACCACCAAAAACCTTAATTTTTACATTCACAATAGGATGACGACGAAGAAGCACAAAAGCAGAACAAAGCAAAGGAAGAAAAAGATAAGTTTTTTCTTAAAGACGCACTATCTTTATCTCTATGGTTTATGATCCTCAAAAGTGTTTCTCTATTCTTTGTTAATGTTTTCAAAATAGAATAACGAGGTTTTGAGCTTTGGTAGCATCTAAAACATTGGTGTCCTCCTAGCTGTTTAAGTTGGTTCTCAATTCGAGAGAGGTCACAGTGTAGTTAAAAGAGTCTTAGTTTCCTCTTTGGAGTTCTAAATTGCCTGATCTTTAATTTCCTATTTTTTTTATGTAATCTACAGTTAGAATCTTGTTAAAATAGGAGTGTTCCATTTCATTTTATAGAGAAATTATTGATAGAGAAGCTTGGATACTCATCCTGTAACCCTACACTACTTCACTCTCTCTTTTTCTTCATGAGCTTACTCTCTCCTCCTCTCCTCTCTTCTCTTCTCTACTCTTCTACTCTTCTTCCCTCAATTTACTTCTTTTCCCTACCTTCTTAATTTCTCTCTTTCTAAATTTGCCCTTGCATTTTCTCTACCCTTCTCTATTCTCTCCTCCCACAATCTCTCTCCCTTTTATTCCTTCTTTGATTCTCTACCTCTTCTTCTCTTCCATACTTACCTTCACTTAAGTTTTCTAACCCTCTTAATCTCTTTTTTTCACTCTTTCCCCAAACTTGTCTAAAGAAGATAGGACCTCTTTAAGAGGGTTGTACCAAAGTGGTATCAAAGCACGCCTTCTTTAGGACTTCTCCAGCCATCATGAACACGAAAAACATGGAATAACAACAACATGATGAGGCTGCTGCTCCCAATTTTAGTCCAGAAAATTGGACCCTGCACACAAGTGAAAAGACTTGCAAATTTGGGAGACAAGATGGATCAAATGTCAAATCAAGTGTAAAATCTCATAAAGAAAAGAGTTTTTTTACCTTTTTCTCCCCGCTAAGGATTGTTAAGCAACAAAGCCTCATCTAGGTCCGTATATGGTACGGTATCCTCCCAACCACCACCGATGTTGCCCACACCAACGACCCCAAACTTCCCTCCACACTAGAAATTTTTTTCAAATCCTTAGCCTACTCAGCCTCCTCAATCCACCTTCCCATCAAGGCAAGACTCCTCTGATTACACTTTGACCTCTCTTGAAGGAATACCCAAATTACCCCTAGACTGGCACCCCCCTCTCTTTTACACGTTTGGTGCTCAAGTTTCCTCCACTTCCTTATTTTGAATCCCTTACCTCCCTCTTGAGATTTGTAAAAACTTTATGAATTCTACCATTATGCATGGCCCATGAGAGGATTTTACCAAAATTATGGATTCTTTTACTTTCTTGACATTCCCTATTTCCTGCTATATGGTAGGCAGTATGGGTGTGCGCAACTTCTTTCATCATTATTCTGCTGTTGTTTGTCTTGCATGTGTTCCTCTTCAGTCTTTGATTCAACAGTTGTCCATCGTGTGCATGCCATGAGATCAAGAAATGATTTTTTGTTCTGATCGTCTATTGGCTAGCCTACGTTTTATTTCAAGTTTGTATCTTTTTTTTTTCATGTGCTCACTCTCTGTCTATTCATCATTCTCATTAGGTGATATGTTGAGAAGGTAAGTGCTCCCTTTTCATCCGAGATAAGTGTTTGAGTCCCTGTTAAACTCTTTGTTACAGGTTTGTTTTTGGTAAACAGAAACTTAGTTGAGCTGGGTGCTTACTCAGTCCCACTATCTGAGAATTTGGGAACAAGGTTCTGAGGTGTCTTGATCAGAAATCCAGCAACAGCAACTTTTGATTTTCAGCTTCTCTAAAGGGGGGAATCAGTTCAAAAGGAGCCAAGCTATGAAGCGGCTATGTTTGAAAAGATTTTGGATTCAGCAATTGGAGTTAATTCCACACAATGACTGTGAAGTCACCACACTAACCTCAAAGATTATGAATTATCTCTGGAAGATGACAAACACAAGATGGAACCCAAAAGGATAGTTATTGAGCCAGTGCCACCTCATGCTAGAGCAGGTTCTTTTGCTCGAGTTCAAAAAAACAAGTTGATTGCTGCTACTGGTCAAATCGTGTAGGTGGCTGAACTGAGCTGCTTGACCATTATTCTGAGACAAGGCAAGCAGAAAATGATGCAAAGTTCTATCTGCACACTGTTTTGAGAGGCCATAGAAGTCAGGAGTGCTTAGCAATCATGGTTGGTGGCATGTCGTTGGCTTGTCAGTAGAATTTTTAATTAGGATGGAAGGGAGCAAAGCAATTTGTGGAAAGTTTGTTGCAGCAAACTTTCTGAATTTTGATTTCTTTCACGTGTGAGTGTTGTTTCCTCTTGCAACAGTAAGAGATCTTTGGACTTTAGGATTCCTTTTCCTTAGCCGTGCACTTTAATGATTTGTCAATGTATGTTTCCAGCAGAAACCAGGTTGATATAAGTAGATTTATTGGCTATCAAACTTAGTTTGTGATAATTACTTGTTGCCAGTACTCTCTTTTATATGTTGGTCATTGGTTTGTTTGGATTCCTGGTTTAAAGTTCTGGGATTTGGTATAGATTCTTAGTTTCTAATGCTACTAAGCTTGTTATCTGGTAAAGGCTACACGTCTCCAATGTCACTATTGAAGTTTTGTGTGTCAAAATTGGGTCATTTTTTTGTTGACCCATAGTAGGGTGAATGGTCTGTGTGGATGTGTCCTGAGGAAGAGGCAACATTATGGTCAATGATTGGTTGTAAAACCTCCAATTGTAATTTTTTTTTATTGGTTGTGTTGTTTACCACTTTGCAGCAATGGCTATAGACCTACCAGTTGATGAAGCACGAGTGTGTCCAAATGCAGCTTGAGTCAAGTCGAATCAGGCTGTTTTACGTACTAGAAGTAGGTGAATGTGTTGCTATCTTCAAAAGTGGGTAGGCCGGTGTATTGTACCTCTTCTTTCACTTAAGGATATAGGTTTTTAGAGTCTTGTAGTTGGTAAGAGTGACATTTCTTTTCTGATATTAGTTTTGGGTAAGTTGGGTCTCTTGCTGTCATGGATCCCCAGCTTGATGGAAAGAAGTAGAACGAGAAGTTAAAGGAAATAAGTGTTTGGAAGAATCCTACAATGAAGAGTTTCAAGAGTAGCAGTAATTTTTTTTTATCAAAATCAGTGACCAAAGTCAAGTTTTGACAAGACATCAAGTAATGGGGACAATGGAAGATGCAAAATTTTCGAAGTGGTCAAGTGATACATTGAAAGATCAATAGAAACATGAAGATATGAGCTAATTTCTTTATTGAAGACCCCAGCATGGAAGATTTTTTGTTTTTCATTTTGACAGACTGCATCATGTTGATGAGATAAAATTCAGCTTCAAGGGTAATGTTAAAAAATAGAATTTCTATTTATTTTGATTTCTAAGAAAGCAGCTTTTAGAGAATCTTTTTCCAAAAGTGTAACGGGATTAGAGAGAGTGGTGTATTTTTATCTTCTTCTAATTTTAACGTGAATTGTTTTTGTAGCCCTCTCTCCCCCCACATTCTTTCTCTTCTATCTACATTCATGAAATTTGACAATTCATTTCATAGATCAAACGGTAAAGTGTGGCTAACTGGGCATTTTGCACTCTAATGAAATAGGAACTTCATTAAATTGAAGTAGAATTTCATGAAAACCATTGTAGAGCAATTCGATGATCTCGGTTTGACGAGGAAGAGCAGTAAGGAACTTTATTTTCACTCAGATTTACTCGTCTAAAGCTGACCTAAAAACCTGAAAAAGCGTTCTCTTCTGTGAAGGTCATAATAAATATGCAAAAATTAGAATCACTCCAAATGAGTATAAATTTCACTTTTTAAACAGTTCATTACACTTCTTTGTAAAGTCCATAGCCATCCATCTTGTCGTTTTTTTAGATGTTTCAAAGGGTGCAACCTCAAGGAGGTTTATGCAGATTAAACACGTTGTAAATTGCAGCTGAACGTTATGTAAAACTCATGAATCAATTATAGTGGACCTGACAATTTATGTAACAATTAGACCTATAAATTGAAATGACTTATTGTTGACCTAGGTTGATGTTTGCCCTGATTTTGATGATAACAAACTCAATCTATTTTTAACAGATAAAATATGTAATTCATAGCAATTAATGTGTATTTATTTTGAGTTACTCAATTACAAAGTTTATGAGGAAGAACTAAAAAATTCGACATAAGACATCGAAGCCAAAATAAAGACAAGCCATGTTGAAAAAGCACCTTGGAGAACAATGAAGAATTGAAGACTTAAACTTTAGGGTAATTTGATTTTCTTTAAAAACTCTAGCTGTGTAAAGAGGATTGTCATAAGGATTCCAAATCTTAAGTATGAATATGTTTTGAAACATAGGACATGCATACTCTTTCCAAAATCATGATTTCAAAACTCATTCAAATATTTTAGTATTTTTAATTCAAATGCATGCACTTTAAATGGCATAATCGATCATACAATCAGCAACAAACCTTCAGTATAAATCATGATTGATAAACCTCTATATGAATGATCAATTCTACAATAAGTTTATAAGTTCGATCAATCAACCTCTCTTGGTATGGTTTATCATAGAATGTTATAGGTAGAAGTTATAAAGCATGATCGATCGGTCCATCTATGGACAATTAATCAACCATAATCTTGTTAGGCCAGTATATAAAGTTTGATTGATAAACCAATAGCAACATAATTAATCTAATTACTAAAAAACATAAAAAAGTCTCTTTGACCAAAGCTATGATTGATCATAAGGCTATAAAAAAACTTGAAAATATAACCATTGGGGCTGATTTATTGATCAATGAAAAAAGTATTATCAATCATCCCTTAGCCATTATTGAGCATTTATTGACAAACCAAACCATTCAAGAAAGATTTCCAAGCGCAAATTTCTATCGTTACCCTTCTATAAGAGAAAACTCATATTTCAACTAAATCTTTTATTCCTCTTGCATTTTCTTGGCCTTCTTAGTTCCTCCAAGGCTCCAAGCACATGCTCATTCGTGTCTAAAGTGTTGAAAACTTGGAGATACCCTGAGAATGGCTCTCTCTCTAAAGAAGGTACAAGTTTTTAATTTCATTTTTTGTATTTGAACTTTTTAAAGAGGTTTTCTAGAACCTAAGTCTAGAAGGGAATTGCACACTAATGCTAGATTCTAGATGTATTTAAATCACTTTGGGAGAGATTGGAAAGTGTAATTGGATATTAGACTTAGCTTAAAGAGAGTCGGAATCTCTTTCGTAATTTTAGCTAATAAAAAATTTCTCAAATAAGAGTTCTTGGGAAGTGGTTACATCTAGGGGAACATTGAAAAAAAATCTTGTCATCCTTGTTGAGTGAACATTTGGCTTGAATTTTTCAATTTTAATTGTACATTTAGTACTTCAATTTTAATTTTTTTCTCAATTCACTCCTCTCTTAAGTAGACACTTGGGCCAATAGTATCAGAGTAAGCATTGAAAATATTTGAGTTAAAATCCTTTATATTCTAACTCAAATCACCTTATGACATCACAACACAAAATGCTTTTACTCGAAAGATAGTACTCAAATATGTCGCCCATGTTTAATGCCACAAATTATGCCTAATGAGAAAGTTAGAATAGAGATCTTCCTGTAATCCATGGGTTGAGATATATGGTATGTCACAAAAATGGTCTTTTTGACCTTTATTATGTGATTGATGGTGAAAATATACTACAACCTTTAGGTGAACTTGCTAAGAAAGAGAAGAGCAATTAAGAACCGACTTCAAAACAATAAACCTATTGTTATGCACCTTAGATCCTAATGAGTTCAAGGTGAGTTAATAATTGAAATGAATTTTAGATTCACTTACATTATCAATGGAACATCTTAGGTGAGGAAATATCCCTCTATTGAAGAAATGATAAGCTATTAAAAATTCTTCCAAAGTTATGGGATATGAGGAAGATGACAAATAGAGAAAATGATGATTTTAGGACCATGAGCTCTAAGGAACTACTAAGTATTTTTCTCATATATGAGATGAAACTTCGAGGAAAAGATGAAGAATAACCTAGGAAAAAAATATATTGCACTTAAGGCAAAATGTGCATAAAATGAGGACTCTCGTAGAACAACATTTGATGAGGTGAGCTTCAATTTTATAAAAAATAAGAAAAACTTGAGGAGAGGACCAAACAAGGGAAACACAAAAAATGGAGAAAGTCTTGATCTTAACTTGGGATGCCAATGAAAGATAATCCCACCATTTTGAGGAGGAGGAGAGTGACATAGTACTCAAGACTTTAGAAGAAGATGGTTCCCTTACATTGGAAGAGGTAAGTGATTCGAACTATGAGCATGGACTTGAAGAATTGCTTGAAAATTTTGTTAAAAGTATGAATAAATTGAAAGATAGCTATGATGCCCTATAAATTGAAAAAGTTTAAGAGTGAATTGGTTGCTTTAAAGGAGGTAAATGGTGGTCATGTGTCCAATGCTTTTAGGCAACAAAAATTGATTAATTTTTTTCTTATGATAAATTGAACTTTGGAAAGAAATGCATTGAATTATGCCAACAAACTCAAAGTTTCTTCTACTCACCAGAATGTACCCAAAAAATAAACTAGAAGAAATAGTAATCAGCATGTGCATAAATTTACTCCTTTACCTCACATTAAATACTATTGCTAACAACTTGGTCATTATGGTCATATTTGTAAACTCAAAAACGTTTAGGGCATTGAACAAAAGTGGGTACCAAAATCAAATGAAAATGTTGTGGCAACCGAAAATCCAAGGGCAAGCACATTTTCGATGCCCAAAGAGAATATCGCAGCTAATGGCTTCCCAAAAGGACCCAAATTACATAGGACCTTGACGAGATGATTGTAATTTTCTTTTGTAGGTTTGGCTCCAAGCCAAGGCAAAAAAAATTATGTGGATGATATCATATTTGGCTCTAGAAATACCTTCTTATGTGAAGATTTTGATAAAGTGAGTTTGAAATGAATTTTATGGGTGAACTCAAATTTTTACTTGGACTTCAAGTGCTTCACAATAAAGGTGGAACCTTCATAATCCAGTCCAAGTATACTAAAGGATTACTCAAGAAATTCAATATTGAAAACCTAAAACAAATCAGTGCATCCATGAGCTCATCCATAAAGCTGGACTCGATGACTAGTAGTCCCATAGACTAAAGTAATATAGAAATATAATAGGGTATGTACTTTTACTTGACAGATACTAGACCGAACAAAATGTTTCCAGTTTTCCTATGTGCTCAAATCACACTTGGTGGCTGTAAAAAGTATCTTTTGATATTTGCTTGGTGCACTTAATTTTGGTACTTGGTACTCAAACACTTTAAGTTATAGACTTAAATGAGTACTCAAAAGTTGATTTTGCCAAATGTAAGATTTGATCAAAAGAATATTAGAGGTAGTTGCCAATTGCTAGGTAACATGCTAATTTCTTGATTATTCAAGAAATAACACTCCATGACCCTATTGACTACCAAAGCTGAATATATCGCTATCGGGAGTTGTTGTACACAACTCTTGTGAATGAAACAATAATTGAAAGACTATGGCTTAAATCAAGTTGAAATGCCTATCTATTATGACAATGTGTATTAGTCGAAGTAAGAATCAAATTCACTTCTCTCGGTCAAATTACATTGAAATTAGATATCATTTCTTTTGAAAGCTATTTCAAACCAAAATTATTAGAATTAAATTTGTTTCAACTAAAAATAAAATAGCGGATATTTTTATCAAGCTCTTAAGATTTGATCGATTGTAGAAGCTTAATTGAGAATTAGGCATTAACAACCCTTCTATATCTAGATAGGCAAAGATCAATAGAAATTAAAGATATTCTCACTTAGAATTAATTTAAATTTTGAAAAAATCAAGAAAAAGCGTACTTGAAAATTATGCAAAGCCTTGATTAATCAATGCTTAAAGAGAATGATTGATCACCACCTTATTGATCGTTCGACCTTTATATTGTTTCATCCATTATGCTTGGTATGATCGATCAACCCACCTTCGATTGATCGATCAACTTCGTAGAAACCTATTCTTAAAAATATTTGAGAGTTTATTTTCAATACTTCAAACTTTTTGAAATTCCAAAGCCCTATGTCCAAACATTTTTCCTATACCTTCTTGTGATGGAATCATGTGTTTTTGGAGTAATTCTTTGTGAATTCCATCCTCCCAATACCCCAAAACCCTATTCAAACACCTATTTTTCTTAGTCTCCCAAAGGCTAAACCTATTTCTTTGGTTTATGTTCCCCATTTTGGTGTTTTTCTTTCTTCCAAACTCAACTATTTGAAAATGTTGGGCACCAAGAGGACTTCTTGGGGGAAAATCCAATGAGACCCATTTGATCTTCTAGATTGGAAATGGCATTTCTATTCCAACTTTGAATGAAGCTGCTATATGCAATTGTTTGTGGCAAGAAGCATTGGTGAACCCTCCCAACTTGACCTTGAAATTTGTAACAGTGAATTTTTTTCTAATTGATGATATATTTGGACCCTACAAGTTGATGTTCAAGATGGAGAAAATGTTTCCAAACCTTGTCAATATATGCTACTCCAATTTGAAATTAGTAGAAGAAGAAGATCAGAATTTGATATTTACTAAATATGTAAAGAACGTTGATATCTCAATGAGTATGAGGGAATCCAACAGACTCCTAGGCACCCAACTAATGGGTTAAGCCAGTACCTTCAAGAGAGTTAGCCTATTGACCTTGAAGAAAATCATCCTTAGACCATCCAAGATGCAATCTAAGAATTTTGCTATCAGCAAGTGGGTAGCTCATATAATATTAAGGTCAAGGATCTAAGCATGCCTTTGAGATTTTGTATGAAGATTGTCACACACTTGCTCAACCCATGCACGGATACCTTCTCACATCTCATGACCGTAGATGTCTTTTGGATGTCGGTTTTGTCATCAAATGTCAAGCTGGACTATGCTTACTTCATCTTGCATTGGATGATGGATGTAGTTGGAAATGTTTAGATTAATGTTTTGTCATTTTGACCAATCATCACTATGACATATTGCACAAGGGTGTGGACTTCAATTTCAACCGCAACATAGTCATTTCTAAGAAGTTGGTCATTGGTAAAGTCAAGGTAGGAAAGTTTGGATTCAAAAAAGTCCATGGAGAGTGGATCCCCAAGCAAAGTGTAAGGAGCCCCAAGCAGTGGAGTGCTCAGTAGATGAGGCGAGCCTTAATAGAAAGCATATCAAGTATTTTACCTTCATCAAGAGGACGAGAGGTGTTAGCTCTTCTAGTTCAGATTGACTAACTAGTTTAGAAGATGTATGTGGTTCAACTAAAAGAAGGACAAAAGAAAATTATAGTAGCTCAAACTTGGATGGAAGAACTTTTGTATGCTATCCTTACTTGCCTGTCTCTTACACCACAACCTCCACCTGAGGAATAGTGACCTTTGGTTCCTTAGTTACTTTGAAATAGGATTGACATGATGTATTTTGATTCTTTATGGCTCAATCTATGTACTTAGATGACATTTTTTTAATATTTTTGAAAAAATTCAAGGAAAATTACTCTTTTTTTATCTTTATATCACTTGTCCATATGCATTACCTTTTTGAATTATGACAAAAAGGAAGGGAGAAAACAAGCATATCTAAAGGGAAAGAGATAAAATTCAAAATTTCTTAATCATTACTCATTTATGCACAAATTGAGGGGGAGAATTTAAAATCCATGCATGTTTCATAACACGGGATAATTTTTTATTTCGTAGCATTTCATATCCATTTCATTGAAGTGGCTTAATCACATGGTCTATAAAGAAGACCTAGGAGTCTTGACACATGTCCTCGAGCCAAAATGGAAACCCAAGTCACATTGAAGAAGCACCTTAGATACGAATGAAGAATTCAAGACCTAGAGTTTAGGAAAATTAAAAACATCTCAAGAACTCTAACTATGTAAAGAGGATAGCCACCAAAATTTCAAATCTTAGGCATGAATATGTATTGGAGCATAGCTCATGCATATTATTTTTCCTAAACTTGTTTTCAAAGCTCATTCAAATGTTTTAAAAATTTTAGTGCACTTAGTTTTGATCTTATTCATGCTTAGTACTTAAATTTATGAAGTGCAAAACAACATGATTGATCAAACTTTATAAGGCATGATCAATCATACATTGGGGAACAATGAACCTCTATAAGCATGAATGATCATATAGAATGAACGATCAATGAACCTCTAATAGCATGAACGATCATATAGAATGTTGCAGGTAGAAGTTATAAAGCATGATCTATTAACTCTTTGTGGATGATCAATCAACCAGAATCCTGTCAGGTTAGTATATAAAACTTAATCAATCAGCCCATGTATGAATGATCTATCAACCAGAATCTTGTCAAGCCAATGTATATAGAGTTTAATCAATCAAACCATATATGAATGACTAATCAACAATTATCCTGCCAAGCCAGTGTATAAAGGTTGATTGATCAACTCAGAGCACCATGATCAATCAAGCTTCTATAGAAGAATAAAAAACCACTTTGATCGATGTTATGTTCTTTCATATGTAAACTTCAAAATATAACCTTTGGCATTGATTGGTTGATTGATGAAAAGGCATGTTTGATCAACCCCTCAAAGTAGCTTTTTGTGATACTATCTAAAACGACTAGTTTCTTCAAGAAACTTATAAAAAAGGGTTCAAATTCGTCCCTTAATCAGTATTGAACATTTATTGGCAAACCTATGCATTTAAAAATATTTTCAAGTTCAAATTTTTAACATTATCCTTTTGTAAGAGAAAACTCTGATTTTAGCTAAATCTTTCAATCCTCTTACATTTTCTTGGTATTCTTAATTTCTCCAAGGCTTCAAACACATTCTCGTTCCTGCCTAAAATGATGGAAACTTAGAGACACTTTGGCAGTTGCTATCTCTCCAAAAAGTGTAAGTTATCTATTTTATTTTTATATTTTTACTTTTTTTAGAGGTTTTTTAGAATCTTTAACTCTAGAAGGGAATTGCCCATTAGAGCTAGAATCTAGTTTTTTTAGAATCTTTAACTCTAGAAGGGAATTGCCTATTAGAGCTAGAATCTAGTTGTATATGAATATCTTTGGGAGAGATAAGGAAGTGTGATTGAATTATACTTGGCTTCAAGAAAACCGAAATCTCCTTTTTATATTTAAGCTAATAGAGCATATTAGTGAAATTATTTCTGAGTAGGGGTTTTATAGCGATAATTACCTCTACAGAAATATAAAAAACAAAAAAAATTGGCCTCCTTGTTGTGTGTGCATTTTTGCTTAAATTTCTCAATTTTAATTGGATGTTTCATACTTCCATTCACTCCTTTCTTGAATGGTTTATTAGGATTCCTCTTGGCTTTAAGACATATTAAAAAGGATAAGATAATAAACCAAGAAGTACTAAAATTGTTCTTGATCACTTACCTCTTACTTTTAAATTTATTTTTAGTGTAAGTAAAAACACTATGATTAATTTTTCTATTGTTTCCAATAACAATACAAATGCAAGAAAATCGGTCGAAGGTAATTTTTTCAATAGGAAATTTTTTTAATAAAAAAATAAATTTTTTATTTCCTATCTTTGTTTTCTTATGGCGGGTACAAACGGTCCCTAATAAAAGCTGGAAAAAAAAATCTCATTTCAGTTTGGATTGTGTGTTTGAATCAAGTTAAATCTGATTCAAGTGGTGTTCTTCATTTAACTTTGACCTATGTTTTTTCTCTCAGTTCGACATTACTCGGTCTCTCTTACCTTACCAGAGTGATTGGCAGTCGAATTTAACCATGCAAAAGAATCCCCGTGGACGTACTGCAAAACACTACATTTGACCACGCGTAAAGTGGCAAAGTTGAATAGAAGCAAGAACAACCGTGCCAGTCTTTCTTCACTCCTAACATGATCAAATTTGTCTTGGACAAGTGCAGATTCTCTGTGCGCGGTCTGGACAAGGTGGTAGTGGAAGCCACTTTATGCCCGTTTCTTCTTTCTCCCTCGAAAAGTGATTGATGCCTGCTTTCCTTCACCTCGGAAGCTTCCGCGCAAGATCAACCTCTCTCTCTCCCTCTCTCTCTCTTTCGCACTTGTTCTGTTGGTCCCACGACGACTCCGTTTCCACTCTTAGCCTCTGATCTCCTTTGCTTTTCTCTTTTCTTTCCCTTTGACACCAGCCTCCATTTTCATCAACTGGTAATTAATTAAGAAAGTGAGAAACGACGTTTTATCTTCTACCCAGCTGCCGCTCTCTCTAACACTGTGTTTTGGTTGAAAAATAAACAAGTCTCCTTCTACATGAGTTCCTTTCAATCACTGAGACAGTGAAAAAGATTTATTTGAGTTCAATATTGCCGACCATAAATGATCTTACTATCACAAGCTAATAGTGGTACCACAAACTCTGGGCTAGTTTGCCTTGTTCATTAGAAAGTAATAGTCATACCAAGTTCCTACTAAGTTACATTGACCATTCATGAGATATTTGTATATCTTTCTATTTTCACTATGACAAAAAGATATTAAAACTTTTATTAAGGGTTTTGTGGCAGTGATTACCACTAGGAGAATATTGATAACAAAAAGTATTTGCCTCTTTGTAGTTGTGTGCTTGTGCCTTTTATTGTTCCAATCTATTTACTTTACTTACACCAAAAACACTTAAATTTTATTTTGTATCTTAATTCACTCCCTATCCCTCCCCCTTAAGAAGCCACCCGGGCCTACAGATTTAAGGTTTTAGATAACATCTTTAAAATAAAGTGAAAATATAAAAGGAAAAATAAATATTTTCATTGGAAAGAGTCTTTCCCAATAAGTGTTGACCTTAGGTGGACTTTTTTATCGATTTTGATGATAACAAAACTTAATAGAACTAACAATTTGTAAACTAAAGTATTTCAAATACTTTCCCTTCAAGAGACAATACATTTCAAGGTTTACAACTTCAAAACGATCAAGCCGACACAGGACCTTAAGCACCATAGAAGGACATCTCTTAAAGAAGTACCCATGGAGAAGAAGACAACAAGAAAACTAGAGTTTAAGTGTCAATGATGTATGTCAAGACTCAGTAACAAATTTAAGAGAACTACCCTAACTCCTTTCTTTAAAGTACAATGGTGTACATGGAGGTTATATATTACATATAAACATGTTTAGGAACATCATACACGTTGCAATCTTCACAATTCAACTATATATAGAAGCATGGGGGCATGGGTTTGAGCATTCAGCTCTTGCCTCTCTTCTTTCAATTTTTCTCTTCTTCACTTCTTTCCATCTCTTCTTCTCTCCCACAGTTAGGATTTCTCCCTTCTCCACTTTCCTCTCTTCTCTTCTCTCTCTTCCTTCATCTCCTATCCCTTTGCAATGTCAGAGTTGGTGGTGGTTCCATCCACCGTTGGTCTTTGGATAAGTAATATGCTTTCCGTACCTATCAGACTGGTCTTTTGGGTTGTATTGGTTGGGCGTTTGACATTGTATTAGAGCTAAGCACCACATTCCGCGTTCTTAATTACCAAGTATTCATGTTTTTCAATGATTTTTTCAATAAATACTCATCATTTTCTAAGTCAGAGTTTACCTCTTCTTCCAATGCCATGAGGGCCAAGTTGGCTCATCATTTTTTCTCTAAAGGGCACCACCTTAAGGGTAAAAGTGGTAAATTAATTTTGTTTTCAAGATAATCTAGGAGACACCATTTTGGACAAGTGAGGATGAATTCCTTCTACTAATCCTCGACTTTCAACCTCTAGGACAAGATTGATATTCAAGGGGGTAGAATGATAGAGACCCAAACTTACCCCCAAATAAAAAGCGAAGTAGAAGAAGAAAAGAACAAGAAGAGAGCAAGAAGAAGAAAGAAAAATCGAAAGTGGCACCACCTCTAAGAATAGAGGAGCTCAAGGTCATAAAGGTAAGGGCTGGTCAATGGAGGAGTCAAACATGTCTCTCTTGGAAAAGATGGAATATTTTTATAATAGAAATAATTTCATTTGACTGATGTAATCATTTAAATTCCTAGAATCTCTCTATATTTATGTAATCTTTCAATCTCTTAGGATCTCTCCATAAATTATGTAATAGGAGAACTCTAATTGATTGAGAAGTTTCCCAAAGAATGTGTTGGAAAAAGTTATAAATATGGGTGTTAGTTGAAGGAAAAGTCAATTAAGCATTTTTCCAAAATCTTTCTTGCCTCTCTTGCCCCTCTCAAATTCATGCCTTAGATCCTCTCCTCTCTTCTCTTCTCTCCTCTTCTCTCTTTTCCTTCTATCTCTCTCTCTCTCTCTCTCTCTCTATCACCCTCTCTTCCTCTATTTTACTTCTCTCTTCTTCCATTCTCTCTTATTCCAACGCTTTCACTTTTAAGAAAGATAAATACACTTATCAAGTGGAGTTCTTATCGATCATCCCAATTTTTTGCTTTTTATGCGTTATTTTTTACATTCTTGCTTCCTTCTCCTTCATGTGGCAATCAACAATGAAGAATTTTTTGCTTCCCCACTTGAAGTATTTGTTGTTCTCCTTCTAACTTATTTGTCCTCCTTTCTGCCCTTTACTTTTTGCAAACCTGTAGAATCGTTTGAACCTGTTGAAAAACAATGCTATTTCATTTTCCATATCCATAATATTCAGAATCATCAAAGTTCTTAACATTAAGAGCATTTGCAACTTTCTTTTGTTTTCCATATTCCTTGTCAAATTCTCTTTGGCTCATCTAGAGTGATTTTTTTATTGTTCTCCATTCTATGAGGAGATTTGTTATGATTTTATTCACTTTTTGTCTATCAGTGATGATGGTTTCCAATAAGGTTAGATTGCTCAAAATCTCATTAAATCTCTCACTCATTTTCTATGTAGTTTCTTTTACTTTCATCTTAAAGTTTTCATACTCATTAGTGACTATGTTGATTTTTGCCCCTTTAATTTGAGGTGTCCCTATAAAGGTCACTTCGACTTTATCCTAGACTTCTTTGGCACTAATAGCTCGTATTACTCTTGAATGTTCAATAACACTAAGTGAACATAGGAGTAGGTTTAATGTTTTGTGGTTAACAGAAATTTTTTTTTTCTCTTAAGTCATGTACTCTTTGGGTAGTTTTTCTACTTCCTTGTATTTTCCCATTTCATAGGAGAGTAAGGGTCTTGGCTTGTAATTTCCCATGGATCAAACTCATATATGAGAAAGAAGATCAACTTCATATCTGAGAAAGAAGTGTTTCATTCTATTCCTCTAGTGAGAGTAATTTGCTCTATCAAACAATGGAGGCATAGTCAATGACATCCATATGGTGAAGTCTTAAGAAGATGTGTTTAATGTTGTTCAAGAAAATGTATGAAAGAGTCTGACATGACTCTCACAGAAAGAAGTCTCACAAAGCTGGAATTAATATGGTAGAGTTTTACGGGAGTCTCACAAGAGGAGGCCTCACCGAAGAATCCTTGTAAAAATTGTTTTAGTTATGTTAGTCTTCTATTTATATTCAATTGTTTAATTGTGTTATGACTTATCTTTTAAGTGTCTTTGAGTGTAACTGAGACATGGGTAGTTAAATTATAATCTGATTCTTTTTGTTTCCTGTATTATAAATAGAGGCTCATTGCACTCAATTATAATCAGGTCACTGAATTATTTTTCTTCTCTAGAAATTTAACATGGTATCATAACAGATTTTGTCAATTTATAGATATGATGGATTTCACTCTCTCAACCAAATTTCATTGTAGTTTAACTTTTTGTTTTTGCCTAGTTTATTTGTTTTCTTCTACTTTCCTTCTTATTTGTTTAATTTTCATTGTATTTGATCATGGTAGCAACTTTCGATATTGGCGATTCATCCTCAAGTTTGAAAATTGAGGACTATTGATTTCCACCATGGCTACACATAGCAGATTTTGTCAATTTATAGATATGATGGGTTTCACTCTCTCAACCAAGTTTCATTGTAGTTTAACTTTTTGCTTTTGCCTAGTTTATTTGTTTTCTTCTACTTTCCTTCTTATTTGTTTAATTTTCATCGTAGTTGATCATGGTAGCAACTTTCGATATTGGTGATCCATCCTCAAGTTTGAAAATTGAGGACTATTGATTTCCAACATGGCTACACCCATGTGTTATGATTTCTCTTATTATGCCGCATTGATTTGATTCTTTGCGGTTGTAGAAACCACTTGTTGTCCACCTCTATTTTTTTGTCCTACGACCAGTCCTAATGTATCCTTTGCTTTTGACAACTGCTCTTTGGCTATTCTGAGATTTTGTTAACTACATGGAGTCTAATATTGTGTTGTGCCTTATTGGAAAGACTTTATTTTGAATTTTTTTTCTTCTCTACAACAAATGCCTTGAGATGTGGTTTTACCACTAGTCCCTTCTGCAACAACCCTAGAAATAAGTTTTTGTCGAAAGAAAATTAGGATGATGCTACCTTCTTGCAAGACTTGAGGGATCATATCAATGAATTTATTCATGCCTCCATGGATGAGCATAAGTCTTACATTAAAAAGACAGTGCAAAAGATGTTTGGATGAGCATAAGTCTTACATTAAAAAGACAGTGCAAAAGATGTTTGGAATGTCAAAGATTGTTGCAAAGAGAGCATCCGACATAAGATGGAGTTGAGAGTTCATTGCCACTGTAGGCAGTCTCATCCAAGTAGCTATCTTGGAAAATGATCGATGAGGTAACTGCTCAGTGTGTTCAACCGGTGCTTTCAACCAAATACAGAGTCGTATCCTAGCATGCAATCCCACCTTGAGTAAGACTCAACAACCGCGGCAAAATTTTCTAAGTTCAAAAACTCTTAATCAATTTCCATTCAAACTCATGCAATCTCTAGTCATACCATGGCTTATCAAAGATGATCAAATCATGCAAGCTATAGCCATGCGTCTTCAACCAATTTTACAAGTAGGATTTTGCAAATTCAATTCCTAGGTACGCTCAACTTGTTGGACATGAGGAGTCCAGTTGCATGTGGGAATCAAAAAGCCTCTCGGAGTCCTGATCGCGCTAGGATTGATAAAAGGGAATTTTACTATATTACCCATTTTTTAAAAATATTAACACAAATAACCAACTTCTAAATCTGATATAAAAAATACCCAACTTTGATTGGTAAACTACACGTATACAGTTCAACATAACATATCAACTTTGACCACATACATGGTGCCTCATCATCATGACACATCAACACCAGAAGGGTTAAACGCCATGTCACTAGACACATCATCAAATTGTCATGTCATCATCCATGTAGGATGACACATCTTCATAACACATCATCTTGTGGCGCATCAGCACTCCACTTCAACTTACCTTTTCCTCCAATTTTCCCTTCATTATTGATTTAAGTTATTTTAAAATTAAAAAAATTTAAAAACATTAATTTTTGGATTTTAAAATCTTACACATTTCTTTTCATTACCTTCAATTTAAAATAATAAAAAAATAACTATTTTAAAAAAATTATTGTAATTAATACCTTACAATATTGCTTAAAGATATTTAATTTAATACAATATTTTTTAAAATAATTTTGATTTCAAAAATCTTATTTGCTGGGACATATCAAACTACCGAATTTTTATAATGAAAAATATAAAATAGTTACAAAAATTAATTAAAATTAATATTCTGACTATTTAACACCATTCATTATCGATTTAAAATATTTTTAATTAAAAATTTTATATGAAACATTATTTTTGTGTTTAAAAATATTATTTAATGGTGCAATTATATTATTTTATATTTAAAATAATAAAATATAAATTAGTATATACATTAATTAAAAAATCTTCAAATTTGTTTAACACATTTTATTATTGACTAAAGATATTTTCAAATTTAAAAAAAATAGAGAGAAAAAAATAATTTAAGTTTTCAAAAATTTTATTTATAGAAACACGCACCATTACCATCAATTTATTATAATAAAATATAAATTTTATATATTAAAAAATTAAAAAATCATATTATAGTCTATTTAACACATTTCATAACTGATTTAAGATATTTTTAAATTTAACACATTTCACACCTTCTATTTATTGTAATAAAATATAAAAAATTTACATTAATTACCACAAATCAATTTAATTTGATTATTACCTTTCATTATTGCTTGAAGATATTTTCTAATTTAAAAAGTTATTTGGAAAAAAATTATTTCCGTTTTAAAACCAAATTTATATGCACACACTTCATTATCTGATTTTAATTGAAAAAAATATTTTTACTAAAATTAATAGAAGGAAATAAAACGTCAACCAATAAATAAAACTTTAAAAAACTAAAATATTTTTTAAATATTTTAAAATTTCGAAAATATAAAAATAGATAACGAAAAGTGTTACATAAATTAGAATATATTTTTTAATTAGTTAAAATAATATTTTTTACGAAAATAAATAAAAGGTAATAATAAAACATGTACCGTCAAATAATATTATCAATAAAATTATTTTTTTCCAATATTATAAAATTTGAAAATATCTTAAATCAATAATGAAATGTGATAAATAGATTCAAATATGATTTTTAATTAATTGATATATAAATTTTATATTTTATTAAAATAAAATGAAGATAATATAACATGAACCGATAAATAAGATTTTTAAAAGATAAAATAATTTTTTTTAAAATTTTGAAAATTTGAAAACATCTTAGACCGATAATCATAAGTGTTAATCAGGTTTGAAGATGTTTGTTTAATAAATAATCTACAAATTTTATATTTATTTCAATAAACTTAAGGTAAAGAAATGTTCTGACAAATAAAATTTTTAAAAACATAAATATTTTTTTAATTAGAAAATATCTTAAATCAATAATGAAACGTTTTAGTTAGATTAGAAGAAGATTTATAATTAATTTATATACTAATTTTATATTTAATATTTTATTATTTTCTATATTAGGGAGTAAAACTTGTACCTATAAATAAGATTTTTAAACACTAAAATAATTTTTTCAATTAAAAATATTTTAAATCAATAATTAAAGTTGTTAAATAGGTGAGAGTATGATTTTTAATTAATTAATATACCAATTTGATATTTAGTTTTTATAAAAAAAGGTAAAAAAATATGTAGCAACAATTAATATTTTTAAAAACTAAAATTATTTTTTACAAGATTTTTTTCTTAATTAAATAATATCTTTTAGAGAATGTAAGGTATTAATTACATTAGAAAATATTTTAAAATAACTAATAATCAAATTTATAGTTTATATAATATTAAATTTAAGGTAATGAAATGAAATGTTTAATTTTAAAACCAGAAATATTTTTTAAAAAATATTTTTAATTAAAATAACTTAAATCAATAATGGAAGGAAAATGGGGGAAAAAAGGTAAGCTGACATGTAGTTCTAATGCGGCGTGTCATGATGACATGGTGATTTGATGATGAGTCAGATGATATCGCGTTAAACCCTTTGTGTGCTAATGTGGTATGATGACATGGCACCACGAATGTGGTTAAGCTGACATGTCATTTTGGACTATACACGTGCAATTGACAGATCAAAGTTGAGTAATTTTTATATTAAGTTTAGAAATTGGTTATTTGTGTTAATTGTTGTGAAAAAATAGGTAATATAGTAAATTTCCCTTGATAAATTCCGAATTGGTAGAGTCTATAAAACTGAGTGCACTGCTGAGGTTGTCTTGGTTAAGGCTCGGCAAGTTCTTGGTTGATTATAAGACCAAATTCTGGTAGAAGCAAAGTTCTCATCTCACGATGCGAACACAACCAAGTTACAAAAACACAAAACTTGAAAACAACATCGAAGCAAGATATTGCATAAATTGACCGAGCACATCATGGAGTGATTGTTTGACCAAAACTCTCTGATTTGAATATAAATTTGGCTTAAAAACTAGGATTCTAAGAGAAAAGGAAACTAAATTCACGTCAATGCATGGAGAGATAATAGGAGAGAAAATAGGAAAATGAGAGATTTTTGGTAGAACTAACCTTTAGTACTTTTGGAAATTAATATCTACCAAAAAATAACTCGAAATCACAAACGGTCTGTTGATCAAGAAACTAGACACAAAGAGCATTAATTTGAAACGTAATTTGACATAAAAAGCTTAGTTGTTGAATCCTTTATGACCACTTGATTTGCTTCATTCTATAGCATGACACTTACTGACTCCAATGAGAATATCTCAAAACTTTCTTTTAAAATATAATTCTTCATATAAAGTTTCATTCTTGATGACATAAAATGTGTCAAAAATTGAAGTTTTATGCTGCTACTCAAACATCTCTTACTGTCTAACCTTTTCTACTTCAAATATTGATTTCTCTTTGCAAAAAACTCAGATTGTCAAAATTCCTTTTGTGTTGGAAAGTAGAGTTAATGTTCTTTCTGTCAATATATAATTTGTAATATGAAAAGTTCAGTATGAAGGTACGAATACCAAGGAAACAACTGGTATAAAGACATGAAAGAAAGAAAAGTAGAATACAAACCTAAATTACTAGAGGTGATAAATCAGAAAAGGACCACATTATCTTTGTGGATTGATCGAGTCAACTCATAAAACCCACTTTGATATCATGTTCAATTATTGGAAAAGAGAAAATTTTCACCAACTTGTTGTAATTTGAGTACCATGGAACTATTTATAATAGAGGAAACAAATAGAATTAAATTACAAATAAACTACCCTTGTCCCAATTACACCCAAAGTCAAACACTAAAAAATAAGTCCTAGAATAATTGAAGATCTAAACATAAATAGAAGATAAAAATAACTAAAACACCTTTAACTGAGACTCTTATATGAGACCTCCTTCCATGAGACTCTTCTTACACTCCACCATGTTAATTCTGGTTCTATGAGACTTCTTACTATGAGAGTCATATAAGACTCTTCCATACCTGCTCTTTAACGGCTAGGAGTAATTTTTCTCTCCCATATTGTGTTTAATCCAAGCTATATCTCTATGTCTTTTTTATCCCCAACTTGAAGGGGAGAAGTAGAAGAAGAAAGAAGTAAACGAAAGGGTTATTTTATTCCACATGTTATGGTAATTTTTATGTGACTAAAATATTCAACAAAAGAGAAAAACAAAAGATGAAGATTTTACATCTATGAAGAAATTTTTCATCAAAAGAAGATTGAAGACCAAGAATTTTTTTCCTTGTTTTCCTTGCAAGTTGAAGTTATAAACTCCAACTTGAGGAGGAGTGTTGAAGAGCAGGTAAGGAAGCGACTTACGTGCCTCTCATAGCAAGAAGTCTCAGAAAACCAAAAGTAATATGGTAGAGTCAAAGAGGAGTCTCACATGAGAGTCTTAGTTATAGGTGTTTTAAATATGTTAGTCTTCTATTTATGTTTAATTATTTGATTGTGTTAGGACTTATCTTTAAGTGTTAGACTTTGGGTGTACTTGGGACAATGGTAGTTTAATTATAATTTGATTCTACTTGTTTCTTTTATTATAAATAGAGGTTCATTGTAATCAAATTACAACAAGACAGTGAAGTATTTCTCAATTCTAGAAATTCAACACAATCATCTTCAAGTTATTGGCTTACTTAGTAACAAGAATAAAACAATGAAGGAAGAGAAGAAGATAATTTGGTTAAAGAGACTTCAAACGAGCCAACTCCAATTCAAAGTGGAAGTTTGGAAATTCTCACTCGTCGTAGCTCTATCTTCAAGGAGTTCAGAGAATCCATCTATCAAAAGTTAGATTAGATGCATGGGAGGATAGTTCATGTTGAAGAGTAGGTATGAAAGAGTCTCACATGACTCTCGCAACAAGAAGTCGTAAAGAGCTAGAATCACTATGCAAGGAGGCCTCACAGAAGAGTTTCAGTTTAAAGATGTTTTAGTTATGTTAGTCTTCTATTTATGTTAAGTTATTCAATTGTCCTAGGACTTATCTTTTAGTGTTTAACTTTGGGTATAACTAAGAAAATGGTAGTTTAATTGTAATCGAATTCTACTTGTTTCCTCTATTATAAATAGGTACTCATGTACTCAGATTAAAAGTAGTTAGTAAAGTTTTTTCTCTTGTCTAGAAATTCAACATGGTATCAGAGTGGGTTTTGTGAGTTAACACGATCAACCCATAGAGATAATGTGATCCTTTTCTGATCTATCACCTCTAGTAGATTAGGTTCGTATTCTATCTTTTTTTATTTTTTTCTTGTCCTAGTACCGGTCATTTTATTGGCGTTAGAAATTCCATGCTGAGATTTTTATATTAAAAATATATAGTTATGGAATGAATTTTGAGTCTACTCTTTAACAAAAAAAAATTCAATCATTTTTCTACAAAGATAAATCAATATTTGAAGCAGTTAAGGTCAGGTTGGAAGAGAGGTTTGACAAGCAGCGAAAAGCTTCAAATTTTGAGCCATTTTATACCATCAATAATGAGACTTTATATGGAGAAATACATGTCAAAATAAATATTTATAAGTCTATTTTCTACCTTATCAGGTAAATTCTCAATCTGAGTTTTCTAGAGGGAGATATCAATTTCTCAAGGGTATTGGGTCATGCTGGCCAAAGAAGAAAGAGTACTCAGTTCCACCCATTACAGAGTCCAAAATCTATCAGGTTTTTTTATATTAAAATAAATATATTTTATGAAGATATAGATGAAATTTATATAAGTCTAGTTTCATTAGGAGAAAATTTTATGTCAATCTAATTTATATTTAAAGAGATATTCGCATTGGAGTCAACAAAGGTCAAGTTACAAAATGGAGAGGATCAAGAGGTCATAAAAGATACACAAATTAATATTTTTATGTTAAATTAGATATCACATTAAATATATTTGAGTCTAGTTTCTTGATAAATTTACCATTTGTGATTCTGAGCTATATTTTTGGAGATATTGATATCCGAAGTACCAAAGGTCAGTTCTACTAAAAATTTCTCCTTTTTTTCCTATTTTCTCTCATATTATCTCTCCAGGCATTGATGTGAATTGAGTTTCATTTTCTCCTAAAATCCGATGTTTTAGCCAAATTTTTATTCTACTAAGAAAGTTTTGGTCCAATTTAATCACTCCATGATGAGCTCATTCAAGATATGCAATATCTTGCATCAATATTGTTTTCAAGTTTTGTGTTTTTGTTACTTGGTTGTGTATCTTCTACATAACTAACTTTGAAAAATTGTAGTCACCCAAAAAATAATTATACTTGGTCGAATTTGTTCAGTTATTTCATTACTACCATTCCAATCTCCTTCTCATTAAGGTGGTGTTGATTTTCTCTTCTTTTTATTTCCCATTTACATTTTACTTGGCAGTCTTTCTCTTAACATCCTTTTTTTTTACTATCGTTTACCCCCTTTTGGCCAACCCTTTGGTGCGTCGCTTTGGTTGGTCCTTGTTTTTATATATGTTGGTGTTTTACATCTTCTAAGATTTTTTTATTGGTACCCTTTGGTTTTTATCGTTGTCTTGTGAGTGATAGGTATTACCCATTTTAGTGATAATTATCACTATTTTTGTTCAAAATCCTTTGAGGTTGGTTTCGAGTCATGTTTCTATCACCCATTTTTTACTTTTTGGGAGTTGTGTCCGATTTCGTACTTATTATTGGGACACCTTGATGGAGGGGATTATTACTACCACTATTTCATTTGTTTCAAGTTGGGATCATTGTCATTACCTCCCAGCTTAAGAAGGGGGGGGGGGGGGGGGGGGGTAAGGAGGGAATAGAAGGAAAAGTATGGGGATAGATTAAATTCCACGTTTGAGAAGAAGAAGAATATAATCCAAAATGAAGAATTTCACTTATTGTGGTAATCAAATTTTATGTGATTAAAATATCCAAGTAAGGGGGAGAACAAGATGTGAACAAAAGATGGAGTTTTTTTCATCTATGACGAATTACATCTGTGAAGAATTTTTTTTCAACAAAAGAAAATTGAAGACCAAGATTCTTTTTCATTGCAAGTTGAAGTTATAAACTCTACATTAAGGGGGAGTGTTGAAGAGCAGGTATGGAAGAGTCTCTCATGACTCTCACAACAAGAAATCTTACAGAGCCAAAATTATTATGGAAGTAGGTCTCATAGAAGAGAGTCTCAATTTAAAGGTGTTTTAGTTATGTTAATCTTCTATTTATGTTATGTTGTTCAATTGTTCTAGGATTATCTTTTAGTGTTGAGTTTTGGGTGTAACTGGGATAAGAGTAGTTTCATTGTAATTGAATTCTACTTGTTTCCTCTATTATAAGTAGAGGCTTATGTACTCAAATTACAACAAGTTAGTGAAGTTGTTCTCTTTTCAAAAAATTCAATAGCTCACATTGAATACCATGTTGGTGTCCCTCCCTAGTCTGAAGAAGATCCATATCATCCATGGATGGATACAGGGTGTGACTAGAAATCCAATGCCTAAAAAACCACGAAGGACTGAAACCTTAGCACCGATGGAGGTTGACATGATCCTTTCGCATAATTGTAGAAATGAGACAAAGGGGAAAGAACTAGAGTAAAGGGGCGAAAATAGGCTGTAGAGAGGATTGTATAGAGGTAATGCAAGAGGGTTGTAATGTTGTCCAACCCTCTCTCGAATTCCATTCCTTTTATTGACTTCATCAAAAAGGGATTGTAGAAATTACATCAATTGCCATTGAAAATAAAAATTACATTATTGCTTTTAGTTAAACTAAAAACACATCCATCACAGAGGATGATTGATCATGCCATCGATCATGCTTTATAAAGTTGGATAACAGTCTTTTGCATGACCAATCAAACCAAGATAGTTGATTATAATATTTGCCTTGTAACCTTCTGTATGATCAACCATACGTATTCAAGTTGATCGATCATCCTTTGTAAATATGTATCATGACATAGGTAGTAGTCAAATCTTCAAATCAATGTTCGAAACATTTGGGTTTGCCATTGGATAGCACCTAGAGGATCAACCTTCTACTTCAACTTCTCCTCCAACTACTACTGTTTCAATTTTTGTATCCAAGAGCTTCCAACTATTCCTTTGTAAAATGTGCTCACAATGAATGAAATGCCTTTTGGATATATCTTATTTATGCATACTTTGATGATTCCAAAATGAGGAAAAAGATTTAGAATGATTTAGAAAATAAACATAAGTATAAAGTCTCAAAGTAAGGGGGAGCTAAAAATTTTTAGAAAATGTAACAAGTCAAGGAGAGTAAAAACATTACACTAAGGGCTAAAAGATGAAAAATCTTACTAAGAGTGCATGCCATGTCATTTGCATTGAAATTTTAAATCATATGTTTGTCATCATAAAAAGGGAGAGATTGAGGAAGAAGAAGCTCAAAGACTTCTTTAAATACCCAAATTTTGATGATAACAAACTTAGACATGTGATGATTTTGCTATGAGAGTGAACAAATTAGCTTCAAGTTGAAAATATATTAAAAGGAGTTGAGTACATATGCAAAAGGAAGCCTACTACATTCAAAAATTCAATCTCTAACATTGGAAGAAATAAAATGACTCGAACCCCAGGTTTATGGAGTTGGGCACGTACTACTATAGCTAAACACATTCAAAAAAAGTAGGAAAATGAATTTGTAAATTCATTAGAAGCAATGGTTGGAAAGAAGTGGAGTCAAGCACACACTATTGTAGTTCAACATAAACAAAAAAAGGTAGAAAATGAAGTTGGAAAGTTAATGACAGGAAAGAAGTGGAGTGAGGCACATGAACATAGAGTCGAGCACATAAGCAATAAGTCAAGCTCAGAAAAACCGATTTTCAAATCAAGCTTCTACTGAATCGCAAAAAGGAGTCAACCCCATACAGTTTGTTGTACGGAACAATGAGTCGAACCTGACATTCCATAAGTTTAGGATTACTTAAGGAGTCAACCTTAGTAAGAAAGGTCAATATATAAGAGTCGGCTACATCAAAAGGATTTCACCCAAGATGAATCTATTGGACAAGAAGGATGACCCCTATAGCAAACTGAGGATTCGACCCTCAAAAGAACCGTTGGAGCACAAAGAACTCGGCCCCCAAAGCAAGTGATTCGGCTCCAAGCTACAAATATGAAATTCATGATCTTCCAAAGGCCATAACTTTGGCTATAAGTCTTCGAAGTATCTAATTGACCTTTCAAAATGACAAGCAACACTAGTATATTTATTATGTATTTTTTTATATTTTCAGATTATTTTTCATTAATTTTTTAATAAGAGCTAGGAACAAACTGGATTTTTTGCAACACCTATTTTTTTTTTAACTTGGATTTTGTCCTATACTCAACTCAATTTTAGCCTTGATAAAAAATTTATCCATAAAATTTCCAAACCTTTTTTGTCATATTCAAGTGGTTTCAAAGGCTCGAATTTTAAAATCTAAGATTAAAGTTTTGAGCTACTATTTCTTCATTTATTTTTACATCTCTTTAATATTTTCTCAAAATGTCTTAAGTTTTCATTGATATCTTCTAACCTTTTTTTTTTCAAATCAAAATTTCAATACTAATAAATTGAATTTGCTTTAATATCTATTATAGTGATATTAATAAAATTATTAGTTTTACCTAGAAATTTTGGTGTAATATGGGGTTGAGCCAGACCTACTATCCTATACAAATAGATGACATCAAGATAATATTATCTCACGTGAAGCGGTTACAAATTTTATTCCATATTTGACTTGGTGACACCGTCCGGCGGTGGCTCGGTGGTTCGAGGGACATCCAGCTCACTAGCTCGCTTATTCCTTTCCGAGTGTGAATTTGAGGGAACTGAGTCAAGGGCTTTCGTAGTTATTTCGATGAAAAATGAAGGGCATTCTGCGTGGGATCAAGGAATTTGGAATTCCTTCGCAACTTGCAAGTGCGGTAGTCCTTTCGCTTTTGCCGCGTCTTCTTGCTTTTTAGGTTCTTTCCATGGAGGCCGGTGACTGCATACTCTAGACTCTAGAGAGAGAGAGACCCTCCAATTACTCCTTCTCCGTCTTATCACTCTCAGTCTCTTGTCGGTTTCCTCTCCAAATCTTGCAGGTAATTATATTAGCGTCTGATATCACAGTTGATGTCTTAGAATTTTTCTCTGTCACTTCTACGATCGTCAAGTAGGCTGGTTTTTCTTCATCGAGAAAGGTGTGTACACTTAAACTTTGGCTGATTTAGTTTTATGAACGTCTACTATTTGAGATGCACCAGGAAGGTTTTTGAAAGAATGAATGTGGTGGATTTGGAAAGCGCCCTTGTTTTTACTTGAATTAGGGCGTATTTGTGTGCGTTTTGCGTTTGACGGCTCCTTTTCTTTTGTGTTTTTTGATGCACTTTCGTCTGATGAAAAAGCTTGAATTGTGGCCTGGTGTACTGTTTTCTCCTTTCTCTCATCAAGCGTGCCCTTTTGGTGAGAATTTTGTTGTGATAGTAAACTTCGAGATGCCTTTGATGTTGCACTCAGGGTTTTAAAGGGCGCGGGTGATCGGATGGGGAAGGGTACGAAAAGCGGTTGCAAGTCCGCTTCTCACCAACTCTTCAAGGACAACGCGAAGAATCGTGTGGATGATTTGCAAGGCATGTTTTCGGATCTGCAATCCGCACGGAAAGAGAGCCGTACTAGTGATGCTGCAGTATTGGAGGAGCAAGTCCACCAGATGCTACGGGAGTGGAAGGCTGAGCTAAACGAGGCTTCACCGGCTTCTTCTATACATGTGGGGATACTTAAATTTCTTCGAATTGTTCTCCAGTGATTTGATCCGGTTTATCTTATTTAAAAGAATTATCTTTCTTTTTTTCCCCAGGGTAATAGTCACAGTTCTTCACATCTGTCATCAGATATCCGACGCTTGTTACAGTTCTGTGAGGAGGAAGATGATGCTACCAGTGCTTTAGCACCTCCTATGAATCCAAAACCAGAGCCGGAGCCAGAAGTTCATGGCCTTCAGGTTGTGGAGAGAACTGTGTTTCATGAGGTGTGCCTTCTCGTTAAAGTGTTTATAGGGCATTCGGTCTTGTTCCCTGAGTTTGCCTTTTTTTTGTAGTTTGCTTGTTTTGCTTTCGGATCATTTCCCAATCAGAGCACAACAATGTAATTATTGCAATATTTGATTTAATAGGAACATGGCACATCATTCAATTAGAGGAAAAAGATCATCACGCTACCTCGACCCCAACAGATTCTGAGGTTAACCTTTCTGAAATTTCGTGTTGGACAAATAAAATGAATGTCCCTTCATTACAAATAAAACAAAGATATCATTTAGAATATCTTTTTATTTAGGAAAGAATGATAACAGTTTTTTTTTTTTTTTTTTGAAAATGGAGTGTTTTGACAATGTGGTTCGTTTTACTTGCCTTCTTTACATCTTTGGACTTTGCCATTAGGTATTATGTACTGCAATACCAATGCCAATTTATGTGTGATCCTGGGGCTTGTAAGCCCTACTACTTGATGATTGATTGGAGGTCAGATCACACTCTTAGTATTTGCCAACTAACATTGAAGTTCCTGCAATTTGAGTTAGGTGAAAGTAGGATGTGAAGGGTTGTTTTCCTTCCTGAATTTTTCAAGAAACTATTCCATTTTCTCTGTAAATGCAGCGAGTAGTTCCCTTTTTCCTTGACTGATGACAGTGTTACTGGATTTCAAGATAATTTAGTCAAGACTAAAACTGTGACATTGACTTCTTTGTAGGATTACTTTGTGAACCAGTCTCCACAAGGGCACAACTTCCAAGAAATTGACCACTGCAAAGGAACCTCTTCTGTAGATTTGCACCATGCAGTTGTGAACCAGTTAGATGTGACTGGTCAATTGGAGTATCATCAATATGATATGCAGCAAGACTTCTCACATAATCTTTATCTCAGTTTTGATGGTTCTGGTCAGTACAGTGATGATATTGCATCTCCGATAACATGTGTGCTACCAAGAATTTGCCCTCCACCATCTGCCTTTATGGGCCCAAAGTGTGCATTGTGGGATTGTAACAGGCCTGTGCAGGGCTCAGAATACTGTCATGACTACTGCAGTACTTGTCATGCTGACCTAGCAGAGAAGGAGGGCCCACCAGGCATGACTCCAGTTGTGCGTCCTGGTGGCATTGATCTGAAGGACGGTCCCCTCTTTGCTGCACTGACTGCAAAGACACAAGGAAAAGCTGTTGGTATTCCTGAATGTGAGGGGGCGGCAACAACTAAATCTCCATGGAATGCTCCTGGTATGCATATGTTTATTTGTATCGTCTATATGCTATGCTTATTCTTATCAGTCCTTATGCTTTCTGTTAATTTTAAACAGAATACGTCTCTCTTTATTTGATTGCCATCTGAAACAGTGTTTGGGGGTTGGTGACAAGAAATATCCTTGCTTCCTAGATTAAACCCCAAGTGAACAATCAGATTTGCTTTTACTGTGACCAAATCTTTCTGGTAATTGTCCTCTTTAAAGTCCTAGTCTGTTGTCTTCCTAATGCATGATAAGAAGCGGTGGATCAAAATTCCACCAGAAACTAAACCCTCTGACCAGAAACTTCTATATCTTCTTTTAGCATGATCAAATCTTTTCCCAGCCTGTTGACTTGGTAATAGGACCCATATGAGGTAGCAGAAAATCTGAGTCTTATTTTCTGATGATATGATTTGGTTCACTACCTGCTAAATGCTTGTAAAAAAATTCGGAAAAGATAACAAAGTGACAAACAGACCTAATTTAATGATCTGATGAATTTAGTTTATCTAAGATTTGCTAAATGCTGAATGAGAAGTAAAATGCCCATCTTTCTCACTCCATCTTATTGAAGCTGAAAACATTATATATCATTTTCTTTCATTTTCTTGATTCTGTTGAGTGTCTCACTTGACCATTTTTTTATCCATTTGTTCAAAGTTTTGAATTTAATTGTGAATGTGGATGCTGGGGAACTGGCAATTGATTATGCCCTACACCAAATTTAGGAGATTTATAAGAAACATCTGTTATTTGAACCCAAATATCTTATACCTGAAAGGAGAGGGACTTGTATGGCCATCAAGGAAAATAATCTTCTCGTTGTTTCCAAAAGAGGAAAGGGAATTGGTGGTTTTGATCACTTAAAAATTGCTTTGCCTATCAAGTTGGGTTTTTGACAATTCTGTATGCCATTGTTTTTCTTAAAGACGAAAAAAAAACAGGTAGATCGTCATGTTTATGCAAACCAGGAAAAAAATTAGAAGAAGTGTGCAAATGAAATAGCTGAAATCAAGTGGCTTATATCTCAAATTATTCATTAGTAGGGAATTAGCCCCACCTTTGTAGCATAATACATATTCTCTTGATGGATCAAAGTCCTGTTTGTTGATCTGCTTATTGGGTGGATGATAGAACTTTAGTTTGAGCTATATCACTTTTTTGCACCAACTCATCATCAGTGATTCCTATTTTTCAGATTACACTGAGGTCCTAGGAAGCTTTACATACAACTACAATACTTATAATTAGCAAATAGATTCGTTTTCTTTCTGTATCACATGCCCACGAAAAGACAGACCCGACCAAACAAAAAGTCTGGTTTTATCTTGAGAAAAAGTGTTTTTGTGTTTGAAATTCCTTCTTAGTGACTGAAAAATTATTCTCTTGTATAATGCTTTTTTGAGAATATATAGTATATATATATGAAATACCCTAAACCATTGTATAATGTGTAATACATTTTTTACTAGTTCGCTGTCCTTTTTTCTTTTGTTGCTTTCCTGAAAATAAGTTAAGTTCATCATCTTATATAAAAATGTTACCTTTTGTTGTCTTGTTCCTTTCTTTTTATAAAACAGACATAATTCGTACAGAAATTCAGCATTAAGTAATAACTGGTCAGCATTTTGAGAATTTTTTAGTTTGCATCTGTGGTTTGGAAAGTCCTGTCATGATTCAAGTTGGGATAGGATTAGGAGAAGGCAATGCAAAAGATAGGATATTTGGTAGTGGAAATAGGAAAATGAGAATATTTGGGTTAAATCTAGTGTTTTATCTAAAAAATTAAATGTTTTAGGATTCACTCACTGTTTAAGTCAGTGTTCTCTGTACTTAGCCAAGCCAACATGCTTGGATAGTTGGATCACAGGGAGTTGGAGTTTTGACTATGGCAAGCTTGCCAAGCCCACTGTTTGAGTGAAGGAGAAATCTCCCTTCTGGTTTTCATAATTAATGATATATTTGTTCCTCCTTGTACAAGCAGGGATGACATGCCTTTATTGTTACATTTGTGAACTCAATTGCATATCTCCTTAAGTATAAGCCTGATAAGCATACAAAAAAGTCTTAGGAAATGCTTCTCTAGCTGCAAATTGTTGGATTGATATTTGCATGGTTTATTATTTTGAAATGGGCATGGTTTATTATTTGTATCAGATATTTTAGGTACTGATTCATCTGGATATGGCCAACAGCATGGATTAGGATGCTAAATATGTTCCAAAAGTCTAATAAGTAGTGTGGATCTATGTCAAACCATGAAGCTAAGGATGGAATAGGTATTCCTTAAATGATAGAAAGGTTTGCCATAAAATAAACGAACCGAACTGGGACTGTTGATCACATAATAGACCTGAGGTGCTGGGATGCATCAAACTCCTGCTGGTCTGAGATTTATTACTTTCTTTTTCCTGTAAAGGTTCTTAGGAGCCAGTCTGTGTGGGGATGAAAGGCAAAATCTGGGAAAAGCATGAATAGGTCAATGTGAGCTTGCATCAAGTAAAATATTGTGTACAGCTATTGGTATTCATACCCCTGAAAGGTCATTTTTTTGTTATAAAATTTAACTAACTCATTGTTTTTTATGGATGTCAAAAGCCCTTCCTGAACAAGCTCATGTACAGCATTTTGGGGTTTATGCTTTTTTGTCGTTTATTTTCTTTTAACTGTGTTTCTGATATTGTTGGGAAGTAGGTAAAGGAAGGCTAATTAGTGGGTTTCTGTCTCATAAATGCAGAGCTATTTGACCTTTCAGTTCTTGACGGTGAGTCCATTAGGGAATGGCTCTTTTTTGATAAGCCTCGAAGAGCTTTTGAGAGTGGAAATAGAAAACAAAGGTCATTACCTGATTACAGTGGACGTGGTTGGCATGAATCAAGGAAGCAGGTCATGAAGGAATTTGGAGGGCTGAAGAGATCTTATTACATGGACCCACAACCATTACATAATTTTGAATGGCATCTCTATGAATATGAGATTAATAACTGTGACGCTTGTGCCTTGTATAGGCTTGAGCTGAAGCTTGTTGATTCAAAGAAAAGCCCCAAAGGGAAAGTAACAACTGATTCTCTTGTGGATCTGCAGCAGCAGATGGGGAGGCTTACAGCTGAGTTTCCTGCAGAAAACAAAAGGTCCATTAAGGGGCGGGGAAAGGCTAATAATCTGAAGGGTGGTATTGGAAACATTTATGCTGGTTCGCATCATATGGTCCCTATGAACGAAAACATGAATTATGGGCCAAATATTCAATATGGCTATTTCATTGATAGCTTGAACGAATATTATGGTACATGATAAATGAGTTTCGGGCAGCTCATATGGACTGTTTGAAGTACTGACTGGCTAAACTAGCTGACAAATAATCCAATTATCATTTTTCCCAAATCTATGACATTCACTGTCTGATCTTCTGGGTAGACTGCATCCGCAGTTCTGTTACATATGGTGGACACTGAATGTGGTACAGATTTTTGGCAGGGTCAAACAATTGGCCGATAGCATAACTGGGGTTGTTTAGATACAGGTCGGTCTTTTAACCTGGAGGTCAAAAAGTTTGTAAGGAGGGGTGACTTCTACTGTTACTGTAAACTGTACAGAGTGAACATTTAGCTACTGTTTTATGTTGCAATTATGTTTCTAGCACTATTTAATGCTCGTTATAAAGGCACCTCCATGGTTGCATATATTGACTATATAAATCTATCAGCTAAGGGGTTACTGGTTACACCCTTGTACAGGACTACCAAACCTAGAATGTTGCATTATGTTACTGGTCATTATATCACTCTTTATCTTGCAAACGAGCAAGATCTCATCTTGAAATTTCATGTGGAGATTCTTGCCTTCTTTTTCTTACCAGTTTGGCAGTCGTTCATCATCAGTTGGAAGAGAACGAGCTGTTGGAAGACAGATCTGGTAAGACATTGATTCCCTCCATATTTCTTTTGCGTGTTTTACCAAGTAATTGGCTAAAATAACATTTTTTTTAATATTCGAGTAAAGAAGGCAAGAAATGTTTCTGTATGTACTAAGTTCCGTCTTAAAAAAGTTGATCTCCAAGTTGGACCCAAGTATTGTAATCCTGTTTGACAAAAAAATACTTCAATTGTTATCTTTTTGATTCATTTTTTTACTTAAATACCTAATGGCTTCATTTTAGGATGTGAGATCTTTGACATTTGAGAAGTTTTCATCTCATTTCACTAGCAAAACATTTTAAAGTGATCACAAACCTTTTCAAAATACTCTTACACTTTGAAATCATCTCTAAAGATAAGATTGATGATAAAAGGCTCAATATACTCAATTATCTGAAGTAAGAGTATATAAATGCTTGGATTTGAATTCTTATCCCCAAATATCAACGATTTGTAAAAAAAAACATCATATGAATATGGGAGGTATGATTTTGAAAATGAAGAAGGCAGCTAATGCAGATTTTGAATCGTAGTTAAGCACAGAACTACTCACAATAAAAATATTGAATCAGATTTTATCTTAAAAATTCTTGGCTCACATTCAACAAACAATATCTAAGTATTCAAATATTTCAAAGGATGAGCACTAAAATACCTAGCTTAATGAAAAAACCCTTCGAAGTTGGTTGCTTTTTATAGCTTGGAGGAGGTTAGAACTTCTCAAAACGAGTGTGAGAGCTTAGAAGTCTTGTTTTTCATGGCAAGAAGAGAGTTTCAATTGGAGTGAATTTGGCTTAAATAGCATGATTTTCAACTTTCAAAAACTAACCGTTATGAATGGATAAATCTACTTTTTTTCCTTTTGAAAAGAAGGTAAAGCCTAGGCTTGGATTTTGGAAACAACCCTCCAAATATTCAGTGTTGCAAAATATCCCCATTAAAATGTCCCAAAAGTTAATATGCTAGAATGACAAGATTTCAAAGTATAAAAGCATGGAAGATTCTATGTAAATAATGATTTCAAATTCTATGCACGAAAATACTAGGCTCTTTGACAATTTGCTTTTGTAAACTCAAATCCAGTCCCCAAAAAGGATTCAAAGTATACAAGTGTCTTAGAGTGGTTGTAGGAGCCTTAGGAATCAAGAGAGATAAATCCTGAGGATAAATTAACACACATAGTTAAGTTTTCTTGTCCTTAAATCTCAACAAAATATTGATTAAAAATCATGATAAAATATTTAATATTTTCGTGATGAGTTACTGATCACGTAGATAAGTCAATCACACATTTTGGAGACTTATCTTGGCCGAATCGAAGCATTCAATCTTATTTTGTAGCTTTTCTAGAATGCGTCATTCAAATGGATGTAGATTCGTTGGACGTTCTTCATTAGATACCTCTTTCTTCTCTTCTAAAAGGATTTGACTTAATTCTTTTTCTTGGTTGTTCAAATAGATCATTGAATAAACACTTCCAATGCCTTTTCTCTTTCATCTCTGGTCAAACTATCTTTGTTCTAGCTTTCTACTCTTTTCTTCAACTCGATCGGCTAGGCAAATGGGTAAAGTTCCTTTTCTCTCTCTCTCTCATATCCAGTTGGATGGATATTATTTTCATCATTTCTTCTTCTTGCCTTCATTCGGTTGACCATTCGAATGTTTGGACAAACAAACTCTAGTTGAGCCTTGTCTTTCTTTTACTCGATCAGTCAAAGGTGGTCCGATCAAACAACTCTGGTTTTCTAATTTTTCTGTCTTCCATATGGTCAAACAACTTTACCTCAATTTGCCCAATGGGTTTTGCTTGCTTGCTATGCTGAGCTTTCTTGTTGGACTAAACAGTTTGCTAGGCTATGCATGAGCTATTTGTTTCCTTTTGTTTATAACCATTTAGACCCTAAACCTTAACCCTAAACAAACCATTTAGACCGCTTTTAGCCAATTAAATGGATATACTGCCAAAATATTTCCTTTGAGACTTTGTAAGCTACAAGATCCTAAAACATACGTATTGTTATCATCATTAGTAATACTAAAACACGTATTGTTTCTAGTAGTATTCGCTATCCGTTTTCTAATAAAGCTTTCCAAGGGTTTTTTATTAGTTTCATTAAAAATTTCAGGAAAATTCTCATCTCTGATAGGCATCTTCAGTGTTTCTCATCAATTTCTACAAGTATATAAATTTCTAAAAATATTATTCAAGAACTTTGTAAAAGCTTCTGCCATCATTTTTTCAAATATCCCTTCATTTGTTTTTATAAAACAGATATGTTTCCCATTTTATGATTCTTACCTGTAATTCTTAACACTTGCTATACTTAATTTCATATTTGTTTTCCTTTTCTAAACCAAGATCTCAAATGTCCACTGTCCATATTTCAAATTTCGTTCAGCCAGGCACAGATATTTTAAGTGACACTCATATATCAAATTTGAATCATACACTGAACCTTAATATCTCCTTCTCAAGGATTGTCACAAACAACATAGCAAAACATTAAGACACCAGAATTCCTATTCTATCATCCAAGAACACAGCTTGGGGACAACTATCCTTGGGTTATATCTCTAATATACACAACTAGAGTAAAGAGAAGAATAACAACAGCTTTGTTTTCTGACAAGGGAAAAGACAATTTGATTAACTCATCATGCATAAGATGCATTCATCGGACAGGTCTCGCGAACGCAAACCTCAGAGCCGGATTTGTAGACATCAGCAACTCTAACTCAACAGCATCATCTGGCCGCTGGATCTTAAGGCTAGGTTCAAATAGTCCTGTTTGGAGAAACCCAATATAGTAAGCACCATGACTCAGTCTTGAATAAACTGGCATACTGGAGAAACTTTAGGCTCACCCGGAGAAAGCTTTCTGCCTTTGTACAAAACTTTAGACAAAGGATTACTAGCCCATTGGTTAACAGCTACACGGCTGGTCGGCATGAATCCAACTATCCTACCATCCCTAGATAGTATCACCTGTAAACTATTGCTGTAAGAAAGCGAGTTAATGATATCAAAGAAAGCTTATTCAAGTTCAAGTCTACTTCTTTAGTCACTTCTCACTGCATGGTTATACAACCAGTTTCGTAGCTGTGACTTAATTGCCAATCAATTCACAGACAGTGAACGACAAACATTAGGAGCCTCATCTGTAGTTTTGCTGACAGATGACAGTGGTCCAGAGATACTCCTTGGTTTAAGGTAAGCATGGGCCAGCCAACCGCACCAGTCAAGATAATTAGGCTCAAGATTAAATTACAATCATCATATAGGTAGGGTAGTCCAAACAGGGATAAATCGGAAAAGGACCCCTTCGTGCTGGGACTCTTCAGCAGGTGTCAGAGAAAAGAAACCTAGTTGGTTCTCTTTCTAATCAATATTTCTTTTTGTTCACCAAGTAGCCACCTCAATCCACATACTAACTGTTCCAACCCAAACAGTTGAAAGTTGTCTAATCAGCTGAAAATATAACTTGAGCTGTTATAGGAAACAATGGATTCTTCCTTTATCAAGTCACTCACAGAGACGTCAATAAAGGGACATGTCTTCCTTGAAATTACCTGATAACTACAAATATCCAGTGCTGTTGACGTTTGTGAATCAGGATTGCTTTCATCAGCTGGTGAGGAACCACTGCTAGCCACGTCTACAAGAGTTGCATCATCTTCACCACACATAGTGGTAGTGGCAGCGTCTCTACTGTAGGAAGCAACTTCTTTAGCAGGAAGGGTATCAATCATCTTCTTCAAGTAAGTAGGAAGCTCTCCAGTCCATGCACCAACATCTGGTTCAACTGTTACATCCTCTGACCAAGCAAGGGCCTCTTTGATTTGCCTAATAATTAGGCAGCAGAGACTTTCCACCTTTAATTAAAGAATCCGGACATTGAGAAAAAGGAAATGAAGTAAGATAGAGAGAGAGAGCATCCAATACAGAAGCAGGAAAATGACTAAACTAAACAAAAACAATTGCATATGAGTACCTCCACAATCTCAGAAGTCAGATGCTGAGAGGAGTTTACTTGAGAAACTGTACAATTTTCAACTAGAGATTCCCTTCCCTTAAATAGGTGTGGACGAAATAGTTGGACTATAACATTAAGCAGTACAAGAATGCCTCCAGCAAAAACCGCTAGATACAATGTCTTCAACCAAAAAGAACTCCTCTGCAATACAATTAACTAGTTGTCTTAAAATTTATGTAATTCCTGATAAAAGTAGCCGTTTTTAAGAAAAAAAAGTTCTTAAAATGTACTAATTCCAGGTAAAAAGTAAGTTAGAAACTAAAAGATGTTATATATAACCGGATACCTTACTCTTCAATACTTTGGGCAAATCTGCAATCAAACCACTAGACAGCCGTTTCTCTGGGATGGTGTATCTATCTTCATAATACATATCAAGTATGTTGGCTAACCCAACCTGCAAAAATTGGGAGTCTGGATATTTCCAATAGCAAATGCAGTGGACTTCTAAAATTTTACTAATGACGTAGTTAATCATAAAAAGAAAAAATTAATGAGCTGAAAAAAGTATACCATTTGTGTGTGGGTCAAAAAAACTTCCCACCTATTATCTGGTAGTTTTTTCCATCCTTGAAATTTCACATCCTCAAATTTACTGCCATCAAGTTGTAGCTTGTAAGAAGCTACATGCTCACTTGTCCATGCACTAAATTCAGGACCAGCAATTTTATGTAACCTTGAATGTGATGGAGGCAGCCACCAGTTAACATTCAGATTCCTTTTTCTCTCTGCGTGGCCATACCTTCCCTGTAAGGAACTAAAATCTCCTACCAACTTTTTGGCACTTTCAACTATATCATTTTCAGACATAATATATACATAAACAGAAGAATCTGATGAAACTATTATTCTTGGAGTTTTGAGCCAGGAGAAGAAATCATTTGAAGCCCTGAAGTCCTTCAAGAAATCTTCTTTTGTGCCTTCAAGAGCACAAGAACAAACAGCCTCAGCAAGGACAGATAAAACCCTTTTGTCTGATGAACTCAGGCTGAAATGTTCTGGAACCTGCTGAAGAATGCATAAGAGAACTACATCTGTCAGCAACATGTATGTTCTGCAGGAGAGATATCCTAATATTGGTAATCTAATTAGGCAAGGTAATTTCAGAAACATTGTTTGGTTGAAAAAGCATTACACCTCTCTAGGATTTACTAGATCCTCCATCTTTCTATCAGTTCCTGCAGTGAAGAGTAAAAGCTTAAAACTCCATATATCATGCAGAACAACTTGTCGAAATGTCATGGCAAGTATGTTTGCAGATGTCGTACTGGCAAACATATCTGCATTAAGACTGTTTCTCAGTTTGTTGGCCTTCTCCTTAACCTTCTTGGCTGGTAAAAACTGTCAGAAAACCAACTTTTAACCTTCAGTAATGTACTCCTCATATTTGCTCAAAAAATGTGAAATAGAAGGTGGAGAGAGAAGTTGACAACTTAAAATTACAACAGTCACAGCTGAACACAACAACAAGTAATAAGTAAAAGGGTATGCTTGCATATATGTTAACATCAACAAAGATCACCAAATCAGCATCATTTCAAAAAAAATAAAGATCACCAAATTTCTCAGGACGTCAATTTTGAAGACTTACAGGTGACCCCTAGTATATATCTTGTTGTTTATACAAACCGACTAGAGTGACAGCAGTGTAACGCTAACTTGAATCAAGCCGAATTGTAAAGCTTAACCTACTCAACTGTTTTGATCAAATGTATTCCAAAGCCAATAGCTGCATTCACTCTTCGTTATACAATCTGTCAGCATGCACAGCATTGAAGAGTTCCGGTCATTCATTGAACAGGTCCAGAATGCTGAGTACCCATTCCGACGTATATCGAGGTTAACATCATAACTGACCAAGAGAGTACAAAATCCACTCTTTTGCACTATAAATTAACTTTTGTGTACACTGTCCCAAAATATAATCACATAGACGAAGAGGAGTACATAGTTACAAAATAGTTCATTTGGTTTATCCACTGACGCGGATGGGTGAAGTCTTCCTTGCAAGCCCATCACGATAAACCTTGTACCAACCGAAGAGAGACAAAAAGAAATTTCAATGGAGATGAAAGAAAATGAAGAAAGAAAGAGAACTCACCAGTCTAGTAGCAATTGTGCTATGTTCGTCGGGCCTGCCTGGGAAGTGAGTCTCGACGACCATGGTGGGCACTCCGGAAGATATGTGCTCATCCGCAGCTTTGCCTCCGTCAGCAGCAGCCGCAGTTAGGGCTTGCTCGAAAGCGACAGCTCCAACCACAGTCAGGCGAGAGAGGTCGTTCTCGTAAGACCGGACGGCCGGGAGGTTTTCGGGAGCCTGGCCGTCGGTCTCGTATAGGACACGGAAGATATCCTGGTCGGTGTTCGGAACCCAGTTTGAAGAGGAGCGGACGACAAAAGAGAGGGAATTGCTGGAGTTCTTGGAGAGCCATCTGGGAAAAACGAGAAATGTTCTGGGAAGGCCGGTGGGACGGCATGACAAAATGGGCAGTTGGATAGGTGAGGCCGAAGCACATTGAAGGGCTAGCATGGACATCAGCTGAAACCCGAGACGAAACAGCACTCTGAGATTATATACTTCGCCTGCGGGTTCGAATTTCGGCTGTAGGGAAACGAAGTTGCATTGCGTGCGTGCGGCGGCCGCTGGGGCTTCAAATTGAGAGGGAGAGATGAAGAATTCCCATAATCCCATTATTTCTCAGATTTGAAGTAGGAATAAAAACAATTTAAATCAAAATATTTAATAACAAGGCGATATTTAATCACATAATTTTCTACCCTACTAATTCAAATATTAGTACAAATGTCAGATATTAAATGCTTAGAATATTAAATATATAACAATTTAAGATTTTAATACTTTTAAGTTAACTTTAAGTTCATGATTAAATGCCTTTTCAAATAGAAAAAAATGAATTTGAATTTTAAAATAATTAAAAACTAAATGCAGAATATGGTTCTATTGATGAATTAACAATATAAACATGTTGAGTCATTTAATTATAATTTAAGTGATTTCAATAATTATTTGTATTAAAAAATCTTTCAAATATTTACATACAAATTTAAGAATTTGAAAAAGGATGGAAAGCCTTTTACAAACAATGGCAAGAGGGCTCTCCACTCCTCAGTTCCAGTCTTGCTCCTGTTGGAGGGAACTGATTAGGAAGGAAGGCCCTCCCCTCGCACTTGCCCATCCTTTCTATGTGGAAAAGTCACATGCATCGATGTGGAGAACCTCTCTCTCCCCCTTCCCATATCCCTCTGTTCTCAGTCACCTCTAGATTCCCCTTCTCATCTACCTTCATATTTGTTCATTGTTAAAGAACATATATAGAAGAGTCTTACATGACTTTCACAGTTAGAAGTCTCACAGAGCTAAAACTATATGGTGGGGACTAAGAATAGTCTCATGGAAAGAAGTCGCATAAAAAATCTCAATTAAAGGTATTTTAATTATATTAGTCTTCTATTTATGTTTAGTTGTTCAATTGTTCTAGGACTTATCTTTTAGTGTTTAACTTTGGGTGTAACTAGGCTAAGGATAGTTTAATTGCAATTGGATTCTACTTATTTTCTCTATTATAAATAGAGTCTCATTGTACTCAAATTACATCAAGTCATTGAAGTTTTTTTTTCCAAAAATTCAACATAGTATCATAGCAGGTTCTATGAGTTGACTCAGTCAACCCACAAAGATAATTTGATCTTTTATTAATCTATCATTTATAGTAGTTTAAGTTCATTTTCTATTTTTTTCTTTCTTCCAGTCCCAATAACCATTTTTTTTCTTGACGTTCACACCCCATACTGAATTTTTCATATTGCAAACTATTTATTGACGAAAATATCTTCAAGTCTAATTTTCAAGGCAAAAATAATTTTGGCAATCGAAGTTTTCTACAAATAGAAATCGATATTTAAAGTAGCGAAGGTCAGAGTGCAAAGAAGGTTCAAGTAGAGACATAAAGCTTCATTTTTTTAGGCTTTTTATGCCGTCAAGAATCAGACTTTATATGAAAAATTATATGTCAAAAGAAATATTTATAAGTCTATTTTCTTACCTATCACACCAATTCTAAATCTGAGTTTTCTAAAAGTGATATCAATATTGGAAGACTTAATGGTTATGCTGATCAAAGAAGAAATAATATTCAGTTTGCCTAGATTACAGAATTTGAAAAATATCAATTTTTTATCTAAAAATATTATAATTGAATGAAATATATCAAAATCTAATTTCATAAGGAGAAAATTTCATGCCAATCCAATATAAATCTAATGAGATATTTGCATTAGAGTCGACAACTATCAAGCTACAAAATTAAGAATGTTAAATTTCTGGAAAAGAGAAAAACTTCATTGACTTGATATCATTTAACCAAAAGGATGCGACTATGCAAGACTCGTTTTTCCAAAGGTTCCTTTTTTAAAAAAAGCTAGGGGAGACTATAATGGTATAACTTAATAAACTTGATGAAGTAAGAAAAATTTTGGGTGACCACAATTTTTTGAAGTTAACTATGTGGAAGATACACAACCAAGTAAAAAAAAATGCAAAACTTGAATGCAACATTGAAGCAAGATATTACATATCTTGAATGAGAACATCATGGAATGATTGAATTTGACCAAAAATCTATGATTAGAATAAAATTTTGGCTAAAAAACGCAGATTTAAGGGGAAAAGAAAATTCAAATCACATCAATGCATGGAGAGATAATAGGAGAGAAAATAGGAAAAAAATAAGAAAAAAATGGCAGAACTGACCTTTGGCACTTCTAATATCTGTACCTCCAAAAATATAACTCAGAAACACAAACAATTTATTTTTAAAGAAACTAGACTCAAATAGCTTTACATTTATATCTAATTTGACATAAAATTATTCATTCTTAAATATTTTATGACCTATTTATTTCGTTGTTCTATAGTTTCACCCTTCCCTACTCCAATGTGAATATTTTTTTAAATAGATTAGATTGACATGAAATTTTCTCTTTGATATCTTTCATACGAGTATATTTTTCTTCATAAAACATAATTTTTTTAGAGAATTATCTGATAGATTTTGGACCCTGTAATCTGGCTAAACTCAGTATTTTTCTTCTTTGGCCAAGATGACCATTGACCCTTGCAAAATTGATATCTCCCTCTAGAAAGCTCGGATTGATATTTGGTTTTATAAGGTAGAAAATAGACTTACATATATTTCTTTTGACATAAAAATCTCCATATTGGATTTAGTTCATGGAGAAAAAGGGAGACGACACATTGGGAGAAAACATGAGGAAGAAGAATTATGGACTTATGTACTAACCCTCCCCTGAAACTCAATTTATAGATTAATCAAACTACGATATTAAAATTGTGCCCCTGGAACTTCAAATAATTATATTAATACAATCTCTATGAGATGACTTTTTATTTACCACTCTACCATCACTATGTAGGCCTGTGGGCCTTGAGCCCATCTTCCACCTCTCTTGGATGTGTGAGCCTTCCTTGGTCTTATGGGTTTGAGTTCATCTTCCACACACATGGACTTGTGGGTCTTCCTTGGTCGTGTGGGCCTGGGCCCATCTTCCAATACTCCTCAAATTGGGGGTGAGAGAATATCATGAACATCCTGCTTGTTGCAAATAGTGTATAAAATCTTCTCATATAAAATGGCAATCCACCATTCCTTTCGACACTCCCCCTCAAGCTGATGGTCTCTTCCAAGAGGCCCATCTGGCATAATATAAGTGAGAGTAAAATCACTCATAGCCGTAAGAAATCACTCCATACCCCAATCAAATAACTCATGTTGGATGTTGGGCACACTCCTATCTTTTGTAGGTAGTGGGTCTATAGGCATTGCTCAAAAGTGTAATAAAACTCCTCCATCACAGTGTCCCTCCACAAGGCACTGTCTCTTAAATGGTAGGAGTAATAAATGCCAATTAAGGGGGGTAACAAGTAATTACCCAAAAGATAATATTTTGGGGCCACCATGTGTTTTCTTCATTATCAGAATAACCAATGCTGACAAAAATCAGCAACTAAGAAGTCCTTCAATAATAATGTCTCAGCCAAAGAGACACAATATCAGTAGCTAAAATGGGCCTGAGCCCAATAACACTTACCAAATAATGAATCTCACCTTTGTGGCTGCCAAAATCAAAAATCGAAACGAAGCGAATTCCCGATACGATCCTCAAAATCTCCACATCTCTTTATTTGACCATCAATAACATAGCCATGGAGGACGAGCTGCTGATGAGGCTAGTGAAGCACCACGGGTCGCGGAACGGGTGGCGATAAGCACGGTTGTGCCGGGGAGGTCGATGACAGTGCAGTAATACTTTGGTCTCAAACTTCCACAGAGCGTCTTCACACCAATGGTGATGTGAACTTTCTCCTTTTCCATTGCTACGAATCGAAATAAAAAGAAAGAATGAAAACTTGAGTACCTCGCAACGTCTAAGAGATAGGCACCCAAGACACAATCTTGCCTTTGGTCATCGTGGAGGACATTGTTGAATCCATTGCGCTAAAAGGCTCGAACCTTTTAGGAAAGCAACCCCACGGATCTTATACAAGGATGGCCCGGTCGATACAAACACAAATTCCAACACTCCCCCGCACGGGAAAACCCGTGGACAAATTCACCGAAAAAACACGGGAAAAACTCCTGGAAAAACCCAAGACAAATTCACCAGAAATACCTGGGACAAAATTCGGTGGGAGCGGGACTCGAACTCGGGACCAACGTGCTCTGATACCATGTTGAAACCATTGTGCTAAAAGGCTCGAACCTTTTAGGAAAGCAACCCCACGGATCTTATACAAGGATGGCCCGGTCGATACAAACACAAATTCCAATAGACATCACAGGTATGAACATCTCCTGGATCAGAGATTGAATTTGTGTCCGCATGGTGGCTTTGATGGCCAGCAAAAGAGACAGAGAGAATCGGCTTTGGCCACCAAGACCGCCGTGGGTTCCTTCACGCTGATGATATCGTTGAGCCAGAAACCGGAGAGTTAGCTATTTTTTTCCTCTGTGATTACTTTGTGTGAGAGAGACGGTCGGAGACGCCAGTGCTCGTTGGTGGGTGATGGAATCTCTTTTGTTTTCAAACTCTCTTAAAAACCTTTGACACATTCAATTCAAGGCTGGGTCCGGGAGAGAGCTGCAGAGAAAAAAAATGAAGGAAAATATCAAAACCTCTAAAAATCATGGAGCTGGGAATTGGAGCCTACTAAATAATGCAATTCTTTATTTCGACATGAAACACCCTTGTAGAAGCTGGTGCAGAAGCATGAGCCAAGAAACTGGTAAATCGGGCTCCAATGGGAAGAAGAAATGAGCAAAAAAAATAAAAAATGAAGTTCCAACAACTATAAAAAAACCGAAGGGTTCTTGGAATTCAAAAAATGATAGTTGTAAGTATTGAAAATCAATTCTCTAATATCATGTTGATTTTCAGAAACTCCATGGATTTAACTCATAGAGAAAAAGGGAGATAGCATATTGGGAGAAAACAGGAGGAAGAAGAGGTTATGGACTTATGTCCTAACCCTCCCTATGAAGCTCAATTTATAGATAAAAAAATTATAATACTACAATTATGCCCCTAAAACTTTCACTAATTACATCAATGCCATCTCTATGAGATCACTATTTATTTACCTTTCTACCATCACTATGTGGGCTTGTGGGCTTTCTCCTGGATCTATGGGCCTTGAACCCATCTTTCACCTCTCTTAGATGTGTAAGTTTTCCTTGGTCTTATGGGCTTGAACCCATCTTCCACCTTTCTTAGATGTGTGAGTTTTCCTTGGTCTTATGGGCTTGAACCCATCTTCCACACGTATAGACTTGAAGGTTTTCCTTGATCGTGTAGGCTTGGGCCCATCTTCCAACAAAAGCCTCATTCTAGATGGCATAAACGACTCAAAATTGACATTTTCTATAGCTGCTCAAACCTCTCTCTAACCTTTGTTATGTCAATTATCGATTTCTCTTTATAGAAAACTCTAATTGCTTAAATTCTTTTTGCATTGGAAATTAGACTCCAAGATATTTCTATAATTATATAATTTTAAATATTTAAAATTTCGTATGGAGATGAGAATGCTAAGAAACTAACGGATACTAGGACTAGAAAGAAAGAAAAAAGATAGAATACAAGCCTAAACTACTAGAGATGATAGATCAGAAAATGATCACATTATCTCCATGGGTTGACCGAATCAACTCACTGAACCTACTGTAAAAGAAAAAAAACTTCATTGACTTGATGTAATTTGAGTACATGAGTCTCTATTTATAATAAAGAAAATAAGTACAATCCAATTACAACTAAATTTCTCTTATCACAATTTCACCAAAATTAAACACTAAGGGGGGGGGGGTTAGTGCACTTTGAAAGTGCAGTGGAAAGTGAAAGTGAATTATTTTTTTGTGTTAGTTTTCTCAATGGAAAGTACAATGTAAAGTACTTTCTTGTGTTAGTGTGCACAATAAAAAATTTAGTGGTAAGAGGAGAATGAATTTATTAATAAAATAAATTGATAGATTTAACTTTATTAAGATAGTTTTATTTAACTTTTAATTAAAAAAGAAGATAATTTTTTAAAATTTTAAATAAAAATTAAATTAAATTAAATTAATATAAAAAATAATATACCTAAACAAACATAGTTACTTTTTCAATATCTAAATATCGTGGACTCCTCTAGACTTCTCTATGCTCTTCTTGTTTCTACTGCGCCTAAAGGATTCAAATCTGCAGCTAAAAATTCTGCTTGACTTCCTGCCATGGATGAAGAAGTTCGAGCTCTGCAAAATAATCGGACCTGGATTTTAGTCTCTCGACCTACAAAGACCAATATTGTGGGCTCAAAATGAGTGTTTTGAACAAAATACCTGCCTAATGGATCCATTGAGCGTCTCAAAGCACACCTCGTTGCCAAGGGTTACACTCAAATCTTTGGTCTTGATTACACTGAAACCTTTAGCCATGTGGTAAAAGCTACTACTGCCCGGGTTGTGCTCTCTTTTGCTGTAACCAAAAACTGGCATCTTCACCAACTTGATGTCAATAATGCATTCCTCAACGGTACTCTCACTGAAAATGTTTACATGGAACAACCTCCTGGGTACGTTAACCCTCGTTTTTCGCATCACGTTTGTCAGTTACAAACAACTCTCTACGGTCTCAAGCAAGCTCCTCGTGCCTAGTTCCACCGCTTCAGCTCCTTTGTCACTCAACTTGGATTCTCCTGCAGTTGTGCTGAAACTTCTCTATTTGTTTTTCATAAGCATTTAGACACTATATATCTGCTCTTCTATGTTGATGACATAATTATTACTGGCAACAACTCAACTCTTATCACTAGGTTCAGTCATGAGCTCATGAGCTTCATTCTGAGTTTGCAATTAAAGATTTGGGTCTGCTCAGCTACTTTCTTGGTCTTGAAGCTTCACCAACTACTGATGGCTTATTTATCGGTCAGCTCAAATATGCATAGGATATTCTTATTCGACCTCAACTACTTGATAGCAAACCGGTTCCTACACCTATGGTCATTTGATAGCATCTGTCCGTAGATGGTTCTCTATTTTCGGATCCCACTCTCTACAAGTCTCTCGTTGGCACCCTTCAATACTTGACAATCACTCGCCCTGACATCGCCCATGCGGTCAACTTTGTTAGCTCCCACTAAAGATCATTTTCTTGCGATTAAATATATTTTGCACTATGTCAAAGGTACCATTCACTTTGGCCTTATTTTCCGTCCATCCGCTACTCCTGCTGCTCTAGTTGCTTACTCTGATGCTGACTGGGCAGGGTATCCTGATACTCGTTGCTCCACCTCTGGTTACTCCATTTATCTTGGGCACAATTTGATTTCTTGGAGTGCTAAAAAGTAGCCTATGGTATCTCATTCCAGTTGTGAACCTGAGTAACGTGCTCTATCGCACACTGCAGCTGAAATTATTTGGCTTATGCATCTTCTTACCGATATATATGTTCCTATTCCACAACTACCTCTACTCTTATGTGACAAAAAAAGTGCAATCTTCCTCAACTCCAATCCAATTTCTCACAAATGCACCAAACATGTTGAGTTAGATTATCATTTCCTTCAAGAACTTGTTGTTGCAGACAAACTTCACATACAGTATGTGCCATCTCACCTACAAATTGCTGATATTTTCACCAAAAGTATTCCACACCATCTTTATGAATTTTTTCAATCCAAACTTCACGTGTATTTCAATCCGACACTCAGCTTGCAGGGGGGTGTTAACAGCGGTGCAACGCCGACTGATCACCAAGCCAGAATTACCAATTTTTTGTTTTCAATTTTATGTATAAATATGTGATGTAAATGGTTTCCAAATCATGGTGAATAAAGAGTTTCTTAATGCTTTATTATAACACTTTATTTGCCTCCACCAACATGGAGAAAAAAAACTCATGAGATAAGACAATGAATTTATAAATTGAGGCCTTGAAAAACCGCCTGAATCAAACTTCTCCCACTTGCATCTGTCTTCCGTTCACAAAGAAGGAAAATAAATTATATATAGATGGAAAGTTTCAAGTGTCAACTCTCAAAACAAATTGCGAGTTAACCAGCTAGTGGTCAGAATATTTGCCTACCGACTGGTTTATTTTGGGAAGTCTCCTTCACTGGCTTGAGCCTCTATTGTATTGTGAAAGCTTTATTTTTGTTTCTAAAGGTCGAAGGCACTATTGTCTCTCTGGTCTGGCTATCACCTTATCCAAATTATCTTGGCCAACTACTGAATTAATGGGATTTTTTGCTATCTTGTTGGTCCATGATCTCTGTCGTGAATAACTGCTCCACCAATTAGCCATCATCCAGACAATTTTTTGGTGCTATCTTTCCAGTCGCATGTAGATTTATTTTTGCTACTGCCTCTCTAGGATTCTTTGCTATCTTTCGAAGAAAGAATCTGTCTTCCCGACTATGGAAATCTTCCTGGGTGCTTATTTGGTTATGGGATCTCGCTAATACTAACTTTTCGCAACAGGATCATTTTTTTTCTCGCTACTCTTTTTTTAAGAACTATTGGTTCATCACCAGTGGCCGCGACAATCCCTTTCCGATCTCACTACTGTCCTGCTATGTTTGAAAGCGGGAAAAACGATGACATCTTTCCGAATTAAACTTTTGCCAAGTTACAAAAATTATTTTTAATCGAGTGCCAAAGACAAAAAAAACGACATCGTCTCTCACTGTTTCCACTTCATTTAAATTGGTCGAGTCAACCAACGCTCGGGTTGCTGAGTTCCGCCCAAGTCAACCCAGTGAACCAGGCTGACCGTCTCACTACGGTCAAGCCGCACCAAACTCTGCAGAGTCAAATCGGTATGGGTCAACTCGGTCCGATTAAGAACCGGTGCTTGGGAAATTTTCACTATTATGCTCTAATAGCTAGAAAATTATAAAAGAGATTTCAGCTCTCTTTGGCCACGTGTAGAGCTATACATGATTTTTTCACAAGCCAAACTCCCCAAGAGATTGTTACTAGATTCTAGCTCTAGCTAGGTCTTTCTATCTAGATTAATGGGGTTAGTCAACATGACTCAGGACATGATCTTCATACGCATTACTCAGTTCATGTCCTGATGTCGTTAGGGAGTGCCAAACTTCATGTCATGTACATGATCATCCATGAATCAGGAGTTCATGTCCCAAGAGTAAACAGTGGAAAGTGTTTTTCGCCAGATTTTGAGAATCATGTACATGACTCACGCGCAGGACTCTCTCTGGCGCACCCCTCTCTCGTTCCCGTAGCTCTGTCGTCTCCCTAAACCCCGAGCTCTCTGCTCCCTCTCTCGTCTCCATCGTCCTTCTCTGGTCTCCCTCTCGACCTCCATTGTAGAGTACGGGAAATCGAGAGGTTCTGCGACGGAGGTCAAGAGAGTGAGGGAGGCCTTCCTCCCTCGGAAACGACTTCTCTTCTCTCTCGGCGTTCCTCTCTTCCTCCTCCTCCACGCCCCCCTCCCCCCCCCCGGCCATCCTCCCTCTCCTCTCCCTCTCGACCTTCGTGGTAGAGCACGGGAAGTCGACCATCTGTTGCAGAGCTTCTTGGTCTCCCTCTCTTCTCCCTCTCGGCGTACCGTCGAAGCGCCGCCTCTATCGGTGTTGCCCTTCGCCATTGCCCATTGGCCTGTCGTTGTCGCCGTTGCCCACTGGCTCGCCGCTGAGGAAGACGACGATGGTTTAATTTTTCCTAAGTTAGGAAAAATTAAACTATCGTCATAAAAATCATTAATTTATAAATTTTATTTATAAAAATAATTATTTTTATTTATTTAATATATTTATTTTATAATTACTATATTAAAATAGAGGTTTAATAGTCATAATTAAAATATTTGATAAATTATTTTGGCATAATTATCCAATTTCTATAGTTAATTAAACCAATGGTTTTAAATTTTGTGATAATATATTATTAATTAATAATACATAAAATATATTATGTACAAATATATAGTGTGTTAAAGTTATGATTAGAACAATTTTTTCTCTTAAATTATTTATTTTTAGGTTAAAGTATATCATATGTTATTAATAAATTAATAACTCAATGTATTACTTTCGTTTTTGTTATTTATAACGTTATTTATTTATTATTTATAATTAATCATGTGCATATTTCATTGGCTCATGTAATTACCATATTAATGCACAGTAAACTATCTAATTCAATTAATACATATATTAATATATTTAATTATACATTAAATAACTTATTCGTGTAGTAATAATGGTTGTTTTACCTAATTTTGGGTTTAAGGATTATGTTGTAATTAAGTGTACTGTAAGGGTTTAGGGATTCTCTTATTTTTTATGTTTTTTCTCATGTTGGGGCACTAACACTGGAAATTGTTTTCCATTGCGCATGAAGTCGTCAATACTAACACCAAGTACGAAGATGATCTTCATGTACATGACTAACATAAACTTGATCTTCAAAAATCCATTTGGGGGACTAACCCCCCTTAACATGTTCTAGATAAACCTTTCACAATTTCATAAAAATAAAGGGAAAAATTACACCCCTTACTTGGAGAGATACTTTTTTCGGAGAAATTCAAGCTACATCCTCCTTTGTAGCACGTTGTGAATAGATCAAGGAGCTTGTACTATGATGAATGCAAGGATGATTGAAAGAGACTGAAGGTTTTCCAAGAGTAAAACTCTCTCTCTTTCTCTCTAAAGCACTTTTGATAGGAATTTGCAAGATTAAATTTTGTGGCTTGAAGATTTTCCAATAAATACTCAGTCTCTTTTTTATTCACAATTTGGTGGGGTATTTATAGTTTCCCCAACTCAAATTAGTCATTATTTTCCCATTTGAAAAATTCAGTACTTTGATTGACCGATCATATGTAAGTGATTGATCAATCAATCGATCATAACGGCTACTTTTATGTCAAACAGTAACTTATTGATCGATCAACTAATTGATCAATATGTTGCCATTTGTTAAAAAAAGTCCAGTTGACCGATCATTGCCAGCAGCTAATTGATCAATCTAGATTCTTTTAGGCTTTGCAATACAAGTATGATCGATCAGTATACTTTTCTGTGATTGATCATGCTTGAAGTCCCTTACTGGCAAGGTTCTGACTGATTGTTCAATCTAGAAGGATGATTGATCATTCCATAAAAATTCCGATTGCCTAGATAGCAATGATCAATCAATCTAAGTGGGATGATCGATCATGCATTATAGCCTGAAATGGCTATGTCTTGGATGATCGATCAATTAATTATGGTTGATCGATCATGCTTCATGTTTTTGGCCTGCACTGTTATGAAGTTTGATCAATTGATTATGGTTGAACAATCACGCTTCATATTTTTGGCTTGCACAATTCTGGAAGATTGATCAATATGAGTGGATGATCAATCGTTCCAATGCCAGTTTAAAAGTGTAGACTTTATAAAGCATGGGAATTTCACTCTTAGTGTTTTAACATATTTCTAAGTAATGTCTATGATAATCCTAAATATGTCTATATGCAATTTATAAACTAAAGCTCCAATTTCACAAGTACTCAAGGAATAGGAGTTAGAATACTATCTTACAAAAATTGACTGAGTTTAGATGTTTGTCTTTAATGCTTGAACTCGAGTCTTCTTGCTGTCTTCCTCCTTGTACGTGTTTCTTCAAGAGATGTTCTTCCATTGTGCTTGAGGTCTTGAATTTTGCTTTGATGCTTTAGACCATGAGATGCTCTTGAAAGTGAAGTATTTTAAATACTTAGCATTTGCAAGTTATTAGTTCAATTAAGTTTTGTTATCATCAAAATCAATGTGGGTGTCTACCTACAGTCAACATATTTGCACATCATCATACTCTATATCATATCTAGAATAAGAAAGTTCTTCCTCTTTGTAACTCCATTTTGTTGTAGGTGAGTAGGCGGTTGTGAGCTCATACAGAATCTGACTCTCTTTGTAGAACTCAAATGTTTCCTAGTATACTCTTCTCCTCTATCTTATCTAAGTACCTTCAAGGTCCCTCCTACTTTGGTTTTCTACCATAGTTTCAAAATCCTTGAACTATAATAGTTACATCAGTTATTATTCCAACCTCTTAACCTCTCTCTTTTAATCTTGTTTACACTTTTAAGAAAAGATAAGGTCACAAATGGATTCTTATCTGTGATCTCCTTTCTTTCTCTCGATCATGATTTTTCCTCTTCCTTTCACTTGTTTCTTCGAAGAATCTCCAAGTCATACTTCACCTTGAACAAACTCTATGTACAACTCCATGCATCCACTCTTGTGGTGGCTAGCTCTAGTGTCAAGATACCAAATATTCCTCTTCCTCTCGTCATTGCCTCTATATGTTAACAATATCACATAGTAACCTTCTAATTCTTCTTGGACAATAAGTTGAGTGCTCTCTTCCACCTTGCCTTTAGATTTTTTTATGGCATCATAACCAAAATGTCTATACCAATTAAAATTGACACTAATACTGAAACTTGTCAGCTCATTGTGAGCTCCACCTTCTGACACATCCTCTAGAGTCATGGTTATGTTTCATAGCATCTAATTACGAACAATGCTCTATATGCTTGTCTTGTGGTACATGTCCTCTTTCTCACCTATTATAACCAGCTCGTCCTTGTTCACCTAGCATTATCTAACAACTATATGTGATCCTTTCATTGAGAGATAACAAACTTTGGAAGGTATATTCTATTCTTTCATAAGAATTTGAATTCTAGTTTATGTTATGCTTATGGGCTTGAAACTAACCGACCAACTCATTAACCCCATAGTAGATAAATCTTGAAATTTTACAACTGTTGCCACAATGTAATAAAACTAAGGATTTAACGATCTTAAGATCTTCTCCATTACTTATAGATCTTCAATCTTTCTCTATTTCCCTTCATATCATTGACGATGGTTTCTACTTATGCTATGTAACCACTAACTTTTTCAGTGTGCTGCGTATTATTAATTCAAACTCTGGTTTGAGAGGGTGTACATTTTTACCCTATTTATTCCATGGAACGACTTTTGTAATGACTCTCTAACTTGCTTATCAGGTTTTGCATCCTGGATCTTCTCAAATGTTACTTGATCTATACCATGAAAAAATTAGGAACAACGCTTTTTTAACTTATTTTTTTGCAAAGGATAGAACAGGTTTAGCTTCTATAGTCAAAGACTCGTCATACTTTCGCTCCACCATCTCCTATAAATCATGCGAGCTGAGTAGGAGCTTCAATTGAATACCCCAATTCTCATAATTTATCTTTGTCAACTTCAAAATCAATAGTTTGACCATATTCTCTAATTTCTATCTTATATGATCAACACCTAATCACCTTAAGTAGCAATGTGGGGCTTACCAAGTTCTGATACCACTTGTTGGAAGCATGAGTGGATAAAAAAAAGCTTAATGCAGAAATAGTACTGAAGAAATGGCAGAATTACATATTTAGCACTAGACTCTTACTAAAGCTCTCACAATAAGAGACTCTTACAAAGGAATAAGCTTAGAAGGGCATTTTCCACAAGGATATTGCAAGAAGGAAGCTTACTCAACAAAGTGAAGTGTTGCAACACTTCTTCTCAACCTCACACCTCTTTTTCTCATGCTCTCGGTTTCAATTGTCTCTCTCGATTCGATGAACTTAAGAAGGATGGAAACTCCCTATGAACAAGGGTGTCAAACAGCCTCCCTGGAGGAGTCAAAAAATCGACTTAACAGGTCGACAAGTCAGCAATTTGACCTTACCTAGTCGAACTTTACATCAACATTCTCATCGTTGTTCCAAAGAATTTTGGAGATGGTTTCTCCAATGCACAGGTGATATACTTTACCATCTGGGATGCAGAGTACCAATTAAATGACATTAAAGATCACAAAGTTGCATGCAACTGTGATTCCTCACATGAAGGTGCTAACAAATCAATCACTTATATGTAAAAATACTGTTTTGTGCTCAATTAAACGAAGCATGATGACAATTCATGCGGAGTACCAATTAAATGACATTAAAGATAACAAAGTTGCATGCAATGTGATTCCTCAAATGAAGGTGCTAACAAATCAATCACTTATATGTAAAAATACTATTGTGTGCTCAATTAAAAGAAGCATGATGACATTTCTTCTGAGTTTCACACACAAATTCCAAAAATGTTTATAGCAAGGTTTAAGGCCATGTCCTCCACCTATTCTATTTGGTAACCTATAGGGAAACCCCAATAACCTCTCCCTTGGGTAACAAAATAGAGAAGATGGAGGATAAGGACTTCCCCTATCATATGTTTCTTCACTATGAACTTGGGTGTTTATGGAGAAGTGACAAAAGAGAAATAAGGGGGAGAGCTACACAGTCCACACCCCTAGGGTGGAGTTGGGAAGGCTACTCCTTGCTCCTCTTTTGCCACTTGAAAATGGATCTAGATTCTTCTTGACATCAATGTTAGAGGGAGAGAAGAAACATGAAAGGTAGCTCCACTTTTGTTTTTAAGCATAAAATATTAAAATATTATTTTAAATAAAAAATAAGGGCACAATTATCTTTTTGTTGTAAAATTTAACTAGGGTGAGAGTAACAATTTTTGAAATCCTAGAGTTGCATGATATTGTAATTCTGACTTCAGCCTCATAATTTGAATCTAATGAACAATGGAAATCACACTATAGATAACTAGAGCTCTTTGCCACTGGTACACTCTTTCCAGTCTGAGATCTTCAAATGAATTTTTCCGCAAACCAATTTCTGCTCCAATTTAATGTGGACTGCTGAATGTGCGTAATTGTCACAATCACCTCACTGGCAAATTTACATAATGAGGGAAAGTGATATTTGCAGCCGTCCCGTCTCGTCTTCCTCACGCGGCTCTCTCTTTTGCCGTAAGCTTGTAATCCAGTAAATATGAAGGATTCCGATTGTCCTCCTCTTATCCTAGCATTTATTTATAATAAAAGAACAACAGAAACAGATCCAACAATTATGGCCGCCTCTTCTACGAGTTGTTTTAAAACGGCTGGCAACATAAATGCTTGAAACATGGGTTGAGAATGGAGTATCTGGTATATTCTGTCTAATTTGTGTCTCTTCATTTCGTTTTACCGGATAATACAAGGCGTCGTCGAGATAATACATCTCTTGGGACTGTCAACGAGTCTTCTACGCCATCTCCGCAATCGATAACTCAAACTCCCAAGCTTCAGCTCCCCCAATTTACTCCATATTTGAGAAGAAATCGCTGTCAGGTCCTCCTCCTCCAACTCGACGTTTGACTTGGGATGGTTCGAAAATTCATATAAAACTTCTCAAAACTGCAAACCTCTATGAGGGATTAATATACAGCAGTACCAAAGCAGGACTCGGAAGGGTTTACATTTAAGTTCTTTCTGGAGATTTGATTTTTTAGTTCATTGATTGCATCACGATCGGAGCTTCTTTCTTCTTATTTGAGAATGGGCACAGACTCATAAGCGAATCTTTCTTTCAATTTTTTTTTTCCTTGACGAAAGTTAATAAGAATCAAAAGGAAGATTACCCATGAAAGATGAACTAAAATTGGTATTACATGATACAATAAACGGGCAATGATATGGTGTGAAACTCTTAATCACCAATGGATATATCTTCAACCAGTGGTGATAACAAACACCTACAGCTAACTTCTCCTATATCAGAGTTTCACACTGGATCATTCCCTTACAAGCATATATCACTTAATTTGGTGGAATACCAGGAGAACAAAAGAATATATATTCGACACGGCATTAGCAGCCAACTACTGGCATACTGGGTTATTCCCAGGTCCTCCATAGTAGAAGTAGGTGCCCCAGTCACTGTTGGAGGAAGCTTTGATGTTGTAACAGTTGGTGTTCTCTGCTAATGTTGAGATGGACTCGACGGAGCTCAGGCTGTTGTCGGAGTCGACGATCTCTAGGTTGCGGAAGTAGCTCGCTCGGCCAAATCCGGCCTCTGCAAACTGGCCGGAACCCATTTGAGTGGATGTGTGCACTCCTTTGGAACGTGAGTTTACAACCTCTCCACCCCATTCCACCATTGAAGCATGGTCTGCTAGATGCGTGAACAGCTCGGCCGGCCAGTATCCCACCAGGGTGTTGTCGCCGAAACTCATCCACCAATTGCCCAGCTTTGGATCCTGGGACAGAACAAGGCACATATGATTTTGTTCATATAGTCAAGATCTAGTAGGAGTATTTTCAACCGATTTATCCGCTATTCACATGTAAAGGCACTATTACTCAATCTGAAGACATTATCTGTAATCACATGAACGCACGTTTACTTGGTTCAATCCCAGTGATGACAGTATGTCTGGTCCCAATTACTGGTTTTATAATCTAGGACGCTTTTGTCAAATTCTTAAGAATGACTACGCTCCTCTGCACGTTCAGTAGTTTTTTGAATAATCTTACGAAAATACTTGAAGTTCTTAAAGAAGATCGATCACCTGTTGTTTATTACATTTGACTTGCGTGTCATAGTAGAGACAAATTGGCGTTAGTGAAGGCGGAATAGAAGCTAACTGGTGAATATTATATTGGAAATTCGAAGTTTTCTTTTTCTTTTCAAACTAAAGTGTAGAGCCGACCCAGAAGACCATGAAGGTAGTAAAGTAAAGATTCATTGGCATGGATATTAGAATGTAATCGATATCTTGTACCTTCCATATAAGAATGGTGATGTCGTATTGGCTACCGGCGATGAAAGAGACCGGAGAGATGGCAGCTCCGATGGCTATCCTGTTGTTTGTCTGGACAAAACCCGCGCAGAGGAGGTTGTAGCAACCCGTCGCTTGATACGCATCGCTCTGTGTTAAAGAAGAACTCCGTCAAGGATTTGAAATTAATTGTGATGCTAGTCAATGTTGGTTAAACGAAGCTTCATGATGAGAAATGAAGATCAGACGGAGATTAAGAAGAAGAGTTCTGACCGTCCAATAAGTGAACAGCCTCGGCCTACTGTCACCGTAAAGCTCCGGGCTGACCTGACTAGAAAAACAAAAAGCTTCAGAATTTCGTTTCTTTATTCATCTTCCGCCATTAATTAGTTTTCAGTTGGTAACGGATGAGGAATCTTAAATGCAAGTTAAAAACCGCAGTGTACGTAGACAGAATAAATACCTGCCAACCAGCTTCAATACTGTTGAGATCGGTGCCGTCGAAGGAGCCCGAGAGGATCCAAATCTGTGAGAGGCTGAACTCGTTCACCACTTCTATGGAGGGTTCCCATACGTTTATTGTCGCCTTGGCTCCATACACTTCGTCAGATGATCCCGTGTAGGCGATTGCATGCTGCTTACAGACCCAACACCCTTCCTGTTATTATTATCGGTCTTCCTTTTTTACAGTTACAGAAGGACAGTTGAGATTATTAAAGCTTTGAATATCGAATTCACAGTTGGACAGTAGGGAAAATTTAAACAGTGGAGAACCCTCCGGCTTGCATTAGGTTTTGTCTTCTTCTTTGCAAATGGCAACAAAAAACTCTTTTCCTCTCTGAGGATTCTTTGATTGGAGTAAACCCAACTGCATCTAAGTTGATATTTCTTTAAGCTTACTTCCCTATCTCACCCACCAAACTATAGTTTGGTTAGCAGAAAACGAGTTAACGAAATCATTGTGACTAGGTTGAAAAGAAGTTTAAAGACAAGAAAGCTGTCTCCTATTCACTGGTTCTTCAATAAAAATTTTGGTTTCCACGGGACTACTAATCTTCTTTAATCTGTTATCTCAGTTGCTTTGATCTTGTTAGCTATTAAAAAATTTCAGAGAAGAATAAGAACAGCCTAAGATAAGAGTAGAAGACTTTTTTAAAAGCTTTTGCTTGTGTGTGTCTGTTTCCCTGGCATGTTCTTTTTCTTACGTTGGTCAGCACTCAGGAACGGAATGAACAGAACCAGGTAAGGAGAAGGGAAGAACGAGGGACGAGTTCAGTTCACCGACCTCATGTCCGCTTCCACTGACTACATCTGCAGTTTGAGGGAATTTCGCGAGGGGAATCCTCTTCGTTTGTTTCTTCCCATAATGATAAGGAGATCTGGCTCTCAATACATCATCCACTGAGCTTCTGCGTATGGGAATCGTTCCCTTCGGACAATGCCCATTTTGATGCCATGTCTGCCATGCTCTACCTGCGCCATCGCCTGTTGTCAAGTTCGTCCTTCCGTGTCCTCTGCTCAATGTTGGCTTCAATGTTGGTACTCTCTGTATAAATTTATCATATAAAAATAGAACACGGAATAAATCAGCTCTCTAACACCTCGAAGCTGGAAAACTGAAAAAGCAAGAGGCAAAAGCCTACCTGAATCTTATGACTCTTCAAGAGGGGGTGATCTAAGGCTGGTTGTCTTCGTCTATGAACGCAATCTATAATATCTCCATCTGGGCTCTGCTCATATGAGCAGCTCGAAACCGTGAAAACCAAAGGCAAAACTGAAACTGTCTTAAAAAGAAAAGAAGACATCCAAAAAGAAACTCATATTACCTGTATCGTCTTCACAGGCCGTTTATTGATCTTGTCCAGATGTCTCTGAATCCTGGCCAACCTGAGGCTTGAAACTTGCCGATGGTATGTGTAATTCAACCCCGAACAGATTGTTGATCCATCTAAGAACACAAGGAAGGCGAGAAGGAGGAGGGTTACAGGGGGAAGAGGAGCAGACATGGAACCCAGTTTCCCTCTGCTTCTCCTTGTTCTAACTCCCATCTCTTTCAGCGCCAAGACCTGCTGCTCCACCTATATCTCCATTACTGGTAAGATAGAGCGCAAATGAATCAGGGCCCTCTTAATACCAACCACCGGAGAGAAACGACAATGACTCGTAGAAGTCTTGTCTTTTACAACCAGATTGGTGAGAGTGCATGTTAATTAACCTGCGCACGCCCTTCTTCCTCCACCGTTTGCATCTTCCAAAATCAGAGGCTTCGACGCATTATAAAAACTCTGACCTACCCATCTCTCTTCTCCTTAATGACTTCTTGAATTTGCATCTGCCACATCGCAATAAGCCATAAATTCAATTTAAACCGCAGACTTTCCCACCAGTTACTGAATGTCATTAACTGATACCCAAAACTGAGACATCTGAATGTGAGAAGCACCCAAGACGGCTAAGCAGTAAACGCCACAAAAACAGGAAAACAATTGTTAAACCAGACAACTATATCAGATCATTAGTACTTTAATATAGAGAGACTTGGTAAAGCCATGTGAGTTGGGTTTGAGGAAGCTTCTCTTTAACTTCTCATCTCAACTACTGTTTACATTTCTCTTATGTCACACTATGGTTCTCACTTTTTAAATTTCTTCCTTTGTGTTTTTTTTTTCTGATGAAGACGCTTCTATTCTTGTTTTGATGTTTGGGTTAGCAAGCAAAATCCCTTGAAGTGTGGTTACAGCTGACAAAGCTCTCCTTTCCACGTCCTAAAACTAATAAACTAGATGAATAAGCATTGAGAGTAAGTTTCTATTCTCGAATCTCCAGTCCGTCTTTTGCTCATTCTAGGGAAGATGGTAGCCTGGTCACCACCAACTCCTGAAACTCGGATATTGACTGAACATAAACTCTTGATGACTGCTCTAGAGGATTGAATCGAAAAGTGTTTTTTTATCTGTCGTCTTGTCGTTAATGCCCCTCTGCAGAAAGGAGAAAGAAACAGAGACTTGTTAGAGTTCATAACCCAGTTGCCGGCAGACCCTTCAATTAATCCGATGATCGAAAACGTCTGGGTTCTGTGAAGGGTTCGGTCCAGATGAATCTAAAACTGATTTTGAAAAACATTTTGGGACTCCAAAGAAAATGCCTTGCAGCTAGCAATGATGGAAGTTGGTTCCTTTGTTTCATTCGTCTCCGTATAGCTTCAATCTTAGACGGCAAGGCGAGGTGGGTGTTACTGAATCCTGAAGACGATTACAGGACAGTAGCTGCTGCCAAACGGGCATCTCTTTTGAGTGCTTGACGGCGAAGCCAAGCTACTTAGAAAGGTTTGATGACACACGAACCGTTGTTGTTAGCGAATGAATTGAAGATTGAATGGGAAAAGCCAGCAGTGGCTCTTGTCAATCAAAACTTCAATACAATAGCAACCCGAGATCGAGATTGACTGCAATGGCTGGATTATTTTTATTTCATTTTTACCTGTCGAGGGATTTTTTATCCAAAGAGGGCCTGTATCATATCGACAAGTTATTGGGCAAATGAGATCCGGCCCGAACGTTCGTACTGGAGAAACAAGGAAACAGTGCGGATCTCCCAACATAGAGGGGGAATGTGAAAAATCACTCCGGGAGGTGCATTTTCATGCTTCCCCTTCTCTGTTTGGAATTTCGAACTGTTCAGACTCGATTCCAACTCTTTTCTTTTACGTGTCTGATTCATTGGTAAGAATTGAGAATTCAAAACTTTGGTTTACGGTTCGAACACCTTTTTCAGGGATGACCCGAACTCACTCAGTGGGAGCTAACGGTCACCTTACATACGATGTGTCACGGGACCTAGGCCCACTGTCCACCCATTGGGCCAATTTGAGGATACATAGAGGAGGTTCTAGTCCAAGCCCTCTATGGATGGCCCAACACTTGCTCTAGAAGGAAGGATCTCTAGAAGCTCTCTAGAAGGTCCCGCACATACACCAAGTTGGATCCGGTATATGTACTTGGGCATACACCCTAGTATTGTATATAGGAATCTAGAAAGGTCCAAAGTTAGATGGTAGTGGAATAGTCTAGAAGGATCCAACCCATTGGATCAATGACAAGTGTACATAATCTAGAACATTCCTTGCTCCCCCTCAAAACTATAAATAGGGGAGAGCCTCTCATTTGTACACAACTCATTGGAGTGTAATACAATCTCTCTTGAGCAAGTCCCTTGAGTCCTCTTAAGTTCTCTTATTGCTTTCATCGGGCGAGTGAGTGTAGCCCTTGCAAGTAAGAGTGAGAGTTAGGCTGACTTGTGTCTTTGCAAAAGGAGCTTGCACACAAGTGCCGCACGGGTTAAGCAAAGGAGTTGCGACCCCGTGACAGTTGGTATCAGAGCTTCGGTTCGAGAGGGGGAATTGCTGAGGATTGTTGTTGCGTCATGGCCAGCGATTCGCAAGTGACCAACGTGCCGGTGGAAAGCCAGTCTTCAAAGATGAAAAGAGATAGGTCAAGGGACTGAGGTCAGGAATCGTCTTTGGATGCTCGTATGTCTATACTGGAGGCTCGGGCCGGTAAGTTCGAACAAACTCTCTCTGAGTGTTTGAACAAATCGAACGCTTTTGTAGATACCTTGCATAGTCTTGAGGCCGACATGCGAAGTGCAGTAGAGGTTTTTAAAACCTTGAATGAAAAGACAACAGAGAAGGTTGAAAGCATGTCGGAAAGGCTTGAGACTATGGAAGGAGAAATGACAAGCCTCCGCGAAGAAGTAGCTGAACTCGAAGATGTCAAAATTCGACTGACCCTATTGGAGAAGGCGGTAGCTTCTGGGGGAGGGCTTGGACCGAGGGAGTTTGCTCCAAAGGTCGAAGTCCCAGAACCTAAGAGCTACAATGGGAAACGAGATGCCAAGGAGTTGGAGAATTTTCTTTGGCAAATGGAGCAATACTTCAAAGCTGCCAAGATTTCAGAGGAAGCCTTGAAGGTGGATACAGCCACTATGTATCTCACCGATGATGCAATGCTATGGTGGAGACGGAGGTACGGTGATGTGACCGAAGGCCGTTGCACTATAGCAACGTGGGAAGATTTCAGGAAGGAGATCAAGTCTCAATTCTTCCCAGAGAACGTGGAGTACTTAGCTCGGAAGGATCTAAAGCGGCTAAAACATACGGGGTCTATTCGAGAATATGTCAACCAGTTCACAGCATTGCTGCTAAATATATCTGACATGGCTGAGAAAGACAAGCTCTTCTTCTTCATGGACGGTTTGCAACCTTGGGCAGAGCAAGAGTTGCAAAGGCAGGGAGTTCAAGACCTGGCCACCGCACTCTCAACAGCGGAGAAGTTGGTTGAATTCACAAAGAAGGCTGAGGGCTCAAACAAAGACAAAAGGGGCAAGCCTAACCAAGGCAAAGGCGGGGGAGACAAACTGAAGTACCAGAAGGAAGAAGGTAAGAAAACCAACTATGATCAAAAGGGCAAAGGTAAGTTCGTCCCTCGTCGCTCTGGTTGTTTCATTTGTGATGGAGACCATAGAGCTTTTGAGTGCCCAAAGAAGAAAGCTCTCAATGCTTTGTTGGTAAACATGGAAGGCCATGAGGAGGAGAGCGAGAATGAGGAGGAGCCTAAGATGGGGGCACTTAGACTCCTCAATGCCATGAAGGGGCAGGCTCATGTGGAAAAACCTGCTGCCCATTCAGTCAAGGACCTCATGTACGTAGACGTGTGTCTAAATGGAAAAAACACACGTGCTATGATTGATACGGGAGCCACTCACAACTTCATCTCAGGAGAAGAGGCCAAGAGGCTGGGTCTCAAGTTGGAGAAGGATGTGAGTAGGATGAAGGCGGTCAACTCTGAGGCTAAACCAGTGATTGGAGTTGCAAGGAGCATCGCCTTTAAGGCAGGAGAATGGCAAGGCACCATTAACCTGACAGTAGTGCCCATGGATGACTTCAAGGTCATTCTCGGAATGGAGTTCCTTAGCTCGGCCAAGGCCATTCCTATGCCATGCTTAGGTGTGTTAAGCTTTCTGGATGAGAAGGCACCTTGCATGGTCCCGGTGTTGAAGGACGGCAAGAAGATAGGAAAGATGTTATCGGCTATGCAGTTGGTCAAGGGTCTCAAGAAGGGTGAGGTAACCTACTTGGCCACTTTGTCAGAAGAGAAAAATGGGATGCCCATGCCGCGAGAAGTTGAGAAGGTCCTTAGTGATTTTAAGGACGTCATGCCGCCAGAGCTGTCCAAGAGATTACCACCAAGGAGGGAGGTCGATCACCAAATCGAGTTGGAGTCCGGCTCAAGACCCCCTGCGCTAGCCCCATATCGGATGTCGCCACCTGAGCTGGAGGAACTAAGGAGGCAACTACGAGAGTTGCTGGATGCTGGATTTATACGACCGTCGAAAGCCCCTTATGGAGCCCCGGTATTATTCCAGAAGAAGCATGATGGGACCCTTAGGATGTGCATCGACTACCGAGCACTCAACAAGGTAACCATCAAGAATAAATATCCGATTCCGCTCATAGCAGATTTGTTCGATAGGCTGGCTGAGGCACGCTACTTTAGCAAACTTGATCTTCGATCGGGGTACTATCAAGTGCGGATTGCTGAAGGAGATGAGCCGAAGACTACTTGTGTCACCAGGTATGGAGCTTACGAGTTTCTAGTAATGCCCTTCGGTTTAACGAATGCCCCAGCTACGTTTTGCACTTTGATGAACAAGATCTTTCATCCATACTTGGATCGATTCGTGGTGGTCTACTTGGATGATATCGTAGTCTACAGTCAAACATTAAAGGAACACTTAGACCATTTACGAATTGTTTTCCAAGTACTACGGGAAAACTCTCTCTATGTGAAGAGAGAGAAGTGCTCTTTTGCCTTGAAGGAAGTCTCATTCCTTGGGCATTGGATCAGAGATGGGCGGATCTGGATGGACAAGGCCAAAGTCCATGCTATAGCAAAGTGGGAGGTACCCACGAAGGTGACAGAGCTGCGGAGCTTCTTGGGCCTTGTCAACTACTACCGAAGGTTCATCGAGGGATACTCGCAGCGTGCTGCTCCACTCACAAATTTGTTGAAAAAGAACGTTTCATGGCTATGGACGGAGCAGTGCAAGGAGGCGTTTGAGGACCTTATGGGCGCAGTAATGGCGGAACCAGTGCTCAAGTTGGCGGACCATTCCAAAACTTTTGAGGTACACACTGACGCTTCTGACTTTGCCATTGGAGGGGTACTGGAACAGGATGGGCATCCTGTTGTATATGAAAGTCGGAAGCTAAATGAGACGGAGCGAAAGTATACGGTTCAAGAGAAGGAGATGATGGCCGTAGTACATTGCCTAAGAACGTGGAGGCACTACTTGCTTGGCTCTCGCTTCATTGTCAAGACGGACAATGTGGCTACAAGTTACTTTCAGACTCAGAAGAAGTTGAGCCCGAAGCAAGCGCGTTGGCAAGACTTCCTGGCCGAGTTTGATATGGTGATGGAATACAAGCCTGGACGGATTAACCAGGTTGCGGATGCATTAAGTCGGAAGGCTGAACTCGCCGCCCTGAGGCTCGACCACGTGGCCACGGTAAGCAAACTTACTGAGACTTTACCAGACCGTATACGAGAAGGGCTTAGCAAGGATGATGTGGCCAAAGGCATCATTCAAGCTATTGAAGATGGAATGACAAGGAGATTTTGGCAAGAGGATGGGCTTATCTACACCAAGGGGAACCGTCTTTATGTGCCAAAGTGGGGCACCCTCCGAAGAGAATTGATGAAGGAGTGCCACGACACCCTATGGGCTGGCCATCCAGGGCAAAGAAGGACCCTTGCCTTGTTGGAAACCAGATACTATTGGCCCCGGATGGCGGACGATACAGACGAGTACGTGAAGACCTGCCTAGTTTGCCAACAAGACAAGGTTGAACATAGAAAGCCGGGAGGGTTGTTGGAGCCATTACCTATGCCGGAACGACCGTGGGAGAGCATCTCCATGGACTTCATATCAGCGTTGCCTAAGATAGACGGGATGGGGTCTATCTTAGTTGTGGTAGATCGGTTCTCCAAGTATGCTACCTTCATTGCTGCTCCAACAGATTGCACTGCAGATGAAGCAGCCCGGCTGATCTTGAAAAACGTGGTGAAGTATTGGGGAGTCCCTAAGACGATTATAAGTGATCGAGACCCTCGGTTCACTGGGAAGTTCTGGACGGAGATGTTCAAACTCTTGGGGACAGAACTTTGCTTCTCCACGAGCTTTCACCCCCAAACAGATGGACAAACAGAACGCACAAATGCATTGCTGGAGGAATACCTAAGGCACTTCGTGAGTGCAAATCAGAAAGATTGGGTGAAGCTTTTGGATGTGGCCCAGTTTTGCTACAACTTGCAAAAGAGCGAGTCAACAGGCCACAGCCCCTTTGAGTTGGCCACCGGCCAACAACCGCTCACACCATTGACGGTAGGGACCAGCTATGAAGGCAAGAGCCCTGCAGCCTACCAGTTTGCTAAGAATCGGCATGAACAAGCTGACATAGCGAAGTCTTACCTACACAAGGCAGCTAAGAGGATGAAGAAGCACGCAGATGGAAAGAGGCGGCCACTTGAGTTCAAGGTGGGGGACCTAGTCATGATAAAGTTACCACCCCAACAGTTCAAGGCTTTGCGCGGTAAGCACAAGGGGTTGGTAAGGAGATATGAAGGGCCCTACCCCATCATCAAGAGAGTAGGAAAGGTTTCATACCAAGTCCAACTCCCACCGTCCCTCAAGATTCATCCGGTCTTTCACGCAAGCATATTGAAGCCCTACCATGCAGATACGGAGGATCCCTCACGGGGAGTTAGCAAACGTGCACCACCATTGATGACTTCGTCATTTGACAAGAAGGTGGAGTACATCATTAGCGATCGCGTGAAGAGACGAAGGGGAGTCCAGCCTAAGACTGAGTACCTAGTGAAATGGCGTGGATTGCCAGAAAGTGAGGCTACATGGGAAGAAGCTGAGGCGCTGTGGCAGTTCGAGGACCAGATCATGATGTACAAGGAACGCAACGAGGACGTTACGTGAATTAGGCGGGGGAGAATGTCACGGGACCTAGGCCCACTGTCCACCCATTGGGCCAATTTGAGGATACATAGAGGAGGTTCTAGTCCAAGCCCTCTATGGATGGCCCAACACTTGCTCTAGAAGGAAGGATCTCTAGAAGCTCTCTAGAAGGTCCCGCACATACACCAAGTTGGATCCGGTATATGTACTTGGGCATACACCCTAGTATTGTATATAGGAATCTAGAAAGGTCCAAAGTTAGATGGTAGTGGAATAGTCTAGAAGGATCCAACCCATTGGATCAATGACAAGTGTACATAATCTAGAACATTCCTTGCTCCCCCTCAAAACTATAAATAGGGGAGAGCCTCTCATTTGTACACAACTCATTGGAGTGTAATACAATCTCTCTTGAGCAAGTCCCTTGAGTCCTCTTAAGTTCTCTTATTGCTTTCATCGGGCGAGTGAGTGTAGCCCTTGCAAGTAAGAGTGAGAGTTAGGCTGACTTGTGTCTTTGCAAAAGGAGCTTGCACACAAGTGCCGCACGGGTTAAGCAAAGGAGTTGCGACCCCGTGACAGTTGGTATCAGAGCTTCGGTTCGAGAGGGGGAGAAAGGAAGAATAGACAACTTTTGGCAATAGTGCATGCATCTCTCTTAGGCATGAACATGCCTAGGTTTTATTCGAGAGAAGTTGTCAAATTTGTTGTCGACCTCATCAATCGAACACCTTCTCGAGTAATAGATTTTCAAACTCCTTAGTGCAAGCTACAATCCCTGATTTCAATTCCCCATCTTCCGAATCTTGAACCCCATATTTTTGGGTGTACCGCATATGTTCATATCCGAAAAATCTTGCGAAATAAACTTGATCCATGTGCCAAAAGATGTGTATTTGTTGGCTACTCTGAATTTCAGAAAGGATATCGGTTCTATAATCCACACACCCAAAAGCTCCATGTGACTCTAGATTTCTCGTTCCATGAATCGGTGTCATATTATTCAGAGGGAGTCTCTTGGAAATCTCTTCAAAGGGAGAGTTCAAGTGAAGAGAATGTTCAACAAGAAAATAGAGGAGGTGCTGAGTTTATTGAGTTAGAAGCGGTAAATAAAATTTTTTAAGTGTCAATATGTGCAACAAGACTGTGATTCATTAATTTCACCCAAACAACTCTCAGAGTTGCCGCCGACTACACCCACAACTAAAGAATCAACCAAGAATATTCCTCCTCAAGTAAATACGAATCTTGTGTTTGATGAGTTTAATGAAACATGTGTTCCTACAGAAAATATAACCCCTAGATATCTAAAAATATTGAAAAGGGAGTTCCAAAAAAATAGTGTGAACCTGATCCTGAAGCCAAGACCAAATACTCAATCAACAACTGTGTCCTCCCATAGGTTGACTAAATCGTATGCATTTATTGTTGATCAATTATCAAGGGTTTCTATTCCTAGTAATGTGCAGGATGCATTAGCTAATACAAAATGGAAAAAGGCGAGAGATGTAGGCTCTACAAAAGAATGCTACTTGGATGTCGATGGGTGTTCACAGTGAAACTCAAACCGGATGGAAGTATTGATAGATATAAATTTTGGCTAGTTGAAAAGGGATATACGTAAAGGTAAGGGATAGACTATCACGATACTTTTGCACCAATAGCTAAGATCAATAAAATTTGTATTCTTATATCTATAGTAGCGAATTGAGGTTGGCCTCTGCAACAATTTGATGTTAAAAATGTCTTCCTCAATGAAGACTTAGAAAAAGAAGTCTACATGGAGCTACCACCCAGAGTTAAAAGTGGTTCTTGGTGTCAATGTGAAGTCTGTAAATTGAAGAAGTCATTGTACATGCTGAAACAGTCACCCAGAGCATGGTTTGGGAGATTCTCAACTACAATGAAGGAGTTTGGCTATAAGCAAAGTAACTCATATCATACTTTGTTTATAAAACACAAAGAAGGAAAAGTAATAGCTTTAACTGTATATGTTGATGATATGGTCGTGAAAGGAGATGACACATGTGAAATGCAAGCTTTACAGAAGTATTTAGCCACGAAATTCGAAATGAAGGATCTCAGATAACTAAAATATTTTTTTTGGAATTGAGGTTACAAGATCAAAACATGGAGTCTTCCTTTCACAGCGAAAATATATGTAGGATCTTCTAGCCAAAACCGGAATGCTTGATTGTAAACCAATAGAGACGTCCATGGAAATGAATCATAGGCTCGGGATTCTCCCAGATCAAACCCTAGCAAACAAAGGGCGTTATCGGCGATTCATTGGAAGATTAATCTACCTATCACACACACGGCCTGATGTAGCATATGCAGTGAGCGTTGTGAGTCAACTCATGTATTCACGAAGTGAAGAACATATGGAAGCAATCTATCAGATCTAAAGATACTTAAAGAGTGCTCCATGAAAAGGTTCGTTATTCTCAAAAAATGGTATATCTATTATTGAAGGATATACAGCTTCTGATTGGACAAGTGATCAGACAACTAGAAGATCCACGTCAGGTTACTTTACTTTTGTGGAAGGGAATATTGTCACTTGGAACAACAAAAAATAGAAGGTAGTATCCAAATCAAGCACTGAAGCTGAATTTCGAGGTATGGCTCATGGTGTATGTGAGTTTTTATTGATAAAGAATATGGGATTGAATACGCCAAACCTATGAATCTCCACTGTGATAACAAGGTAGCCATCGTAATTGCACAAAATCTGGTTCAACATGATCGCACTTAACATGTTGAAGTTGATCGTCATTTCATCAAAGAGAACCTCGATGCAAAGCATATACAATTCCCCTTTATTCAATCTGAGAGTCAGTTACTTGATAGGCTCACGAAGGCAATATCAGGGAAGGCATTTCATGGTATAATTGACAAGTTATGCATGACCGATATCTATGCACCAACTTGAGGGGGAGTGTTTGCAAAGTTGTAATGAACTGTAAAATAGATTAGCGTGATTGCAAAAAACAGATTGTTTCCTTGATTCTGTGATTTTGTTCCTTGATTTTAGGATCTAAATTGATCCTAAAATCAGCATGTAATGTATTATAAATAGCCTCCGACATGGAGAAGAATACATCGTCGAAAGGCATTCTTTGAAATAATTCTCTGTGTCTCGGTTTTAATCTCTTTGCCTCGATTTTACACTCCTATCTTTGTTGGAAAGTTTTGGGGACCCAAAAGATTTAAAGCCAAAATTATATTGATAAAAGAGCTAAGTTGACATTTGGACTCTTACAAAGATCTCACAACAAGAGTTCCTCACGAAGAAAGGAATTTCACAAGACTCACAAAGTTGGTTCCTAAACTCTAAGCCGTCAATTTTTCTTCTTCTTCTAAAGGTGCTTCTCTAAGAGCGCATTGACATTCGATGGAGCTTGAGATCTTTGAGAAACTTATGTCGATTCAATACTTATACCTTTGAATATTGTTGAAACTTAGGAATCCATGATATATAATCACATTAGAAGAGGATTAAGGGGTGAGAAGAAGAAAAGAAGTAGTGGAGACAAGGTTTTAGGAGGAAAAGAGGAAGAGTGACGAATTTGGAGAAAAAAGGAGGAAGATTAGGGTAATGGACTTCTCCAAACCCTCCCCCTTAAGTTGTATTCATAGATATCAAAAGCGCAAATATTACAAGAGTACCCTTCACCCTATTAAGAGTGAATAAGAGACAAAAATCATAAATTAATTACATCAGTACCATCTTTATGAAAATATTCTTTATTTACCAACAAGCCATCACTATGTGGGCCTGTGGGTTGGAGCTCATCTTCCACACACTTGGACGTGTGACCTTCTTGGCTCGTGTGGGTTTGGGCCCATCTTCCAACACACCCCCTCAAGTTGGGGGTGAGATAACATCATAAACGCCCAGCTTGCTGCAAACGTTGTTTAGGATCTTCCCATATAAAATGACAATCTACCATATCTTCCAAGAAAGCTCAAATGAGATATGGCAGAGGCATAGAAGAGCTCTGAAGTCAGCGCTTTAAAGAGATGCTTAGAGAAAGCCAGATCTTTGAAGCAATCCTCTATTGGTAGTAGTGTTGAATCTAGCGAGTTTGAAAAACAGACAAATGGATGGAGTAAAGCTTCCAGATGTCACAATCGCCTATAGATTGCTTTGCTAGTTTTTCAAGTGGCCTTTGTCTTTAGCACTTGACAACATGTGATGATCTTGAAAAAGGTCATTGTTGACGTAGTTTGAGTGGTCTTTATGTAACTATGAGAGTGAGTGGAAAAAGTTAAAATTAGTAGTTAGTTTAAGTGTTCTTTTTTTTATTCTTATGTATTTGGGCATCCATGCCCCACCTATGTAACTAAGAAATAGAGGTGGAGGAGCTCATTCACGTGCTCTCTCTAACCAATAAATTTCTCTCTTCATCTCTTGCTCTTTCTTTCTCCTACTCATCGTCTCCTCTCTTCTTCCTTGTTTCATCTTCATTCTTCTCCTTTCTTCTTCTTCTTCTCAAACCAAGTTATCCATGGATTAAAGCATAGAATTCAACATGGTATCAAAGCTAGAATTCTAGTGTTTAAATTATATTTGATGAAGTTATAAAAGTATAATGGAAAGGAAACTCAATTCAGCCTTCAAACAACAAACAGTTCGACTAGTTTTGAAGAGTAACAAAAGGTTGACCTCAATTCAGAAAGCTCTCTCCTTAATCAGATAAGTTTCACCTTGTGTTTCACATTATGAGGGATTGTTTCATTTAGGATCCCATGACAGGGTCTTCAACCAAGGTAGTGAGAGAGGAAAGGAAGAAGAAGATGAGAAGAAAGGACAGGAAGAAAGAAGGAAAGTGGTAAAAGGGACAGGTGACTGAAGAGATGGAGAGAGAGAGTTTAGGAGAAGAGAAAAGGCTAGGGACGAGTTTGAGAGAAAGGGAGAGACTTAGTGTTCTGCCCCATTCCTTGAGCCTCTACTTATTGTCGTAGAAGGAAGTTCACAATTACTACAATATTCTTAGGGCTACAACCTTTGCTCCCCAAAGCAACACAACCGCCACATGTGCTACTACTGGTATGTATTCATTTCTCTCATGCTCTAGCAATTCACCTTGGATCCTTGATTCTGATACCTCTGAGCACCTCACAAGTAAAATTGAAAATTTATCCTCTATGACACCATGCACTGTAGAGCGCTTTGACTCCATTGCAGATGGATCACAAACTAGGATTTAAGTTACCGGTATATCGACCATTTCACCATTGTTTACACTTTCTAAAGCCTTGTTTGTCCCTCAATTTACATCGAGTCATATGTCACTGAGTCAATTGAAAAAAATAGTAAATTCTTTTGTTACCTTTTTTCCATCTCAATGTGTGTTTCAAGACGAAATAAGTGACTGGTGGCGGTCGTGAGAGAGGGGGTTTTACTATATGGACCCCATAACATTGACAAGAGTAACAAGAGCCACAATATAAGAGGTTTCCAAATGGCATAAAAGACTTGGCCATCCCTCATTAGCAAATTTAAAAAGTTTAGTTCTTTCTCTTCATTCTGTTTTACAATTCTTAAGTGAATTTTTTAAGCATGGGAAATACCATAGATCGGTTTTTCAACCCAGGCAAAACATCATTGTATCTCGTCCTTTTACTTTAGTTCATTAGGATGTGTGGGGACTTGTTAATATCCCAAATATATCTAAATCAAAGTATTCTTTTATATTTGTGGGTGATTATTCAAGAGTTACATGATTATATTTGACGAAAGACAGGGCTGAGGTATTGCTTATTTTTGCCTCATTTTGTGCTATAGTGGAAAATCAGTTTAAAACCAAGGTCAAAACCTATCGATCTGATTACAGGAAAGAGTATTTTTCCTCTACATTACAAAATTTTTTGCAAGGAAAAAATCACCATTCATCAATCATCATGTGTTTACACATCTCAATAGAATGGTGTATCTGAAAGAAAACATCGCCATCTTGTAAAAGTTGGCCGAACTAGTATGTTTTCTATGAATGTTCCTCAGTTTTATTGGCCTTGATGCAGCCATCACTTCTTCTTCTTTTTTATTAACCATATGCCCTCCAATGTGCTCAAAGGTGCCACCCTTTTCTCCAAACTATTTCCTGATTCATTTGTCTTTCTGTTGGCACCTAAGGAACTTGGGTGCACATCTTTTGATCATCACTTGGAGCCTCCCTAGGGTAAATTCTTTCCTCGGGTTGTTAAGTACATTTTCTTGGGGTACTCCTAAGATCAAAAAGGCTATGTGTGCTACTCTCTGTCAATAAAGAAAAACCCCTATTTATCTCAGCCGATGTTTCCTATTTTGAATCTCAATGCTATTTTTCTGTTAGCTTTCCTCCTAGTTTCTCATCATCTACAAGGATGCCCAAGCCCCTTATTCTTGTGGGTTATGATTTTCAAGCTGTGGACCAGCCTTTTGAAGACCCTCTCTCTATATTCGTTGTTCATTCACTTGTGGAGTCTTCAGATGATCTCCAGATATGTTCTCCTCCTTCATCTAAAATAGTTTGTGGACCACCTTATGATATTAGGTCCATTTCTCATCGCAAAGAGCCCCGCTCCAATGCGGTTAGATCTCCGTCCACTTTACACTCTATCTCTCATTATGTTTCCACTCACCGTTTTTCTCTGAGTTGTGTCTCTTTTTTATCTATAAAGTTTTCTTTCACCATTCCTACTTGTTATGAGGAGGTTTTCACTCTTTCGGCGTGGAAATCTGCCATGGATGAAAAGATTCAGGCTATGTAACACAATACCACTTGGCATTTACCCACTTTTCCACTAGGAAAAAAGGTAGTCGGGTGCAAATGGGTCTTCTCCCAAAAGCATAATCCAAATGGTTTCGTTGGTAGATGCAAGGCTTGAATGATTTCTAAAGGTTATACTCAGTTCTATGATGTTGAAGATGATGAAACCTTTTATGTTGTTGCCAAGATGAACTCGGTCAAAGTTCTTATTTGGCTAGAAATCAATTTTAAATGGTAGTTACATCAATTAGATGTCAATAATGCTTGTTTGAATGGTATATTCTCTAAGGAAGCCTACGTGTGTCAACTAACTGGCTATGTGGTGTAGGGGGAGAAAGTATGTCAGCTGAATAAAGCAATACATGGGTTGAAACAGTCTTAGTGGGCTAGTTTAATAAATTTACCATTGTGATTACAAAACTTGGGTTCAAGAGGTGTGAAAATGATCACTCAGTATTCACCAAAAATTCCTCTAAAGGCAGCATTTTTATGGTGGTATATATGGATGACATTGTTATTACTAGTGATCTTAGTGGCATTCGGCAGGTAAACAAGATCTTAATAAGAAGTTCTCAACGACGAACCTTGGGCTACTCAAGTACTTCCTTGGGATTGAAGTTCATCGCTCCATACATGGTATAATCATATCACAAAATAAGTACATACTTGATTTGTTGAAGGAGACTAGGATGCTTGGATGCAAGCATACAGACACACCTAGAGAACCTAATGTGAAGTTATGTGCAGGAACTATAGTGATATTGATGTTAGTCAGTTTCAACGATTAATTGGGAAGTTGATCTATCTCACTGTCACAAGACCATAAAATTCCTATCCAATCAGTCTTATCAGCAAGTATATCAACCACAACAATCACATTGGTAAGCATTGGAAAGAATCCTTTAGTATCTTTAGAAAAGTCCAAGTCAAAGGCTATTGCATAAATGTTATAGTCATATAGAGATTGAATGTGTTGCTAATGTTGACTAGGTTGGGTCCCCTAATTATAGAAAATCCACCTCTGGTTACTGCACAATTATTGGGGACAGTCTAGTCACCTGAAGAAGAAGAAAAACAAAATGTAGTGGTTAGATCAAGTGTGGAAGCGGGATATTGAGCTATGGCACTTGCAATGAGTGAATTTTTATGGTTAAAATAATTTATGACTGAACTTGGGTTCCAGATAACCAAGCCTATATAGCTTCACTGTGAAAATCAGGTAGTTACCTATATTGGAACCAATCCAGTCTTTCAAGAGAGAACCAAACACATTGAGATAGACTATCATTTAATACGAGAAAAACATCAAACATAAATAATATTTATGCAATATATACTTTCAAAGAATCAATTTGCAAACATTTTCACTAAGGTTATTCCTGCAAAGTCACTCATAGATACCTGCTCCATCAATATAAATAAGAAAGAGAGGGGGAGGAGCTCATTCATGTGAATGTTCTCTCCTCAACTCGTGTCCATGCCTTCTCCTTTGGCCCCAGATAGGGCTATAGACTACAGATGGGGTAGGGATGGAGCATGGGAAGGGTTTAGGGAAAGAGATGGGACTAGACAGGGGGTAGGGATGGGGATTGAGCATGGGAAGGGGTTGGTAATCTGATCTACATATAAGGAGATATTCTCATTGGAGTTGGAAAGGGTTATAACTAATGAATGAAGCAAATCAATCGGTCTGAACAAATTCATGAATGAAGATTTTTATGTCAAATTGGGTATTAAACTAAAGATCTTAAAGTCTAGTTTCTTTAGCTATAAAATATTTTTTAGCTATATTTTGGACGATATTTATATCATAAGTACAAAAGGTCATTTTGTAAAAAATCTTTTTTTTTCCTATTTCTCTCCTATTACCTCACCATGCATTGACATGAATTGATCTTCATTTGAACCTAAAGTCCTAGTTTTTTAGGCAAACTTCCCTTCTAGTAAGAGAGTTTTAGTCAGATTCAATCACTCCAAAATGAACTTGTTCAAGGTATGTGATATGCTGCTTTAACGTTGGTTTCAATTTTTGCGTTTTCATTACTTACTTGTCTTCAAAATCATCTTCTCCAAAAATTATGCTCACCCCCCAAAAATTTGTTTGAGCTTATACTAGATCCAACCTATTTGTTATGTATACAGTTCCACAATTATAATCTCCCCTCCCCCTCACCCTTTTTGTTTAAAAAAGACATACACATTATTGATTTGATCAACAAGTTGTTATGATTCCATCAAATTAAAGTTATTTTTCTCTTATGCTTCTTCAATTTATCATTGTTTGCTTTTATCGTTTTAGAGCAATGCCTAAACCCACTACCTAAAAAGTATATAAATGTCTCCAATATCCAGAATGAGTCGAATCTTTTGTAGTTCACCCAAAAGGTGATTTGTGTTTGAACCACCCTTAAAAAGTGAGTAGTCTCTTTGTTTTGCCCTTAAAATCAGCCATTTTTTTGCCCTTGAATCTTAACACAGTGTATTTCAAACTATGACCATTTTGACTAGTGTGTGGAGTTTTGTCATATGGCTAAAAGTGATTTTATTCTCCCATGTTGTGGTTTGTCCAAGCTAGTTCTCAGGTCCTTTTTATCTCAAACTTGAGGCAGAGAAGTAGAAAAAAAAGTATATGACAAAGGTATTTTTTTTGCATATTGTGGTAATTTTTAAGTGACGAAAATATTCAAGAAAGGGGGAGAATAAAACACGAAAATTTTGCATCTATGAACAATGTCTTCAACAAAAGAAGATACAGAACCATTTTTTTTCTTTGCTAGCTGAAATTAAAAACTCCAACGTGAGGGGAGTGTTGAAAAGTAGGTTTGCAAGAGTCTTACAAGGTTCTCACAACCAGAAGTCTCACAGAGCTAAAATTAATATAGTGGAGTTTAAGAGGAGTATAATGGAAGGATATGTCAAAGAAGAGCCACAGTTAAAAGTGTTTTGGTAATGTTAGTCGTCTATTTATGTTCACTTATTTAATTATGCTAGAAGCTAGAACTTATCTAAACAAAAAAAAAAAAATTTTGCAAGTTGAAGTTATAAACTCCACCTTGAGGAGAAGTATAGAAAAGTATGTTCGCAAGGGTCTTACAAGACTCTCACGGTAAGAAGTCTCACAGAGCCAAAATTAATATGGTGGAGTTTAAGATGAGTCTCGTGGAAGGAGGTGTCAAAGAAGAGTCACAGCTAAAAGTGTTTTGGATAAGTTAATCTTCTATTTATGTTTACATGTTTAATTATGCTAGAACTTATCTTTAAGTGTTAGACTTTAGGTGTAACGGGGATAAAAGTAGTTTAATTGTAATTAGATTCTATTTGTTTCCTCTATTAAAAATAGAGGTTCATTGTACTCAAATTAGTACAAGTCAATAAACTATTTCTACTAGACTACATTTTGTATGATCAATCAAGACCAGTATGTTGATCCATCATACTTTATGCTGGATTATGAAACTTGGATTTTAAGCGTGATGATGAATTTTCTAAGGGTCTTTGAATGTTTGGAACTCTATAATACATGAGTTGAACATGATTGAGAGAGAAATAAGCCTTAAAGCTCCAAAATCACTTATGTACCTCAAAATCGGAGTTTTTGTGTTGTCCTCTTACATCTCTAAAGTTTTTGAAATTTTTTTATACAACATAGATTCTAATCTTCAAATCTTCATTTCTTTACTTGTGGATGTTTTTTCATAATGATTTGACACCCGTTTGAAATTGAAGTCTTGCTTTAAGTTTCGTTGATTCTTTGTACAAACATGTGTGTCTCGAAAGAGTTGCATGTGAAATGCTTAATTGCAAATATTAGTACAAATATGATTAAGTTCTATTATCATCAAAATATAAATGGAGGTTAACCTATGTCAACACTTTTTTCCTTTTTTTCTCCCTTTTCCACCTCTTTTCTCTATTCACAACCAAATGTTGACACTCGAAGACAACTCTTATAAAGAAACCCTAGAATTTAACAGAAAATTAATAAACCTACTAAGCCCTCGTCTAGGTTTATTCCTCATGGACCTAACAAAATCGAGTTTTCTAAAATTGAGTTTTCTACTAAGCCTTTGATTATGTGATTTTCTTCCTTGATTTTAGGATCTAAATTGATCCGAAAATCAACATGTAATGTATTATAAATAGCCTCCGAACAGAAAAGAATACATCGTCGGAAAGCATTCTTTGAAATAATTCTCTGTGTCTCTGTTTTAATCTCTTTGCCTCAGTTTTACACACCTATCTATGATGGAAACTTTTGGGGACCCAAAAGATTTAAAGCCAAAATTATATTGATAAAAGAGCTAAGTTGACATTTGGACTCTTACAAAGATCTCACAACAAGAGTTCCTCACGAAGAAAGGAATTTCACAAGACTCACAAAGTTGGTTAAACTCTAAGTCTTCAATTTTTCTTCTTCTTCTAAAGATGCTTCTTTAAGAGCGCTTTGACATTCGATGGAGCTTGAGGTCTTTGAGAAACTTATGTCGATTCAATACTTATACCTTTGAATATTGTTGAAACCTAGGATTTCATGATGTATAATCACATTAGAAGAGGATTAAGGGGTGAAAAGAAGAAAAGCAGTTGTGGAGACAAGGTTTTAGGAGGAAAAGAGGAAGAGTGACGAATTTGGAGAAAAAAGGAGGAAGATTAGGGTAATGGACTTCTCCAAACCCTCCCCTTAAGTTGTATTCATAGATATCAAAAGTACAAATATTACAAGAGTATCCTTCACCCTAGTAAGAGTGAATAAGAGACAAAAATCATAAACTAATTACATCAGTACCATCTTTATGAAAATATTCTTTACTTACCAACATGCCATCACTATGTGGGCTTGTGGGTTGGAGCTCATCTTCCACACACTTGGACGTGTGACCTTCTTGGATCGTGTGGGTTTCGGCCCATCTTCCAACACACCCCCTCAAGCTGGGGGTGAGATAACATCATAAACGCCCAGCTTGCTGCAAACGTTGTTTAGGATCTTCCCGTATAATATAACAATCTACCATATCTTCCAAGAAAGCTCAAATGAGATATGGCAGAGGCATAGAAGAGCTTTGAAGTTGGAGCTTGAAAGAGATGCCTGGAGAAATCCAAATCTTTGAAGCAAACCTCTATCGCTAGTAGTGTTGAATCTAGCGAGTTTGAAAAACAGACAAATGGATGGAGTAAAGCTTCCAGATGTCACAATAGCCTATAGATTGCTTTGCTAATTTTTCAAGTGGCCTTTGTCTTTAGCACTTGACAACATGTGAAGATCTTGAACAAGGTCATTGGTTAAGTAGTTTGAGTGGTCTTTATGTAACTATGAGAGTGAGTGGCAAAAGTTATAATTAGTAGTTAAATTAAGTGTTTTTTTTATTCTTATGTATTAGGGCATCCATGCCCCACCTATGTAACTAAGAAAGAGAGGTGGAGGAGCTCATTCACGTGCTCTCTCTAACCTATAAATTTCTCTCCTCAACTCTTGCTCTTGCTTTCTCCTTCTCATCGTCTCTTCTCTTCTTCCTTGTTTCATCTTCTTTCTTCTCCTTTCTTCTTCTTCTTCTCAAACCAAGTTATCCATGGATTAAACCCTAGAATTCAACATGGTATCAAAGCTCGAATTCTAATGTTTAAAATATATTTGATGAAGTTATAAAAGTATAATGGAAAGGAAACTCAATTCAGCCTTCAAACAACAAACAGTTCGGCTAGTTTTGAAGAGTAGCAAAAGGTTGAACTCAATTCAGAAAGCTCTCTCCTTAATCAAATAAGTTTCACCTTGTATTTCAAATTATGAGGGATTGTTTCATTTAGGATCCCATGACAAGATCTTCAACCAAGGTAGTGAGATAGGAAAGGAAGAAGAAGATGAGAGAAAGGCGAGGAAGAAAGAAGTAAAGTGGTAAAAGGGACAGGTGACAGGAGAGATGGAGAGAGAGAATTTAGTAGAAGAGAAAAGGCTAGGGACGAGTTTGAGAGAAAGGGAGTGACTTAGTGTTCTACCCCATGCCTTGAGCCTCTACTTATAGTCGTTGAAGGAAATTCACAATTACTACAATATTCTTAGGGCTACAAGCTTTGTAAAAGAAAAGACATAAGTAAACATACATAATCTTTCTTAATTACACCCTCTAAACATCCTTATTAACTGGTCACTTAATTACTCATTTGAAATCTCTTGACATGGGAGAGTTATTCATATTTGTGCCACTTTGAGATGTCTTCTAACAGATTCAATTCAAGTTTTTTTATAGTCACGAAGTTGTTTTTACTCAAGCCTAATTATCCCCCTCAATATTCAGTTTTTTCCCTAATATTGAATCGTTGAAATCACTCTTTTTTTGTCATGCTCAAGTGTTTCCTTCTTTCCTGATTTTTCTAGTTAATTTTTATGTACGAATTTGAAAAGTCTTGTTGTAGCTCTCCTAAATTTCTGGTTTGTTGAAGGATTGGTTGCTCAATTAAGTTGTTCAAACCCTAAGTTAGGATTTGAAGAATAGTTTTTGAAAGTAATCATTAATGCAACTTTGTTTTTATTTTTTTATTTTTCTTTCTAACCCACACCTAGTTCATTTTTTTTCCTTTTTTAATCACCATTTGTTATTGAACAATTAGACTTCTGGTTTAGAATCACAAACAACAACAACAAAAATAAAAATAAAAAAGAGGTCATGCTTGTATGATCTAATGGTTGGCTTCCTTGTTTGTTACTTGCTGAATTTGATAACTTGACCTAAAATTTTTTTGCATTCCATAGCTTTGAATATTTGTTAGTTTTGATGAAGTGTTGTCTTCTTTTCTCGTAAGTTAACATAAAGCTGCAGATTTTCTAGAAAAAAAAAAGCTCATTTGTAGGTCATAATGTTTGAATTGTCAAATTCTTCCTCTTTTCTACTTATGATGATTTCAGCAAAGGTGATCCCTTGAGGATTACTAAAATTCTACATAAAGGCTTGAGTAAATACATATCTTGTTGAGCATATAACTCAGTCACCTATGCATGTGGATCAACCCTCTTACCATAAGTAGTTGAGGGAAGACACACTAGTTATTAACAAGTTGATTAATAGCATGTGATTGATTAACTGGCAAATAATGCGGTGCTCCAAGAGACAGCCAAAGCAATCTAGGACACATGTTTTAAATTATATTCTACCCCTGATAGTGTACAAAATATTTATGATATTTTTCAAAAGATGTTCAACACAAAGCCTAAAGACGATATTCATGAGTATTTTTCCAGATTCAGAGGGCTACTACAAAAGTGGAAAGTTACAAAACCATATGTACTTGATGTTGCCACACAAGAAAAGAAGAGGGAAGACCTGATCTAGGCTACAAGTCTTGCTATTCTACTAACTTGTATATTGCCAATTTACATGTAATTAGCTCTGCTACAAAACCTTCTTTTAATGATGTATGTGCAACCATGCTATAGATTCCAGTTAAGGAGTCCAACAATCAACCAGAACAAGTGGAAAACTCACCTACGATCAGAGGTGGAAAATCACTAGACAAAGGAAGAGGTAGAGGTGGGAATGTTCCTACCTCTATAACTAGTGGTAACAAAAGGGAGTATACCTTTAGTGGGTTCAACAACCATCTTGTATAAAATTGATGGAACCTACATGGAAAACCACCTTACTTCCAGGTTAATCAAGCAACCTCTACTACATCTACCAATAGTGAAGCACCCTTAGAATCCTCCAAAGGAAGATTCATTCTTGGTAAGAGACACCCACTTGTGTAGGGATGGCATGACTAGGAAATAAGGATAACTTTCATAGAGATGGTATAGAATTGTAATTATGCAAGCTCGTGTATATTCTCCTCTATCTTTTTCCTGTTGAAGCATGTAGCCCTAAGGGCATTATTGTCATTGTAAACACCTTCACATAACTATAAATATAGGCACACAACACAGCATGGGGTAGAGCATTCAAGCCTCCTCTCGGCTCAAATTCGTCCATACACCTGTCTCTCTCTTCTTCTTCTTTCTCTCCATTGGTTTCTTCTCTCCTCTCTCCCAAGAGCTAGAGTTCCTCTTTTCTCTCCTTCCCTCGCAATCTCTTGTACTTATGTGTTGGCCCTAGAAATCGACAACTCTATCTAAAGAGGATCATGAATTTTTTCAAAAGTTTCAAAGTATGACAGTTGCTCCCCAAAGCAACACAACCGCCACAGGTGCTACTACTGGTACGTATTCCTTTCTCTCATGCTCTAGCAATTCACATTGGATCCTTGATTCTAATACCTCTGAGGACCTCGGTAAAATAGAAAATATATTCTCTATGACACCATGCACTGTTGAGCGCTTTGACCCCATTGCAGATGGATCACAAACTAGGATTTAGGTTACTGGTATATCAACCATTTCACCATTGTTTACACTTTCTAATGCCTTGTTTGTCCCTCAATTTCCATCGAGTCATATGTCAATGAGTCAATTGAAAAAAATAGTAAATTGTTTTGTTACCTTTTTTCCATCTCATTGTATGTTTCAACACGAAATAAGTGACTGGTGGCGGTCATGAGAGAGAAGGTTTTACTATATGGACCCCATAACATTGACAACAGTAACAAGAACCACAATATAAGAAGTTTCCAAATGGCATAAAAGGCTTGGCCATCCCTCATTAGAAAATTTAAAAAGTTTAGTACTTTCTCTTCATTCGGTTTTACAATTCTTATGTGAATTTTTTGAGCATGGGATACACCATAGATCGGTTTTTTAACCCAGGCAAAACATCATTGTATCTCGTCCTCTTACTTTAGTTCATTAGGATGTGTGGGGACTTGTTAATATCCCAAATATATCTAAATCAAAGTATTCTTTTATATTTGTGGGTGATTATTCAAGAGTTACATGATTATATTTTATTAAAGACAGGGCTGGGGTATTGCTTATTTTTGCCTCATTTTGTGCTATGATGGAAAATCAGTTTAAAACCAAGGTCAAAATCTATCAATCTGATTATAGGAAAGAGTATTTTTCCTCTACATTACAATTTTTTTGCAAGGAAAAATGGACCATTCATCAATCATCATGTGTTTACACATCTCAATAGAATGGTGTATCTGAAAGAAAACATCGCCATCTTATAGAAGTTGGCCGAACTACTATGTTTTCTATGAATGTTCCTTAGTTTTATTGGCCTCACTGCTTATTTTTTTATTAACCGTATGCCCTCCAGTGTGCTCAAAGGTGCCACCCCTTTCTCCAAACTATTTCCTGATTCATTTGTCCTTCTGTTGCCACCGAAGGTACCTGGGTGCACATCTTTTGATCATCACTTGGAGCCACCCCAAAGTAAATTCCTTCCTCGAGTTGTTAAGTACATTTTCTTGGGGTACTCCTAAGATAAAAAAAAGGCTATGTGTCTTACTCTTTGTCATTAAATAAAAACCCCTATTTTATCTCAACTGATGTTTCCTATTTTGAATCTCAACCCTATTTTTCTGCTAATAAGACTGACTGAATAGGAATTTTATGGTCTTGTGCCTGTGAGATAGATCAGCTTCCCAATTAATCGTTGAAATTGACTAACATCAATATCACTATAGTTCCTGCACATAACTTCACATTAGGTTCTCTAGGTGTGTCTGTATGATTGCATCCAAGCATCCTAGTCTCCTTCAACAAATCAAGTATTAGAAAGTATTGACTAACATCAATATCAACCACAACAACCACATTGGTAAGCATTAGAAAGAATCCTTTAGAATCTTAAGAAAAGTCCAAGTTAAAGGTTGTTGCATAAATGTTATAGTCATACAGGGATTGAATGTGTTGCTAATTTTGACTGGGTTGGGTCCCCTAATTACAGAAAATCCACCTCAGGTTACTGCAAAACTATTGGGGGCAATCTAGTCACCTGAAGAAGAGGAAAAACAAAATGTAGTGGTTAGATCAAGTGTGGAAGCGGGATATTGAGCTATGGCACTTGCTATAAGTGAATTGTTATGGTTAAAATAATTTATGACTGAACTTGGGTTCCAGATAACCAAGCCTATATAGCTTCACTATGAAAATCAAGTAGCTACCTATATTGCAACCAATCCAGTCTTTTATGAGAGAACCAAACACATTGAGATAGACTATCATTTAATACGAGAAAAACACCAAACCAAAATAATATTTATGCAGTATATCCTTTTAAAGAATCAATTTGCAGACATCTTCACTAAGGCTATTGCTGCAAAGTCACTCATAGATACTTGCTCCATCAATATAAATAAGAAAGAGAGGGGGAGAAGCTCATTCATGTGCTTTCTCTCAACTCCTAGATGTTCTCTCCTCAACTCGTGTTCATGCCTCATCCTTTGGCCCTAGATGGGGTTGCAGACTACAGATGGGATAGGGATGGAGCATGGGAAGGGTTTAGGGATAGAGATGGGACTAGACAGGGGGTAGGGATGGGGATTGAGCGTGGGAAGGGGTTGATAATCTAATCTACATATAATGAGATATTCTCGTTGCAGTTGGAAAGGGTTATAACTAATGATTGAAGCAAATCAATCGGTCTGAACAAATTCACGAATGAAGATTTTTAAGTCAAATTGGGTATCAAATTAAAGATCTTAAAGTCTAGTTTCTTTAGCTATAAAATATTTTTTTAGCCATATCTTGGAAGATATTAATATCATAAGTACAAAAGGTCATTCTGTAAAAAATCTTTTGTTTTTCATATTGCAATCCTATTAGCTCTCCATGCATTAACATGAACTGATCTTCATTTTGACCTAAAGTCCTAGTTTTTTAGGCAAACTTTCCTTCTAATAAGAGAGTTTTAGTCAAATTGAATCACTCCAAAATGCACTTGTTCTGGTATGTGATATGCTGCTTTAACGTTGTTTTCAATTTTTGTGTTTTCATTATTTGGTTGTCTTCAAAATCATCTTCTCCAAAAATTATGCTCACCCCCAAAAAAATTGTTTGACCTTATACTAGGTCCAACTTATTTGTTATGTTTACAGTTCCATAATTATAATCTCCCCTCTCCCTCCCCTCCCCCTTTTTGTTTAAAAAAGACATATTCATTATTGATGTGATAAGCAAGTTGTTATGATTCCCATCCAATTAAAGTTATTTTTCCCTTATGCTTCTTCAATTTATCATCTTTTGCTTTTATCGTTTTAGAGCAATGCCTAAACCCATTACCTAAAAAGTATATGAATGTCTCCAATATCCAGAATGAGTCAAATCTTTTGTTCTTCACCCAAGAGGTGATTTGTGTTTGAGTCACCCTTAAAAAGTTAGTAGTCTCTTTGTTTTGTCCTTAAAATCGGCCATTTCTTTGCGTTTGAATCTTAGCACAGTGTATTTCAAACTATGACCATTTTGACTAGTGTGTGGAGTTTTGCCGTATGGCTAAAAGTGATTTTATTCTCCCATATTGTGGTTTGTCCAAGCTGGTTCTCAGGTCCTTTTTATCTCAAACTTGAGGCGGAGAAGTAGAAAAAACTGTACATGAGAAAGGTATTTTTTTTTGCATATTGTGGTAAAGTGACAAAAATATTCAAGAAAGGGGGAGAACAAAACACGAAAGTTTTGCATCTATGAACAATGTCTTCAACAAAAGAAGATACAAAACCATTTTTTTTTCTTTGCTAGTTGAAATTATAAACTCCAACGTGAGGGGAGTGTTGAAAAGTAGGTTTGCAAGAGTCTTACAAGGCTCTCACAATAAGAAGTCTCATAGAGCCAAAATTAATATAGTGGAGTTTAAGAGGAGTATCATGGAAGGATGTGTCAAAGAAGAGTCACAGTTAAGCGTTTTGGTAATGTTAGTTTTCTATTTATGTTCACTTATTTTATCATGCTAGAACTTATCTAAACCAAAAAAAAAAAAAATTGCTCCACCATGAGGGGAAGTGTTGAAAAGTATGTTCGCAAGGGTCTTACAAGACTCTCACGATAAGAAGTCTCACAGAGCCTAAATTAATATGGTGGAGTTTAAGAAGAGTCATGGAAGGAGGTGTCAAAGAAGAGTCACAATTAAAAGTGTTTTGGATATGTTAGTCTTTTATTTATGTTTACTTGTTTAATTATGCTAGAACTTATCTTTAAGTGTTAGACTTTAGGTGTAACGGGGATAAAAGTAGTTTAATTGTAATTAGATTCTACTTTTTTCCTCTATTCAAAATGGAGGCGTATTGTACTCAAATTAGTATAAGTCAATAAACTATTTCTACTAGACTACCTTTTGTATGATCGATTAAGCGTGATGATGAATTTTCTAAGGGTCTTTATTTGTTTAGAACTCTAGAATGCATGAGTTGAACATGACTGAGAGAGAAATAAGCCTTAAACCTCCAAAATCTTTTATGTACCTCAAAATCGGAGTTTTTGTGTTGTCCTCTTACATCTCTAAAGTTTTTGAGATTTTTTATACAACATAGACTCTAATCTTCAAATCTTCATTTCTTTACTTGTGGATGTTTTTTCAAGATGATTTGACACACGTTTGAGCTTGAAGTCTTGCTTTAAGTTTCGTTGATTATTTGTGCAAATATGTGTCTCGAAAGAGTTGCATGTGAAATGCTTAATTGCAAATATTAGTACAAATATGATTAAGTTTTGTTATCATCAAAATATAAATGGAGGTTAACCTATGTCAACATTGTCTTTCCTTTTTTTCTCCCTTTTTCACTTCTTTTCTCTATTCACACTCAAATGTTGACACTAGAAGACAACTCTTATAAAGAAACCCTAGAATTTAATAGAAAATTAACAAACCTATTTAAGCCCTCGTCTAGGTTTATTCCTCATGGACCTAACAAAATTGAGTTTTCTATTAAAACTCAACTAGAGACTTGCTAACTCAAATTTCTAATAAGAATTTAATAGGATTAAAATAACTAATCAAAGTTCCACTTTGGCTTTTATAGAGAAATTTCCAACAAATGGTTCAAGAAAGATTTACTAACTCTTACAATTTTGGCAATAGATTTACTAATTTCCATCCCACATAGGGTTACAAAATGTATAAATTCTCACTAAATTACATAAAAGTGAGGGTAGTACAATAATTAACTAAAAATACACATAATAACCAAGAGAATACAACAATAGGTCTCAAACGAGAAAAAATAAAATGTATGAGTTAAATATTTTTCCTCAAACTTGTGCACATAGATTATAAATGCCCAATTTATAGCCAATTTCTACCAAATGTGTCAGAAGCAATAATTTTGGTGTAAATAATTGTTACTTGATTATTTGACTAGATAAAGTAATGGAAATAATTGCACCATTTGTTTTGCCTCAGACAAGTAATGCCTCACACAAGTAAAAATCCTTTGTTTACAGGAAATTGTTTGTTATGTAACAATGACTCAATTAACTTAATGTAATTTCATGGGCACTTTAAGTTGCAAATGCATTTTTCCATAATACTTACCTTAAGGAGACCTTTTGAACAATATAATACCCAGTACATGAAATTCAAATTTTAATGAAGAAAATTATAATCATTAAAGTTATTTAATAATGATCAATTTCTTTGTCAAAAATCATCTGAGAAAAAACCCATCTCATTAAAGCTTTTTAATGACACAAATTCATTATATAGGACTATTTTAACGATGATATCAATTTCTTTAAAAAATATTTTAACGACATAACCAAATTTATTATTAAATTATTTTTTAAGAAGAAAATTTTTATGGTCCTGGGTTAAGTAGTGATACCTTCCACTCCTAACAGGCGTCTTTTGGGTAGGTCGCGAGTTCGAATCCCCGCAGCGTGAGTCCTGAGTGGAGGGGGAGAATAACAGAAACTAGAGTGTGGCCACCGCTAGAGTGTGGTTGTCGTGGTCGTCGGCTCGTGCAGGTGGGTGTGATGTTATGGTCCTGGGTTAAGTAGATATGCCTTCCGCTCCTAACAGGCCGGTCTTTTAAGTAGTATTGGCTATTAACAAAAGTATCTATTAATGACAAATTCGTTCATTGTTAAATAATTCTTTTAATGAGGAAAGGCATTCCTTTAACAATCAACTTGTTTTCGACATTCAAAAGGGGTTGTAACTTGAAGTAATGAGCAATTTCATTGTTATAAAAACGTTTTAACAACCAAAGGGTTTTGTCATTAAAACCCTAATTTTATGGTTTTTTTACTGACAAATCTATTTTGTCACTAAAAAAAAATAATGGATAAAATTCAGCATAAAAATTATCACAATATAAAATTTTGATAATCAAAATTTCCTCAATAAAAAATATTAATTTAAAAAAAAAATCTTTTGTACATAAAATATTCATCTCCTATTACTCACTATGAAATGACCAAACAACATACTAAAATCCCAAAAAAAAAAAAAAAAAAAAAATTGTCCCTAAGCTCTTCCATAGTGACTAATAGAAAGCTCTTATATGGTGAAAACCTTAACCAATTAGTCACGGATAAAAACCGCAAGATGCTCTCTACTAGCCCCTATTCGAAGAAGATCTCATTGAATTAAGTCCAAAAGCACTTTAATCCGCATGTCTAGATCCGTGTGATCATTGAAACGTACAGTCAAATCCAAAGTGCAAACCCGAAGGAACCACGAAATTTCTAGTGGCTATTATTTTCCAGATTTACCATCAAAGACACACATGCGACACGTGTCACTACCATTATCCCTTCGACGTGGACGCAATCGCAGCCGTGTTGGCGGAAGCTCCAGAGCTACTGGAAACTTCCCCATAACGTGCTCCCCCGACGCTGCTACAATTTCACCGTCACAAGGAGACAAACAAAGCGAGCTCTCGGTTTTACCGAAAGGTACCGCCACGTGTGCTTCTTCTTACATACGTGTATATCCATCATTGGTTGCAATATTTAGCCACCGCGTCGCCGAACCGAATGGTTGCTCCGAGTTTTTGGTCCGTCCATCCACCCCCCGTGAGAAATCTCCGCCGTGGGAGATTTTCCTTATCCTCCTATCGACACGTATAAGATAACATGTGTCGGATGTTAGAAAGCTTGGACGGAGATTTTTAATAGTTTCGGGTTTACTATAAATAAAAGCCTCCCGTCCTCCCTTCTCTCCTCATCCACTGGTTGTTCTGTTCACCGCTTTTTATCCCGGGGGAAGCAGAATTCACCGAAATCGCGGAATAAAATCTCTGGTTCTTTCTAAAGTCCAAAAGTTCAGATTACTGGTTTTCTCGTTGCATGGACATGGCGTTCAGTATTTCTCATCAGATCGGATCTCTTTGCGGAACGCCTATGCCTTCTTCGGATTCCGGCACAAGCTCGGCCGACCCAGGTTGCGTTGTGAGCATGAAAGCACCGACGCCGAATTTGCGGTGCCGGATTCAGAAACAGCCGATGGAGATGGACGGGCTGTCGCCACCGTTGAGTCCGTGCCGGTCACCGTCGCCGGTATTTGGAGCGATGCGACCTGATCTGTCTATGGCGTGCCAGGCGTTTGTAGGGACGGAAGCGGCGATTGGGGAGAGGGAGGAGGTAGATGTGATGCGGGAATACCAGGAGCATGGGGGTGCGCTTGCTAAGGGGAAGGGGGTGCCGGTTTACGTGATGATGCCGTTGGACAGTGTTAATAGCGGGCACGGAGTGAATAGGAAAAAAGCAATGAACGCAAGCTTGCAGGCGCTAAAAAGCGCGGGGGTTGAAGGGGTGATGATGGATGTGTGGTGGGGACTGGTAGAGAGGGAGCGTCCCGGGGATTACAATTTCGGGGGGTACGCGGAGCTTCTGGAAATGTGCAGGAAGCACGGGCTTAAAGTTCAGGCGGTCATGTCTTTCCACCAGTGCGGCGGCAACGTTGGCGACTCTTGCACGTAATTTCTCCTCCTCTTCAACCTTCAATTGTCATCCCATTAAAATTTGATCTTCTTCGATTTTTCTTGCGGGATTCAAAATCCTAATTTATGTTTTCTTTTTATCGACTATTTGTCACATTGTCCCTGATTGTCGTGGCTTTTCGAGCCCTTTCCTTTGTTGTCCCATAATTTTTCCGATTCATTAGGAAATTCAGGTTTACATCTCAATCGGAATTCCGACTTGGAATTTTTTTTTTTTTGGGTAATCGAGTCATCGAATTCTGTTTTCCATTAAAACGTGGTCGGTGAGCAGTGGGCAGTGGGCCACGGTAATCGCCGGAACCCTTGCCGCAGGAAAGGTTTGAATTTGAAAGTTTTTTTTTTTTTTTCAATTAAGTTCTTTCGCAACGAAGTACTGGAGTCTTCTCTTTTCATTGACTTGGTAGAGAAGTTGTCCGGTTCCCTACATTTTTGTTGGGCGGGCGGAAGTGACGGGTTGTCTGAATATAAAATACTTAGATGGCGCTTCGTGTGCTTGCAGGATCCCTCTGCCGAACTGGGTGGTGGACGAGATCGAGAAGGACCCAGATCTGGCCTACACGGACCAATGGGGTAGACGAAACCACGAGTATGTTTCCCTCGGCTGCGACAAGCTTCCCGTGCTCAAAGGGCGGACGCCTATTCAGTGCTACTCCGATTTCATGCGCGCTTTTAGGGACAATTTCAAACATCTTCTAGGTGACACTATCGTGGTAAGCATTCTAGAACAGAAGGCGCGTTTCACTTTTTGCTTTTTCACGCCCTTTTTAATTTAATTGCGGCACGATGAACTGTTTTCAGGAAATTCAAGTGGGAATGGGTCCTGCCGGAGAACTGCGGTATCCATCCTATCCGGAGCTCAATGGGACCTGGAAATTCCCCGGGATTGGAGCTTTCCAGTGCTCCGACAAGTACATGCTTAGTAGCCTTAAGGCGGCAGCCGAGGCCGTGGGAAAACCAGAGTGGGGCAACGGCGGGCCCACCGATGCTGGTCACTATAACAACTGGCCGGAGGACACCCCATTCTTCCGTCGCGACGGAGGCTGGAGTAGTCCCTACGGCGAGTTTTTCCTCAACTGGTACTCAAAGATGCTGATAGATCACGGCGAGCAGATACTCCAATCGGCCACAGCCATCTTCCAGAAGGCGGGAGTGAAGATCTCCGCGAAGATAGCAGGCATCCACTGGCATTACGGAACCCGCTCCCACGCGCCCGAGCTCACGGCGGGCTACTACAACACGCGCAACCGTGACGGGTATCTCCCCATCGCGCAGATGCTGGCGCGCCACGGCGGCATTTTCAACTTCACGTGCATAGAGATGCGGGACCACGAGCAGCCCCAAGACGCGCAGTGTGCGCCGGAGAAGCTGGTGAGACAGGTGGGTCTGGCGACGAAGGCTGCGGGAGTGGCGCTGGCGGGGGAGAATGCTCTGCCCAGGTACGATGAGACGGCGCACGAGCAGATCCTGCAAGCGGCTGGTGGGGTAGAGCAAGGGAGGGAGATGTGTGCGTTTACCTACTTAAGAATGGGTCCGGATCTCTTCCACCCGGAAAACTGGAGGCGATTCGTGGCATTTGTGAAGACGATGGGAGAAAAGCCGGCCAATAGGTGCAGAGAGGAGGTGGAGCGGGAGGCGGAGTCGTTTGTGCTCGCAACTCGGCCTTTAGTGCAAGAGGCTCTAGTCCACGGCTGAGTCTACATTTTCACAAATAATTAGTATACCCCTAAGTTCGATGTTAATTTATTACATTATCTATGTAATGATAATACATGTTTCCATTTGTTGGATAATTTGAATAATAATAGAACCTAAAAGGGTTAGAGTTAATTAATATTTTCTCTATTAATTTGAAATCCTACGTAAAAGTCACAATGTGTTACATGTTCCACGGATTGAGACATATTAGATCATCGACAATGGATCTAGTGTTGATTATGGACCATTAGGGCACGTCGGTGGTGTAACATGCTCGTGGGAAAGGGATGTGGCAACTTGAACAGGGAAACGCGTAAGAAAGAAATGCCTTCACATGTTGCACTTTCCGTCTACAACAATCTAGTTTACGTCAAGCAAACAAAGGACGCTTGGCATGTACGTGTACTCTTTGATTAGCTTTCAAATGGAGAGTCAAGCCTGGAAATATAATTCCGCTTTAGTCATTTGAAAATTGCACGCTTTACGGGAAAAAATGAACAAAATGCGCAAATCGTGCAAAGTGGAAATCAAAGTTTTTTCGTTTCTTTTGTCTTATCTGTTATTGCGTAAAACGCGTAGCAATGTCCAAGTAACACTGCGGACTTCAGAGAGACAACCACTTGCTTAAAGAAATATAAAGTACGGCTGAGAATCAAAAGTCTAAATATTTTAATTTTTTATGATTTCTTAAGAGTTACATGGCTTTTTTTTTCTCGGGGGATATATCAGAGGTCTTACCTAAAATTAAATCTTTTATACCATGGTCTAGCATACCACCATAAAAGTCCTTGCCACGGAACGCATGTGGGCTGATTTTGATTCATTTTGCGTTGATAAAAGAATTATTCACTAAATAGAATAGTATGGCTGAAAGAAATAATGGTCATCTACTTGAGATTGCACAGGCCTTTCTGTACCATATGCATGTGTCTCACTTTTGTTGGCCACATATTATCCATATGGCCCATTTTCTTATCAACAGATTATCGTCTTTGGTTTGTTAATGGTGTCACTCCTTATTCTTATATTTTTCTTAGCGATAACATGTTTTCTCTTTCGGTGTGTGTCTTTGGTTGTACTGGTTTTTTTCATGTCGCATTTCCTCACATTACTAGATTGGATTCGAAAGCACTTATATGTATCTTTTTAGGGTATTTTTGTACTCAAAAGGGATATGCATGTTACGACAATTCTCTTCAAAAAATATGGGTGTCTAGAGATGTGACATTCCTTGAAGACCAACCATTTTATTCCCCCATAGGTGCCCTCCTTGGGTTCTCTCCCGCGACTAAGTTCCCAAAGCTTATTGTGCCAATTGATGACTTCCCTTCTCTAGGCTGCTATGATGTCTCTTGTCACCCCCTTGAGGCCATGGACGACACCTCACCTATGCCATATGCATATCTTTTTGAGGTATCTTCTTCTCCTACTCGTGCGTTTGGTCCTCCTTTTGATACTCGTCAGATTGCTCTCATCGAATAGCCTTGGTCTTGCACATGACCATCTACTTCTCATCCCATAAATCACTTTACATCTCACCGATTCTCACCATTTTGTTGTCAGTATTTTGTTTCTATTTCCTTTACTTCTATTCCTTAGTCTTATCAGGAGGCCCTCCAACATCCAGGATGGAAAACAGTTATAGATGAAAAAAATGGCAGCTCTTTATGAATATCAAACTTGGCAACTGATTTCGCTTCCCTCTAATAACCAACTAGTGGTTGTAAGTGGGTTTTTACTATGAAGAATCGTCCAGATAGTTTTGTGGCCTGCATTAAAGCTCGACCAGTGGCTAAAGGTTACACTCAGTGTTAAGGAGTTGATTATGAGGAGACGTTCTCACCTATCACCAAGCTTAATTCGGTAAAGCTTTTACTCTCTCTTGCTGCAAACTTTGGTGGGTTTTTTTTTTTTCAGCTTAATGTAAAAAATGTTTTCCTCAAAGGTGATATTAAGGAGGAGATATATATGAAGCAACCACCTAGTTATGTGGTCAAGGGGGAGTTGGTATATCGTTTACATAAATCTTTATATGGCCTTAACCAATCTCTACGAGCTTGGTTTGAACAAATTCAATCAAGTTATGCTCTATTTTGGATTCATGCAGCGCTCCATAGCTCACTAAGTCTTTGTCAAGCTTTCCAAAGTCTGTGTGGTTCTACTTGCAGTACATGTTTATGATATTATCTCGACAAGTAGTGATACCGACAATATTTATCAAGTGAAACATAAGATTTGCAGTGAATTCAAGACGAAAAATTTGGGACTCCTAAAATACTTTTATTGGCATTGAAGTTCTTCAATCTAGGCATGACAAAAGAAATATGTACTTGGCTTACTCATAGACACAAATATGATGGGTTGTCGTTTTGCAGACACCCCCAATGTATACAAATACAAAATTATGTATTGGTTATAGAGAGGATGTTGATGTGGGCAAGTATCAAAGATTTATTGGGAAGCTGATTTATCTTACTGTGACTTAACCGAATATTTCCTTTGTAGTTAGTGTGGTCAGTCAACACATGCACATACCCCAGATGTTTAATTGGCAGGCATTAGCAAGGATTCTCAAATATTTGAAAAAGTCTTCAGGACAATGACTTCTATACAAGTGTCATGGACGCCTCAAAATTGAAGGTTTCACTAATGCAAATTGGGATGGATCACCAGATGATGAAAAGTCCACTTCAGGATATTATACTCTAGTTGGAGGTAACTTGGTGACTTGGAAGAGTAAAAACCAAAATATAGTTGCAAGATCCAATGTTGAAGTCGAATATAGAGTTATAACACATCTAATAAGTGAACTCCTGTGGGTTAAATCACTCTTAGCAAAGGAGAATCGATGGAACTCCATTGTGATAGTCAAGTTGTAATCCACATTGCCTCCAACCCGGTCTTTCATGAGATAACTAAACATATTGAGGTAGATTGTCACTATGTGAAAGAAAAGTTACATGCTAGAATTACATCTCTTACACATGTTTCTTCTCACAATTAGCCATGAGGGGGGAGGGGAGTGAATAAGTTTATCACATTTTAGCTACTTTTCAACTTCTATTGCTTCACAATGCAAATAAGCAAGTACTTTGGATAATTAAACATACACCCACAATGAACACTAAGATTTATAGTGGTTCACAATCGCTATTTTAGATTGTTCATATGCTCCCATGAATCTTTTGCCTCAGAGTTAAAAGTTTCACTATAAGCAGCTAAATAACATCTACAGTAGCAAACATCAAACGTCCAAATTATAACACATACTCAACACTTGGGACTTATAGCTAACAACAACTAGGTACACGCACCTAAACCCTTAAAGAGATTTTTTAGCAGTAACAACAACATTATCAAAAATTACCATTTGACTTATTTAATTCTCAATCGATTTTAATGGTTTACTTGTTTTTCAATATAGCTCAAGGCTTCTTAATAGGCACATATTAAAATAAAATAAAATGCAAATAAAAGGACACCCACTCCTATGTAATATACCATAATAATTAGCAACTCAACTTAAACTTCAATTATTAATTTCAAAGTATAATCATAATGACATTTGGAAAGCTTTATGCATAGAGTTTGAATGCTTTAGAAATGTATAACTGAATTCAAAACACTTTTGATTTCAAAATAAGCACCGTAGTTTCAGCAATATTAAAGGCTAAGCACAGGGTTGGTTTCAAATTCAAGAGTAAAATTACTTTGTTTTCGTGAAAATACTTCTTTTACATAGCACTTAATTTAAAAATCTCAAGGCACAGATACACTTAAGAGCTTCAAATTCACCTAACAACTTCCTTGTTCAATGCAAGTCATGAAAATAGCTTATGTAGCCTCAATTAAGATGTAAAAAAACTAGGCACTTTGAGTCTGTTTTTCGAGACTCAAAAATGTAAGAGAAAAAATGGAAAGAGGTTTTCTGTTTTTCGAGAGAGAAAATGTAAGAGAAATATAGTTTTTCTTGTTTGGATACACATGAAAAATGAAAAAGAAAAAGAAATAGTGATAATTTAAAAATTTGATGATTAAATTTTTCTCTTAATTTTTTATTTCTTTTATTTTCTCCTCAAATTCCATCATTATTTTCTTTTCTCTCGATGTGCTAAGCAATAAAAATTAATTTTATCTATTTTTTTTTCTTTTCTTTTTGTCTGTTCCAAACTAGCCTAAGCAGATTACCGTCTAGAATTAAATACTAACCTACTTAACAAGGTACGTCAGGCTTTCGCGCCAAAACTCTCGTGCCAAAAACAAGCAACAGAGGCCTGCGGTCTATCCCAAACCCTCATTCTTCCATTTGGCAAGATTAATGTCACCCTCTACAACTTCTGATTCTTCGGTTTCGCCTGTCACAAAATCCAACAATGCAGAAAGCAATCTCCAGGTCTATTCGCTTCTCTTCTCGTACTTTTAGCTTTTAATTTATTGGTTTTGCTTTTCTTCTAAGTTTGTCATTTGTAGTGCAGCCATTCTTCATTCTCCAGAAGTCGTTGCCCCAATTGTCTGAGAAAAGACCTGCTGGTTCAGTTAAAACCAGAAGAAGGATAGACTTATCTCAAGCATCTCCGAAGGAGAAATCCAATGCTTTTCAAGCAGTAGAGGGAGATAGTTATGTCCACAAGCATGTGCCGGTTGAAGCGTTTGAAGATGCCTGGTCAAACATCGAAAATACTATCAAGGTTTAACATTTTTGTGTTATCTTATGGTTGCATGTGATATTCCACTATGCTGATTTATCACTTTGTTGCCAATTGAAGGGCCGCTTTAGGCAGATTAATGATGATCTCTTTGAAGAGATATGCTGTTGGATTGATCGATCGTTTAAGACCATAAAATCGTCTGGAGCTCATAAAATCTCGGAGGTGACTCGGCCATATTCTACTGTACTGGATACTAGTGATAAACAGATATTTACAGCGTTGATGCTCACCAGTAAGCTTCAATATCTTTATTTTCCTTTAAGAAAAGCTTTGCAATGAGGTTCCTGCTTTCTGCTGTACCATGGTTTAGTAAATCATTTTTGAAAATAAATTAAAAACGAAAGTAAGGATTATATATGATAGCGACATGAAGGCATGAATTCTTTGCTGAGCGCAAGATGTAGTTGGATAACTGTTAATCTGTTGCTAAGACTCTTTATCTCATTTATCAGAGAATGTGGAATTTGTTGACGATCTGCTAACTTTTGAAGAGCTTCGGGTGCATCTGAAGTCTCATAGTTTTCATGTGGCCAGCTTATCATCAGCAGACTTTTGTATGAAGGATGGAGTTGGCCGTTGCCTTAGAAGTTTATTATGGCAATTAGTGGCAGTTTCTGTGGAGGTGAGTCAGTATAGTTGTTCCTTTTCACAATCAAAAGAAAAAAAAATTGTTGTTACCTTTTCTAATTTGTTCTGTTTGTGTAATTTTGTTTTTCATATCATTTTTTCTTACATGAAATTATTACATTGGATTTAAATGGGTTTTCATATTGTTTGCTATAGGTTGCTGATATTGCTATATTAGCTGCATGGTATATCAAAGCAGAAAACTATGATAAACCAGTGGTTGTAATAATTGATGATATGGAACGCTGTAATGGTTCTGTCTTAGCAGACTTCATTGCTCTCTTAAGGTATTTATGCTTTCTTTTATTTAGCTTATTTTCAATTTTGTCCCATTTGTTTGCACATGTTTGACCATAAACCCGTATCTTCGATGCATTATTCTGGCTTATTGTGAAATGATTGTCTAACTAAAGAAGCTCTTGTTTCAAGAAAAAGTTAAGTAGATCAGCTTGAATAATTACAGTTCATCCTGGTGTCTGTTAAATGGCTTCAGGATATTCTCTTGATCTTTGAAGTTCTCATGGAACTTGAAATTGTGAAATTGGTGGTTATGCAGTTACAACATGCATAACTTGGCTTATTGTAGTTTGATTGGTGCCCTCCCCCTAGTTGCTTCTCTATCCAGGATATTGTTCTTTCTTTCTCTTTCTGTTGGTTCTCTGTGCTAACCATGTCTTGGAATGTATGGGGAGGATCTTGATTGTTTCCATTACTAATTTTTGATTGTTTTCCTAGATTATTTTGCCTGGCAAGAAATCAGCATTTTTCTATTTGTGCTCCGAATGTGAGCCAAATTTTGATTTGGCTTGATCCAAATCTTCATAGATCATTTAGAGATGGGGAAACTGAAAAGTGAAACAATTTCCTTCTGCAAATTAATGGCATGCTCGTGAAAGGATTGAGATCTGATTTTTCCATATGGAAGCCAGAATTCTCAGATCAGTTCACTACAGTAACTTTCTATAACTTGCTTTAGCCTCATTCTTCTTATACATACTCTCATATGACTGCAATAACCTGAACATTTATGGGACCAGGGTTATCTAGACTGTGGGTCATGAAAAATTCCTGATGTGGGATGAGTGAAATAAACAGGAAAAATTGTTTTTTAGGTCTGGGGAGCCCACATTGAAAAAATTCAGCATCATTTCAGGCTTTGTTAGCTGGAAACAGCCAAATTGTTTTCCTAAGGCAGGCCATGCTCTTTGGAAATAAGCCTTATGGTGTAGCATGGTGTTTTCAATTCAAGGACTAACATCGTTGACTCTTCTTATGGGTAACCTGTATTTCAACAGTAACGTAGAAAACTTCTGATGGGTTAAACTAGAAGGATGAAAAGTAGGATTTTTGCAGCTATGAAGAAAAAATTGCAAACAGAGAATAAAAACTAAAAGGATAAGTTTATTGAAGAGATCATAAACGAAAATTTCATTCGATAGGCAAAGATAGACTTTTGTTACATATGAAGTGCTTTTATAGGAATAGACATTCAACAAAACAGTAAACTCTATATTATTCCATTTTAGGAGATAAACTCTAATTAAGATTTACCAAATTTAGTTCTACATGCTGGACAGGAAATTTAAAAAAAAAACACTTTCTGCTGGTAGATTGGCTAACTTTATGATTCACAATGTCTACTTCTCTATTGAATAATGTATCTTTTCAGTGTATTTTGGTCATTGTGCTTATGATTGAATGTGTAATTTAGGTACCCCCCCCCCCCCCCCCGTCCTTGGTGTGCAAAGTCAATCCAACCTCCTTGGCAACATTGGGATATGTATTTTGATATTTGTAATTTAATTTCTTCCTTAAACTGTAACTAGAAGCATACCTCGTTTTGCCAATCATTTGGCTGACATCCAGGCTAATTTGGGTATTTTGCTCCAACACCTCGTTGTGGAGGAAGGCCCGCCTAGCTAGTTGTGTTTGTATTGTTTTTTTTTTTTATAGCTTATACTTCCGATTTCAAAAAAAAAAAGTTAGTTATGCTTTTGTTTTTCAGTAACAAGGAGGTATGAGGGACTGTATTCTAGTGAGATGGGTATTAATGTACTATTCCTGAATGTGACTTAAGGGAGTTAATAAAGAGGATTAGGGATCGTCTTTTGACCCCAAATCAAGTGCTGGTCTCTCTGCCAAGAACCAGAATTTACTTGTTCCTTCTTCTTGTCTCTTTCTATCTTTCTTTATTCTAAATCTTCTCTCTACCCTTCTATTTACCTAATCCAACATTGTATCAGAGTGATGTACGAGTTCATGGTGAGCATCTTATAAGTTTTCCTTTTTTTGAATTCTGCATTTGCAACTCCCAGTTACAAGATTCAACCTTTCTTGTTTAGAGAGGTCTTCAAAGACTTCAATTTTCTTTTTTAACTGCCTCAACCCCCAGGTTTGCAGGTGTGATGTGGGATTCTACCATTGTATGAAATAATTGTGCTTTGCATTGGGTTAGGAGGTGTGCTGGTTGGCCCTTCCTGTGTGTGTGACAGTTAATAAACTGTCGTGTTTTTGATCCTCTTGGGTGATTGCATTAAGAATTTTTAGAATTTTAGGAGAGAAAAATAATTCATTAATTGTGTATGAAATTGAGTACAATGGTCTTTTATTTATAATAGAAGATGTTGAAATACCAGTCTAGGGGTATTTTGGTCATTATCCATATTTCCATAGCATATTTTTCTCTTATAGTATGGCTATTAGATAGACAATATCTTATTTTATATCTGGTTCAATTTTCATTCAATTTAGACATGCATTTTAGGAGAGTAATTTTCAGTATTGAGGGACATTTTTATCCTTTTGTAAATTATCACTTAAACCCTGATTATAAAGGAGGATGTGCCTTTTTGGCACTCTCTCCAAGGCAGAAAGGCTGCTCTTCTTCCAGGCCTCTTTTTCTCCTTTTTTCTCTTCTATTTTCTCCCCAAATCTCATAATTTTAATGGTACCAGAGCTGTAACGCAATTCTTGGGTTGATTTCTTTTAATTTTGTGGATCTTCTCTCCATTTTCAGCAATCTCCTTGAAAGATTTTCCCAGATTTCTAGACTGATAGGGTAAAAATTCCAAAATTTCCCTTTTTTTGCTTGTCTTAGTCTCTTGGCTAATGATTACTGCTTCTATTTGATTTATTGTAGGGATTTAGAAGTGTTTGATGATCCTAATTTGAAGAAATTCCTCAAATCTGCTTGCATCATCAACCCTAATACTTGAGTCATCATTTATATAGCCTGCATCATCCTGATTTCTTGCAATTAAGTCATTCTTTCATCGATTTATGGTTTTAATTGCTGAAGTTGATCACTATTGCTTCGAAATTATGTAAATTGGGTGTTGAAATGCCCTAATTGAATTCGGTGTGGGGCCCACTAGACTGCACACACCTGAAAATTTTGAGAAAGTGTTTCTCTTTGGTTGATTGACGCTCTAGTGTACTGAACTTTGTAGTAATAACAATGGTGTGCTTACCTTCCGAACTCCTTTCCTCTCTTGTAGGAATAATTTTCTCTTCAGAATCAACCAAAAATAATGAACACATCAACAATAGATAGCAATCACAACTCGATGCCTATGCAGGCAATGTTGACCGTACTTCAACACTTAGGGGTTTCAATAAAAAAGTCCAATCTGAGTTCAATCATCCAAATTCAATCTCAATAATACAAATTAACACCATAAACAAGTAAAAATTCTTGAAAAATTGGCTGATGTCAGCCTTCTCGTGGGTGCACACTCTAGTTGGGAAATTCCCAAGACACAACCCTCTAGGGGCATAAGTTAAACATACAAGAATTGAAAAAGCCTAAACTGGACTTCCAATCGTTAATAAATCTTGAAATTCCCCTTACTTGGAATGTGGAAATGTAAAAAAAAGAGGAATAAAGTGCCTAAAGAAATCTGAATTTGGATCTTATTGTTCTAATACCATGTGAAAAGATGGAAAATAGGTGAAAAGAGGAAGAAAGAAGAAAGAGAGATGAGGGAAAGAGAGTGCATTGAATGACAGTTGATTGGGAAAAGAATTCGACCCCCTTCTCTTTTGTTTCTCACTTAAGTGATTTAATGTCTATTTGCAGAAATACCTCTCATGTCTCAAAGCTCTATATATCACTAATTACGCATCAAAATAGTGTGCAATATGGACCATAGACTCCTACCAATCACCCAATTTTTCTGTCACTTCTACAAACTCACACAAAATATATAAAATGATCAAAATACCCCTATTTGCCTGTAAAGAATCTGTGAGTAGCTCTCCAAATATTATAATCAGCTTCTCTCATGCGCGGAACCAATCGTCTTCCTTGTCGTGAGATCCTAAAAAATACACTGAGAAGGATAAAAAGTTAGAACAATTCATGGATTGGGTAAGTTGACTAACTTAACATAGAGTGAGGAAATTCAATGACAAATAGTATAGACTGAGGTGACATGAATTAAAGATGGAAATAATGTGCCCATTCCTTGAACTGATGAAATGGACGTATTAGCCAGATTAACATGTTTAATAATAGTAGACTCTTTTAAATAAAAAAACAAAGAGGACATACCTGACATTTAGGTAGTAGCTCTTGAGTCAAGACCGCAGGTGGAGTAAGGATGCACATAAAGGGGAGAAGTACTTGAACTAGCCATAGTGGTTGTAGGAGTGGAAGACTAAGCCATAGATGCTATAGATGAGGCGGTAGTCAACTGTACCATATGCTAAACTAGTTGTTGCATTTCATTAGATGCCACAGGTATAATATTCACTATAGGCCCAATAGATGCTTCTGTGCTTACATGAACAAAAGTGTTAGCCCATGTAGGTTTTTCAAAATTTGTCCAACTTGTTAAAAAAAATGGGTGGAGCACCACAATGAATACATTTTTTTTCAGGCTTATTTTCACCCCTTCCTCTGCCTCTAGCACTTCTACCTCGACCTCTAGATGATTCCAAGTTACCCAAAGTATCGAGCATAGATACAGTAACACCAGTCACATCTTTGTTTCTCTGGGATATAGTAGCAGACTTTTTGCTCAAGACTCTTCACAAGGCCGTGGCCAAAGTGTGTACTTCCTTTGAGGCTAATAGTGGTGCCCTAACAGCATCAAACTCTGGCCCTAAGCTATTCAGAAATTTTGCAATATGTAATTGTCCATGCTGTTTTCTAGATTGCCTTTCATCAATAGTAAAAGAATGAAAATATTTATCTCCTATGGTATACCCACGAGTTCATTGTAGTATTCTATAACAGATCTCTGAACTCTCTTGAGGCTTAACAATCTTGCATGTAATTCTTAAACTCATGACAAATTGCTCTTCTGAGCATAAATGGATTCTAAGGATACCCACATCTCCTTAGCAGTTCATAATCTGATTCCACATTTTGGAATCAATACTGTTGATCAGCTAGGTCATCACTCGACTATCTTCAACTTCCACTTATCATTCAGAGAGACAGGATGGTCTTCCCTAATGAACTTGACTTTCTCTTTGCCTTCAGGTATATTTGAACTAACTTTGACAAACTGAGATAGCTTTGACCATTCAGGCTCTTAGATTTAATCAAAATCGCATCTTTCCCCTTTGAATTTTCTGATTCCCTTGACTGGAGTGATAATCTCTCTAGAATCAGCAATTAGAGTAAAATAATACTCATTTCAGCCCTAATTTCATTTCCCACACTTGTGTGAATACTTCTAGGTGGGCCACTCTTTGAAAATTAAGGTTAGGAAAAAATTGCATTATGTGCCAACCATAAGAGTAGAATAATCTAAATCTATGCAATTAAAATAGCATTAGGGCTGACATCAGCCAATTAATGAATGATGCAAATAGAGAACCTAGTGTTGGGGTGCGCATAATGCAAAAAGGGTAAATCTTAACTCAATAAACCTCATGGGGCAGTAATCAGCCACAAAACTGGTTAATATGCAGTAGGAACCATCAACCCAAGGATTATGGTAGAAGAAGAACACAAAAGTTCAAACTTTTACTAACCAGTCAACCAAAGAATTGAAGAATCCCTTTCCTTGGTGGTTGTTGGCTTAAAGTAGGAGGGCTGATAAGGGATAGAAGCTTCCAACCAAGATCTATTATTCTGATACCATGAAAAGTATAAAATTGAAGAGTGTAGAGAGAGGAATTTAGAGGGAGAAGAAGGAGAGAGAGAGAGAAGAGAAGAGAGAGTTCTAGAATGACTTTCATTGGGGATTGTGCTCGACCCCCCATCTTCTTTATTAAGTGCATTTTTTTAGAATTGCTCCTATACACTTAAAAACTCTTAAACCCTTATATGTACCAATATATATACTCAAATTACATGAAATAAAACTAGAGACAGATTTAGTCATGTTGAGTAAGATAGTGTAAACTCTAGAAGTTATACTTAATATAAAAAAGATGAAAGTACCTTTCAATAGATTTTCTATCAACACATCTTGGTAAACATTTTCAAACTAAAGACTTAGGGTCCTAAATTATTTTTTGGGTAGTGAGGTTACTAGGAGTTAAACAGGAATCAAAGGAAATATGTGACAGATATGCTCTAGAAGTATGGATACTAGAGGCAAAGCCTGTAGAAACTCTTATGGAAGTTGGTCATTACCTTGATAAAGATGATAGTGCAGAGATTAGGGACAAGACTATGGGTCGGAGGCTGGTAGGTAAGCTTATTTATGTTACTGTCATATGTCTAGAGATATCACTTGCTGTCAGCATGGTTAGCTAGTTCATGGGATTTCCCCATACGGTTCATTTGGAGGCAGCCTATAGGATTTTATGATACTTAAAGGAGCACCAAGGAAAAGGGTTGTTTTATGCATTCCATGGTCACTTAAAGATTGAAGCATACTCGGGTGCAGATTATGCAAGGTCAAAATTGGATAGGAAATCTACTATTGGCTATTTTGTTTTTGTTGGTGAAAACTTGGTTAGCTAGAAAAGTAAAAAAGAAAATGTGGTAACTTGCTCAAGTGTGAAGCTGAATACCAAACAATGGCACATACAGTAAGCGAACTCATGTGGGTTAGATCAGTGTTACACTAGATGAGTTTTATTCCTACTGAGACTATGATTATGCAATGTGATAATCGAGCTGCAATCTTGTATTCCATGGACGTACAAAACATGTAGAGGTTGGCTGTCATTTCGTCCATGATGTCGTGATGAGTGGAGCAGTGACTGTACTGTACGTTAGGTCAGCTGATCAAACTGGTGATATTTTCACAAAAGCTTTGGGCGTGAAAGAGTGTAGTTTTCTGTAACAAGTTGGGGCTTCTTGATATATATGCTCTAGCTTGAGGGGAAGTGTTAAAATATGTGTAAGGGTATTTTGGTCATTTTTTATTATTGGTGTACACTTCTGGAGTTAACTATAGAGTATATGCCATGTTAGGAACCTATAGTTCAAGTTTGGTTAAATTTCGAGTTGTATTCATTTATGTAAGTTGAGGTTATAAGGGGCATTATTGTCATCTTATGTGTAATCACTTGAGTGAAATAAAATTGAAAGGAGGCACGATTTTCAGCATCCAATCAATGCAGTTTCAAGCACTCTTTGCCTGTTTTCTCTCTATTTTCCCTTTCTTTTTCTCTTTCTTCTTCAATTTTTCACTTTTTATTGATGTCTTTGAAACCTTTTTATCTTCTACTCATTTAAGCTTGGTATGTATCTTATTATTTGTAGTAGGTAATAAAGGATGGCTCTTTCTCCAATTTAATGTTAAGAATGTGTTCCTTTATGGTTATTTGGCTGAAGAAGTGTTTAGGGAGTAATCTTTAGGGTATGTTTTGCTCAGGGGAAGTTTGCAAAGGTTTATAGACCAAAACACTATGTATGGGCTGAAGAAGAGTTTAAAAGCATGGTTTGAGAAGTTTAGTAAGGTATCATGACCTCGATTTTTAGAGAATCCATTACGATCATTTAGTGTTTCATGAAGAGAAACTCTGGAGTAGTGATGCACATTGTATATGTTGATGATATTGTGAGCTTTGGCAGTGATTTGTAGGGGTATTGAGGAAGGCAAGAATCATTTTTAGACAAAGGATATTAGACAAGTAACATATTTTTTGGGCATTGAAGTTTCAAAGGCTAATTTTGGGTTGGATTTGTCACAAAGGGTATAGTTGACTTCTTAGAGGAGACTGTAATCTTGGGCGCTAAATCGATTGTTGTTCGTATGGGTAGTCATATTGATCTGCATGACAAGCAGAACCCGATATTACATAACAAGCAGAACCCGATATCACATGACAAGCACAACCCGATATTACATGACAAGCACAACCCAATATTACATGACAAGCACAATCCAATATTACATGACAAGACGCAATATAAAAGACTAGTTGGGAAGTTGTTATATGCTACTGTTACAAATGAGAGATATTTTGTGCCGTTAGTGTAGTTAGCCAAGTTATGGAATCTCCTTGAAAGGTTCACCTGGATCCTGTCTACACAATATTAAGGTATCTGAAGGGTTCAATGGAAAAGGGCTTGTGTATAGGTCGAATGGACATTTAGAGATCAAAGGTTCTTGTCCTTGAGGGATGGGTTCTCCTTGATGCTGTCTAGATTCTTGTGAACAACGAACTTATCGGGTTGACTAAAGGATGGGTTCTCCTATCAGGTTGTAGTGATTGGGGACTCTCTCCCTTACCCTTGAAGTTCGAGGCTCTACCTCACTCTCTTTTCTTGTAAGGTAATTTAAAAAAAATTAAATCTTCGTAAGTTAAAATAAGGGCTTTTCTCAGCATTCCAAAAAGAAAATGTTGATCATTGTGCATGTTTGACGTTGTCTTTGCCAGTGGAGTTTTCAGATGTTGGGCTCTCTTTCAAATTGCTCTTGTAGTTGTCACTGTTGTTTATTGGACCAGGGCAGGTCACTCTTGATCATGATGCTTGCCTGTAGCATTTATGAAATAAGGGCAATTGACCTTTCTTTGTAACATTCCTGATATTGTGCTGCTGTCAACCTAACAAAATGATTATATTCATATTTTAATTTTGAAGTTGGAGGGTATGTTTTTGTTGAGGATTTCTTCTCCCAACTGATTTGTTCCATTCATATTGGGAGATATTTCTCAAATGCCGACATAGGTCATTACTTGTTACTCTCAATTGTTTGTTGCTCATTTGGGCTTTTTGCATGGGTTTGTTTCATGCATTTTGTTATGGTCCTATGGGGCCCAACCGAGTCCGTGTGTGCTGGGTTGGACTAACCTATGTTATGGTCGTACATAGCAGCTACCATGTCATATGTTTGAACCCCATAGGGTAGCCTATGAAAAAGGCTACCTGGTACTAGAGTGAGAGCTGTTGCAAAGGTGAAAAAAGCTACCTGATTTGGAGTGAAAGCCGTCATTGAGTGGGCCATCAAGGACGCCAACACGTAAGCATAGTGGGATGTAATTATCCTAAGAGGCTCAACTTGGGGTATGGGCACTGGGTCTGGCCCAACTTAGTATGGGATAGGTTGAAGAGTTTAACTTTCTGCATTCCATTAGCCCGAGAGTTTTTGGCGCATTGGTTAGGTATCTAAAATATTCATTGGTGGAAACTTATGTTGGCCCTATCTTTACAAATATTTTTGTGCTAGCACTAAAAACTTATCTTCAATGTTTTTTGATGATTGGGTTCTTACGGTCTCTATTATTTCAACAAAGGTTGTTGCTCTCACACTTTTCTTTATAGTGTATTTTATCGGTGGTTCATATATATTGTCTTGGCCCTGAAAACTTATTTTTTATGTTTTATAGTCAGTGGGTTGTTAAGATTCCTATCATTTTATTGGTGGGAGTTGCAACAACGGTTGATGCTCCAGCAAAACTGCTTCCATCAAATACATTGCAACACTTGCAGCCTTGTAAATTCACTATGGGATCTCCTTTGGAGAAACTGGATGCCATAATTGAGGATGTTCTTGTAAAGCAGAATATTGGTTTCAATATTGGATACAGTGTAGCAGCATTTTTGAAGAATTATTTCCTAAAGCACGATGGAACAATAACTTCTTTCATTCGGGCTATAAAGGTTTGCGTTTCAGTTGTTTTGATGTCATACTTTTCTTCCAAAAGTACTTTTTCATTCATTGTGACTTTTGATATCTCACATTGATCAAATTATTAATCAATATTGATGAGTTCTACAGATCGCTCGTGTTAAACATTTCTTGCTGGAGCCTTTAAGCTTCTTAGGCAATGGTATGCTTGAAGAAGATGAGCAGGTAAACTATTGTGCCTAATGTTAATTAAAAGAAAAAACAGAGAATTGAGAAAGAGTATCCTCGTTTCATTCAGTCCTCTCTCTTCTAAATTTGTTAAATTTTCTGTTATATGTTTGCTTTACAGTTTATGGATTTATGAATATGCTGAATTTCTTGTATTAGAGAGAGAGGGCTATATTAGCTGTAGGAAAATAGAAAGAATAAGGGTATTGATGTAATTAGTTTATATTTCAGATTGTACTCTTTTCTTATTCCAACCCTGGGTGAGAGGCATACTTGTAATTATTAAGTTGAAAGGTATAATAAATAGAGGAGGAGAGGGGTTGAAGGCATAACTCAGCCTGACCTAACTTTTTGTCCTTCTCACTATGTTTTTCAGGATCTCATAACAAGGAGGACGATTATTTCCGAGTGCGAGAGAGGCTGATTATACTATACTTATTTTTTATTTTTGAAAACGAGTGTACTTTTATATTAGGAAAAGAGAATTACAGATCAAAGAAGCCATCCCTTTACACCAAGGGATTGGAGGGAGGCTCCTTGTTTGGCAAGTTTGTCTGCAAAGGAATTAGTTAGGGACATGAGCCCAAGAACATGAAATTACAGAAGTGATATCAGAAATTCCATAAAAAACATCCCAATGCTGCCAAGGGGGCTCAACAAAGGAAGCACACCAACTAATCACCACTTTTGAGTGACCTTCAATGGGGCCTTGGAGGAGGGCAAAAAACTCAGCTGAAACAGATATTCTCATCGTATCCACATAGATGATGAGGGGGGTACCATTCGAATTGTAGAAAACACCACCAAGTCCAGCCACATTCGGATTGCCCAGAGCATTGCCAAAAAAATTGAGCTTGAGGGTGCCCACTAGAGGAGGTTGCCATTCTTGCATAGAAGGTTGCTTGGAAGGGGTAGACATTCGGGCCATAGCCCGCCAATTGATGCAGAGAGGAGCCTCGGGCAGGCAAGCGAACTGACTTCCTTGAGTGAAGTAGAAAGAAACATGACCAAAGATGTGGATAATGATGTCTTCCACACTTTCAAACTTATAATTGAACGTTCTGTTATTTCTTTCCTTCCATAAACACCAAGGGATATGGGCCAGACATGCAAGGAGGAGAAGCTTCCACAATTTGGGTATCATGGTCTCCAGAAGCATTTGGCAGGTGGCAACAAGGTCCTTGGGGAGGCAGAGTTGCAAACTGATATAGTTGAGAAGATGACCATACCTGCCATGCAAAAGGATAATGAAGGAGAATGTGAGTGATGAAGGAGAATGTGAGTGACACATTCTTCTTCAATGCTGCAGAGGGGGCAAAGGTTGCACGGGGGAACAAAGATTATTAAAGTGAGAATCTTGTTCAGGCAGGCTCTTCAGAGTGATAATCTTATCTTTTTGGGTGCCGATAAGTGCCAAGCAATGGCTGCCTCATGCTCCTCGGGCCTCGTTCTCCTTCACAAGATTTTCTACAAGCATTGCATTCTGCAGTCTAACATTTATAGTGGTATCTATGGTTAGGTCATCCTTTTCCTGCAAAGTTGATTCAACTTTTTCCTGCATTTCCATCTTGTCTTTCCTTTCAGTGTGACTCCTATCAGTTGGGCAAGCATCATCGGATTCTTTTTACCATAAGTCAATCCAGAAGCAGTTGCTTGTTTGATACTGTTCATTCTGATGTTTAGGGGCCTTTTCCAGTGTTCAACATTTTTGGTTATAAGTAATTTCTTTCATGTATTGATGGTTTTAGTCGATGTAATTGAGTGTATATCTTACGTAAGAGATCTAAAGTGTTTGATATGTACCAAATTTTTTAATTAAACAAAAAATTAGTTTAATACCTCTATTTGTGTGCTTAGCATTGATAATGAGGAATTCATGAATCAGAAGTTTGACCTGTTTTTTCAGAATCATGGTGTTATACATCAGTCATCTTGTATCTTTACCTAACAACAAAATGCTATCGCAAAACTTAAGAATCGTCAGCTCTTGGAAGTCGCCCGTACCCATGCTCATACGTATGACCCGAATCATATTGGCTTGTTGCTGTTCTTACTACTTGCTTTCTCAATAACAGGATCCCTTCATTTGTTCTAGATGGTGAAATCTCTATACAGGTGTTAATGCTATCTACTACATTATTTTGGTTGTGTATATTTTACACATGTCTTTGGTATTTCCTGCGACAAATTGTCTCCTCGTGTAGTAATGTGTGTTTTCTTGGAATATTCACATACAGGGAAGGGATGCAAATGTTTCTGTCCTTCTACTAAGAAAACATTTGCGTCGATTGATGTGACATTTTTTTAGAAGACTCCATTTTTCCATTCATCCTCCATAGATGTGTTTGCATCTACTACAGGTCCAAAGATTGTTGTCCTTGCTTTAGTGTGAGAGTTTCCCAGTCCCTCATTTGATGCGGATATAGAGAAACCTTAACAGTTATATCACAAATGGCTTGTGGCACCACACAAGACAGTTCCCTCTCTCACATTGGACCATGAACCCTCTTTGTCTATTGATCTTGGCATTAGTGATCTACACTTTCCTATTGTTGTTTGGAAAGATGTTCGAAAAGGTACTCTTTATCCTTTCCCCAACTTTGTTTCCTTTGATTTATTGTCTGATCAGCACAAACAGTTTGTCTTGTCATTGTCCTCTTCCACTATGCCTTCTTATGTGGAGGATACTCTTTCTACTCCTCATTGGAAGCTTCTTATGGATGTTGAGATAGAAGCACTACTAGATAGAGGCACTTGACTGTTGTGGGACCTGCTCCTCAGTGCTATAGTTGTTAGGTGTAGATAGGTATATACGTTAACATATAAGGCCGATGCATCTATTGAGAGATACAAGGCTCGGTTGGTAGCCAAGGGCCACACACAAATATATGGAGTTGATATCTTTGAGTGCTTCTCTCCAGTTGCCTGACTATCTTCTGTCTGAATTTTGATAGCTGTAGCGGTAAACCAGGGATGGCTACTGTGTCAACTTGACATTAAAAATGGTGTTTTGTATTGTGATTTTGATGAGAAGGTCTATATGGAGCAATCTTCTAAGAATGTTACTCAAGGGGAGATTGGCTAGGTATATAGGCTTAAGAAAGCTATATATGGCCTCAAGCAAAGTCCTCGAGCATGGTTTGAGAAATTTAGTCAGGTCGTCATGTCTATTGGGTTTTCCAGAAGTCACTGTGATCATTCACTCTTTGTCATAAAGACATTGTCTCATATTGTGGTGTTGCTAGTATATGCAGATTACATTATTTTTTATCTCGTAATGATTTGATATGCATTGAGGAGGTAAAGTCACATCTGACCAAATAGTTTTAGACTAAAGACTTGGTTTCACTAAAGTATTTTCTAGGCATTGAAGTAACTACAACCAAGGCTGGCCTTGATTTGACACAAAGAAAATATATGATAGATATGTTGCAAGAGTATGTGTTGTTGGGTGATGAGACAACCGAGACTCCCATGGAGGTTGGGTATGATCTTCATGATGAATAGAGTGTGGACTCCATGATAAAATTGTATATCGTCGGTTAGTTGGCAAACTTATACATGTAACTGTTATTTGTCCTGACATATCCTTTGCCAACAATGTTTTTTTTTTTGCTAAAGATGTATTTATATTAACAAGAGAAAAATTACAAAGGAGGAGGGAGTAGATCCCTAACGACAAGAGATTGCAGGGTTGCTCCTTGCTTTGTAAACACATCTGTTGCTGAATTTGCAGATCTCGAAATGTAAGACCAAATACAAGAAAATTGGGAGGCAATTTCTAGAATCTCCTGAAAGATGTCCCAACGGCGCCACGAGGGAGGGGATGCACACTCACACCAATCGATGAGCACCTTCGAGTCCCCTTCAATGTGAAGGGGACCGCTGCACTTATCTCTAAAAACATGGAACCTGTTGAGGAGGCCATGTAGCTCAGCTGACGTAGAATCGGAGATGCCTAAAAGACCGACATACGAGAAATGCTGATTACTGGAAGGATTCAAAATAACACCTCCGAAGCCAGAAATCCTAGGATTACCAAAAGAAGAGCCGTCAAAGTTCAACTTAAAGTTACCGGGTTTAGGAGGGGTCCATTCTTGCATGACTTGGACCTTTGTCCCAATATGCATCATTGCCAAATTTCTCTGGTTTTCACGGATAGAGGTACCCACAAATGAGGAGGACTTCTTAGTCAGAAACCAAGAGGAGATATGGTCACCCACTCGGTCCACGACTCTTATCGTTGATTCACTTTTTGCATCGAAACGCCTTCGGTTGCATTTATTCCAAAGCCCCCACGGGATGAAACTAGCACAAACGGAGATCATCACTTTTTCGAGACCAGGAAGGAGAGTAGCTATGAGCGACTTGCTGAAAGACATCAGATCAACTGTCATGTAGAATTGTAACCCCAACATACAAAGAATGGAAGTCCACACATTCCATGAGAAAGTGCATTGTAGCAAAATGTGACTTGTGGTTTCAGCCACAATGTTGCAAAAAGGGCACAAGGGGTCGATAGAGGGGTGACCTCTTCTTCTAAGCACGTCTGCCGTGAGAATCTTACTTTGACAAGCATTCCACATGAAGAATTTGATCTTTGGAGGGGCACAAAGACGTCATACAAAGTAGACCTCATGCTCCCTTTGAGTTGAAACCCAGCCATTAATGTGTCCGTATGCAGATGATACATAGAAAGTACCTCTTTTGTTCGGCCACCAGATGAGCTTGTCCGCCTCTGAAGGTCTAATTCTGATCGAATTTAAAGAATCCATCAAGCGGCTGGCTTCCAAAGCCTCTGTGTTGGAAAGACCCCTTCTGGGATGTTGGCTCAGACCACCCCCCTCAAAAGCATCAGCTATTGATATCTCTCTTTGTGCAGAGAGGAGAAAAAAATTTCTGAAAAAGTTCTGTAGCGGTTCTTGCCCCATCCACAGATCATCCCAAAACTTGAGGAATCTGCCGTTTCCAACAAAGAATCTACTGGCTGAGGAGAATTTTGGAAGTAAGTATAGTGCTCTCCAAATTGAAGATAGGCATCTCTGATTACCACCTGAAATCCACCATGGAGAATCACAACCAAGTTTTACAAGTATCATTTCCTTCCAAAGATTGGAAGAAAGTGTATTGAACTTCCATAACCATTTTAGGAGCAGTGTTTGGTTCATTTCCTTAGATTTCCGAATCCCTAGGCCTCCCATATTCTTTGGCAACAATGTTGTTAGTCAATTCACGGGTTGTCATTGCAAGGTTCATTTGAAGGCTGCCCAGAAAAGCTTAAGATATTTGAAATGGTCACCTGGAAAGGGCTATTCTTTAAGCCTCGTGATTCCATGAAGATAGAAGCATTTTCAGATGCGGTCTATGCAGGATCTAAGCTTGACAGGAAGTCTACCACAAATTATCGTGTATTTCTAAGACGTAATTTAAATTGGAAGAAAAAGAAACAAAATGTTGTAGCTTAGTTCAATACTTAAACTGAGTATAGAACTATGACTCATAAGGTCAGTGAAATCTGTGGTAAGTGAATTGAATCTACGGAGGGATGAGCCTATGGTTATGTACTATGACAATCAGACAACCATATTTATTACAGGGAATGTCTCATGAATGAACTAAATATATTGAGGTAGATTGCCACTTTATTCGAGATGCAGTGATAAAGAAGAAAGTTATCACCCCCTACATGCAATTTGGTGGTCAGATTAGAAATGTGTTTACTAAAGCATTGGAGAAACGAAGTTTGGGATATCCTGTAACAAGTTGGCCTTATGGATATATATGCTCTAGCTTGAGAGAGAGTGTTAGAAAATCTATTGAAGGTAGTTTCGTCTTTTTCCATTAGCTGTAATGTCTAGAGTTTACACTATCTTATTCTGCATGATTAGATTTGTGTCTAATTTTATTTTCATGCAATTTGAGTATGTATATTGGGAGATGTAAAGGTTTAAATGTTTTTAAGTGTATAGGGCCATTTATGTAATTTGGCTTAAATCCACTTAATAAAGATGGGGTTCGAGCGTGACCTCCAATGAGAGTCATTCTCTCTTCTCTCTTCTCTCATCTCTCTGTCCTTTTCTCCCTCTTAATTTCTCTCTTTGCACTCTTCAGTTTTATACTGTTTCAATATGGTCAGCAGCATTTTCTTCTATACTTTGGGCTCTTTGGAAAGAGCGAAATTGTCAGACTTTTGGAGGCGCTTCCCAGTCTATAAGTGGTGTTATTGAGTGTATAATTCACTATATTTAGTTTTTGGGTAAGTAAATCTTTTGCATATCATTTCAAAAAAAAAAAAAAAAAAAATCTTTTGCTTTCTGTCACCTCTATAACACAGTCTTGAACGTGGTTGTCTCCTAATCAAGGCATTCTTTAGTTGTGGAATGGTCTCCTTCTTAGGAGGGTTGGATTGAAATTTATTTTGATGGAAGTTCTAAAGGTAATCCATGCCCCCGCATGGGGAGGTCTCGCTAGAGATCATTCAGGTATAGTCCTTTGTGTTTTCTCTGTTCCCTTAAGTGTCTAGGACTCTTCAAAGACAGAATCCTGAGCACTTCTCTATAGTTAAGGCTCAATAGGCAATTCTTCGCAACTTCCTTTGTTATTGAAGGAGATGTCTGTTATTAGTTGGCTCATGGATAAGGCACACCACCATTGTGGTTACTTCATGTCTTTGATGAGATTCGTTCTATTTGTTTGGGTTTGATGTTTGTTGGAATTCATGTTGTATGAAGTGCTATTTGTATTGCAAAATTCTCTAGCTCGATTGGATGTTGATTTTACATGATATTATTGTGGGTGAATCATTCCCTTTGGATACAAGATGAGTTTTTCTTTTGGGCAGTTTCATAACCTACTTTTGTACCTAAGTAATTTCTCTCTTTAATGAAATTTCTCACTTTCGTAAAAAAATATCTTCCATTAATGCTGTAAAGGAAGTGGCTGGTGGCTTCTTTTCATTGAGGCTTCTGACGATGTTAAAATCTCCAATGAGACCCCATGGGATAGACTGTGTATTCCTAGTATTCTCATGTTCAATCTAGGCCTAGTGGTGGAGTCATAAAGCTGCAGAAAGGCCAGGTTGAGTTGTTCTTCAAATCTTGAAATTTCAGTGCGAGGGAGTAACTTCCTTTGGGGATTTAGTGAATATTGAGTAGGGAGGTTTTCCAAATTGCAAGGATTCCTCCAGGGGAGCTGGAGGCGTGGCCTCCTAGGCTTACTATTGACCAGACAAAATGTCTTTCAGGGAGAATCAAGGTGGTTTGGTCTCTTGGAGAATAATTAGATGGGGGTGATCTGCTTGGAGCATTTCTTGAACAAAAGCACACTTGCTGGAGGCTCCTAGGCCTCTAATGTTCTGTGAATGGGTTATCATAAGGACTGGAGGAGGGGGGGTTTGGTTGGAGGGTTGGAGAATTGTATGAAAGGCCGGTTCTTACAGCTTATCTACATCTATACCCATCATTGCAACAAAATCTTGGATTGTTGACCGGATCATGAGTTGAGTGTCCTGTATGCTTGATTGATTCTCTACTGGGCATTGATTTGAGAAATGGCCCGGTTTTAAGGACTCTGTATTTTGTGAATTGGTGATCTGGATGTCGTCTGGTCAACCCCACTCTCTCTTTAGACCCTTCAGAAAATTTCTTGTAGGACCAGATATGGTTGTTGAGAAGGTTTACGCTGAAGTCATTTCCTGAAGTATGTCCTTGATATAGGAGGGCAAAAGACCTTAGATCATATTCTCCTATCCTTTCTAGCTCCATTTTGAGCTGCATTCAGGAAATTGATTGATTTTGACTTTTGCTTCTATTTGCTTGGCTCTTCATTTGTGGGTGGTTAAGGATTGCTTGTTGCAGACGAGGAGTTTGGGTGACTACTTGTGGGAGGGGACATGGATGAAGAGGAGTTGCCATTTGATTGGGTCGCTTGGTTGTGGAGTAGGGGAAGGGAGAGGACACTGGTTTATAAAGTGTGGGGTCAGATAGTGGGGAGTTTTTTGGGTGGTTGGATTAAAGGCTTTTTACGTGCTTCTATTATATGTTAGTTTATGGTTTATATACTTAAGAATATGCTGAATTACATGTATTAGAGAGAGGGGCATGTTAGTCTTTTTGTATATATTTGACTTTACTGAAATATATGAAAGGGGCAAGGGGTTGAACTTGACCCCTAAAAATCGTGACAGCTTCTCTGGTTCTCCCTTTCTTCTCTCTCTCATTTCTCTTTGATATCTCCCTTTAATCTTAAGATTCATGTGACTTCATATTGTATGAGATTTTTCTTTTTCTTCATTCTCTGTCTGACCCTTGAAACCAAGAATACATGTCTGAAGGGACAAAAGAGGATTATGAGTGTCGCCTTATTGTATCTTCTTTGCTGTTTTTAACTGCTTGAATCTTTGAGTTTTGCTGTTCATTCTAGGAACAGTGATGGAAATTTAGGTCCTTCAAGGGTACAAATTCTCTGATGCGTTGTATTTGGCATTCTTTCAATATTTCTTTAACTATGTTTTGACTTCTGGAACAGGATTTTTGGAAAGAAAAATGTGAAACATTGCCTGATGAGCTGCTCAAACATGCTTTTGCTCTTCCATCGAGTCAGAGGTATTATGCAGGATTAGCATGGATTTTAATTAGTTAACATAAGTAAGCTTAGTGACAAGATAATATAGATGTCTAAAAATGTGAAAAAGTAACTCAAGAAATCTCATGTTTGAACTGCTTTTGGATAGAAGCAACACATACAATTTGTTTTTGTTTCTTCTCTGATTTTTTGTGATGCTGATTTTATCCTTGTAATGCTAAGCAATTTTCTTCTACTATTTTTTATTGTTTTCTCTCATCATTTAAAAAATAAAAAAGAAAAAAATTGTATTTGTTCCCAGGGAAGAAGATGTGGGAAAAACCAGAGATGATTTGGCGCTTGGGCTGTCAAAGTTGAAGAGGACTCGGGAAAAATGGGGTTCTGTGGTTATGGTAAGTCATCATATTTGATTGCATATTACGTTTGTCATAGTTCTTTATGGTAAAGCTTTGTTTGAACAGTATTGCATCTTCATACTTGTTCTAGCAACATCACTTTCTTCAATATGGCTCAGATTTTTCTTTTAGCTTGCTCCTTTTTTGTTCTAATGCTGTAGCCTGTACAATTTGTGATTGTTAATGTTAAATTTCAGAGGATGAACATGCTAGAGAGAGTGGAGAACGAGAGAGAAAAAAGAGAGAGAAGAAGACCATGTTGGAAAGAGAGAAAAGAGGGGAGGGAGAACTGTGTTCCTCCTCTCAATACAACATTTTATTGTTATAATTAAGAGTTTCTAATTACAAGCTAACTTTACTTGTCAGCCACCTAATTACACCTAAATATAACATGTAAGAAATAAAATTAAAATAGGAACTAAAACGAGAGAATTTAAACAAGATCATTCCATCTTCATGCGCTTCAAATAGGCGACCACTTTTTTTTTTTTTTCTTTGGGTTGCTTTCACTTATGAGACTTTTTTTTTTGTTTTTTTTTAAATGATGATAATTTTATTTCAAAGAAAGGGAAGATACATCAAGGGAGACTTCCCCTAACAACAAGAGATTGAAGGGATAAAAGGGGGGGGGGGGGGGGGGGGGGCTGGTTAGCACACAAATCAGCAACCGAATTGGCTGATCTAAGTACATGAGACCAAGTACAAGAAATGGTGGATACAATGTCCAAAATATAAAAAAAATTGTCCATCCGGTGACGACCTTGGAGTCTCTCTCCACGATAAGGGGACCATTGAAGCAGTCTTGAAAAATACGCAAGCTGTGAAGGAGACCAGAGAACTCAGTAGTGGTCGAGTCAGCAATTTTGAGAGGGCCAAAGTAAGAGAGTATGGTAGTGCTGTTGGATAAAAAATCACCCTGCTAAAACTAGCTAAACGCAGGTTCCCAAAGGTGATACCATCAAAATTCAGCTTATAATGACCGGTGGCAGGAGGCTCCCAAACAGCAAATTGGTGGGGGGCAGAGGGGATGGACATCTGAGCAATAATCTTCCAGTTTGTGTGGACCGGGGAACAAGAGAGGCAAGCGAATTCTTGTCGAGTACGGATCCATGTATAAGCCCTTTGGTAGTGTAGGAGACCTCAACACCAGAGCGGAAAGTATAGTCAAACCGTTTGAAGTTCCTCTCCTTCTAAAGGCACCAAGGGACGAAAGCAATGCAGGGAGCCAACAGAAGGTTGCCCAGACTGGGAAGGCGGGTCCCAAAAGAGAAACAACACATGGTGCTCAGGTCAAGTGGGATGCAGAAGTTGAGACACATACTATCAATCATGTATGTCTAGCTGACCTTCCAAGCAAAGCCACAGTGGAGTAGAAGGTGACTCACTGTTTCAGCCTCTGTCCTATAGAAAGGCCAAAGAGGATCGAGAGTGGTGTTACCGTGCCTAATAAGGTTGTTTGCAGTGAGGATGTTGTTACGGCAGGCACTCTAGAGAAAAAAATTCACCTTGAGTGGGGCCAAGAGGCGCCAAACAAAAGCTACTAGGTGGGGGGCTGGTGGCTGAGTCCATCCCATAAAATGGCGGTGGGCCGAGGATAGGGGTGGCATCGAGCCGAGCCGAGCCCGAACCTGCCTATGTTCAAGCCGAGCCTCGTCTCGAGCCTAAAATTGTTATTGAGCTCGAGCCCAAAAATTTTAATCGAGCTCGAGCCGAGCTTCAAGCCGAACTCGAGCCTCAATATACATTTAAATTTTTTTAAAAAATATATATCAAATAAATTGTATATAAAATTATACATATATTTTACATAAAATTGGGCATGACCTCTACATAAAATTAAGCATAACCTATATATATAATACATGTATAAGATTGGGCATAACTTTTTCTTAAAATTGAGCATAATCTATGTACATAATACCTGTATAAAATTGGGCATAATCAATATACATAATACCTGCATAAACACTCCATAAACACTCCATAAGCACTCCATCAAATTATCTATACATTCCATAAACACCCCATGAAATTGTTTATACACTCCATAAAATAGTCTAAACACTTTATACACTGCATAACATTATAAATAAGTTCCATACATTAATCAAACACAACAAAATTAAATGAAATATCACTATCAATTTACAATCACCCAAATAAAAACTATAAATCCATTATAAAATTACAAACTATAGTTGTTTCTCTTAATGCTAGAAAATAATATGAGTCCTTGCATGAGCAAAATCTCCACCTATGACAAAAACAAAAAAATAAAATTAGTTATTGTCAGATAAAAAAAATACTCTTCCACTACTAGTTACTTAATGTCGTTAAAAATATTAAAATTACCATGATGAGAGAAACATGAAAAATCATGTAGCTGGTAGCATTATCTCTACACTCTTCTTCTCAGGCTGTAATCATAAAACAAAATTTTAATAAATAATACTAAAAAATAAACTAAAAAATATCATAATAAATAATTAAGCAAAGAAATTCACCTTTTGATTTTTCTTTACATTGTGAAGAACCCGAACCTAATCACTGCCACAAATCAAAGTTTGAACTGTATTTGGTGCCAAGGAAGAACGATATGAGTCTATTACTCTACCACCAACACTAAATGTAGACACTGAAACTACTGTGGATATGGGAATTACAAGGATGTCTGCTGCCATCTTATATAATACCTGAAATTTCATATGATTCACTTTCCACCATTCTAAAACATCAAAATCATATTGTGAAGTTTCCTCACAACTATATACACCTTCTTCAAGATAAATTTCCAATTCTGACCTTGGTGAATTAACTATATCCTTTTGTTTCATATAACTCATTAACTTTGACCAACCTGAACTTGATGAAGGCCTACGACTTGTGGAAACACCCATAGAGCTAGTACTTGAAACAATCTCTTCATTTCTAGTATCCACATTATAAAAGGATCCATATTCCTCGTAGATCTCATATAAGGTGCGTCGAACTAAATTTATATTCATTGTAGCTTCCTCCTTAGAATATATCACTGGAAAACACATTTCGATCAACTTTAATTTGACCCTTGGATCCAAAACTGAAGCAACAACCATCAATAAATTGCATTCACCCCAGTACTTCTCAAATTTCTCTTTCATTCTACTAACCATTGTCCTAATGAAAACATTTTCATTTGTAGAATGAAAATCCAAAACTTTTTTTACCCTATATACGTCACTAAGGTACAAATTAGAAGTAGGGTAGTCACTCCCAGAAATTATATTAGTAACTGCATTAAAAACTTCTAAGATCTCACACACCATGTCAACCTTTTCCCATTCATCAAAACTTGGCAAACAATCATAAGTTGGTTCTCTAACTTTAAATCTAGAAATTGCATCTTTGCATTTTAATGCAAAAGACAACATGTCATAAGTGGAGTTCCAACGAGTTGGACAATCAATAACCAACCTCTTTTCACCAAGTTCTAATTGTTGTACAATTTCAGAAAAAAGTGCGAAGTCTAGCCTCAGACAGATTTATGAATTTGACACTTTCACGCACATTATCAATGATATCCTTAATCTGAACAAGACCATCTTGGACTAATAAGTTCAAAATATGAGCACAACAACGCACATGAAACAACTTTCCACCACACACCAAATTTTTTTCCTTGAAAAATCTTGTTTCAAAACTCTGATACAAACATCATTATATGCAGCATTATCAGTTGAAATACTAAAAACTTTATTTTCGATCTCCCACTCTTTCAAACACTTGTAAATAACATCTGCTATATCAACGCCACGAGGAGGGGGAGGAACATGCACAAAACTCAAAGACTCGTTTTTGTAGCTTCCAATTACTGTCAATAAAATGCCCAGTAATAACCATGTATTCAATCTTTTGATTTTGGGACTTCCAAAGATCCGTGGTAAGACTAATCTTGTTAATCTCTTTTAACAAAATTTTCAATTTCTTTTTTTCTGCCTCATACACCTCCATACACTCCTTAATGGTCTTACGGGATATTTTCTCATAATTCATATTTGCCATCTTCATTACAAAATTAAATCCCTCCTCTTCTACTATCATGAATGGATGCTCATGCATAAGAATCCAATGAGCAATGAGTACTCTCGTTTTAGCTTGATCATATTTTCCTCCAAAATCCATAAAAGGAAGTCCAGATGGACTCTGATCAACATTAGACCCCGCTCCCATTGGTTGAAAGTTTAAGTTTTTTTGTTTTCTCATTTCCACTTTTCTACTAGTGCAACGTTTCAAATGTCGACTCATATGTGTGGTCACTCCACTACTAATAACACTCAAATTGATTTTACAATGAACACACTGAGCCTTTTTTGTACCCTTAAGTGATACTTCTTTGAATTCCAACCACACATGAGATTTTTTTTGTCTTTTTGAAGTATGGGTTGAGTCACCTTCATACTCATTTATGGTAATTTCATCTGGGTCCACTTCTATGACAGAGGGTAGTGACTCTGGTGGAGTTGAGTCACTATTTATAGTTACACTAGAACTAGTGTTAATTATTGATGTCAATTGAGGAGGTGTTGACATTCTTACTTCTACAAAAAAACAAAATTACAAATTAAAAACATAGAGAAAAGAAAGTTATCCAAACAACAAAGATCCTACACATAATTTAAGATACTTGTCTATTCTTAGAGGAAGGTACGTGACGTTGTGAGACGACCCTTGTCTTTCAATGCAACGGGGTCTCTTTGAGCCTGTAGCCCTGCATCCAATAGTTTCCTGTCCAATATACCGATCCTTTTTTATATATAAATTTTAAAACTTCTAAGAGAAGGAAATAAGCATACCAACATTCTCTTCTAATATTCTGATGAAATTCAACCTCAATACCAAGAAATTAATGATAAAAATGAAAAAAAAAATTCAAACCTTACAGAAACAGAAAGTGTGTTCGCCATTCAGGGATATCTCCAAAAGCCTTTCTAAGAATGAAGGAGCACTGCTGAAACGAAACGAGAGTTAGAAATTTTGTAGGGTTAGGTCGGCGACGAAAAAAAAACAGAACATTAAATAAAAATCTTACCTCCCGTCGGACCGTCGCTTTCGTCTCGTCAGCGAGGAAGAACTTTGGATGAAGAAATTGAAGAGGAAGGATAAAAATCGATTGCAAAAAAGAGAGATAATTTACATCCGTTTGTATCTAACGTATCAATTCAACGAAATATTGGGTCTAAAAATAAAAATTATGTACTGTATTCCGAAATGTTCTGATCTAATATGTATGGTGAATACATACTTACTAGACTTGTTACTAGTCTAACATAACATAATTGGGTTGAGTTCCATATGCATAAAAAAAGTTTTGTTTTGGTGAACAACAATTTAATTATTATGGTTGTTTTATGGACCACAATATTATATTTAGGAAGAGGAAGAGTTCCATAGGAATAAGAAAAAGACACATGAAGAAAGAACAAACTCTGATCACACCAGATAGGTTTTTTTTTTACAATTTTGCAGTTAGGACATGATTTTTGTCTACACAATTGATTCAAAGAGCATGTTATCGTAATTTTAATTCTCTCAAGTTATTTAAAAAAAAAAAAACAGAACCAAGTCACAATAGAAGCTGCAGAAAAAAGGTAAAGACTAATCATTGCATTTCGGATAAAAAAAGTCCACTACCAGATAAAATATAATTAATATGGACACAATCTATATGAACAGAGATCAATATAAGTAGTGAACTAGCAAAAGTAGATGTGCATTGTACATTGAAAATGTTGATAATCCACATATTGTGACTAGAAGAAGGGCTTTGAGACTTTGTCCACAGGAAAATCGTATAGGATACCAAATGTAGGACAACATATGAATGACCACTGTACAGAATGCAATGCCGAGCAAAGGATGAATGATCCTTTTCAGCTTAAACAGATTCTTAAGAGAGAACAGAAGTTATGCATTTAAAACCAATACCGTTGATAGCAATATTGATGGAAATTGGAAGGTCAAAGTTTAGGCATGTGAGTAATAAGATAATAATCAACTACATGGTCTGCTAATTTCTCTTCGTGCTTAAAAAAAACCACATGATAGAAAACGATACGAGATAAAACTTATTGATTGAGGAAAAAAGGTAAAAAAATGATTAAAATGATGTATTTAACTTTATCTGGAACATATACAACGAACCCCAGAGTCCTGTCAACCAAAGGCTAACTAGATTTACAGAAGATAAAAATGAAAAAAAAAAATCAACACCAAAATTGCAGAGGAAGAAAACGTATAGAAGATAAAAATGAAAAACAAAAATCAACTCCAAAATCGCAGAGGAAGAAAACATACAGAAGATAAAAATGAAAAAAAAAAAATCAACACTTACAGAAATAGAGAGTGTTCGCCATTCGGGGATATCTCCAAAACCTTTCAAAGAATGAAGGATCACTGCTGAAACGAAGTGAGATTTAGAGATTTTGTAGGGTTAGGTCGGCGACGCAAAAAAAAAAAAACATTAAATAAAAATCTTACCTCTTGTCGGACCGTGGCTTTCGTTCGTCGGTGAGGAAGAACTTCGGATGAAGAAATTGAAGAGGAAGAAATCGCAGAGGAAGACGAAAAAATCGAAGTCTTTGACAAAGATTGAGGAATTGGAGAGGGAGTGGGAGAACGAGGGATTTGAAGACCAAAATCCCCCGTTTCCCATGAATACCCGCTGACGGACAGTGATTTTTGCGAGAAAATCATACTGAAACGGCATGGAAATGGCAGGAAATGGCAAAGAAGTATGGGTTCTAGACGGGTAGGATGGAAGGGAAGAGACGGGACTCTCTGTCCCGAATTTTTTTTAGAACTCCTCCGATTCCCGAATCGCCGCTCGTTAAAACGAGCTGGTTCGCGAGCCGATGAGCCGAACCTGGGTCTGCTCGGGTTCGGCTCATTAATCTAAACAAACCTATTTCTGAGCTCGAGATTGGCTCGAGCTCGATATAAAACTAGTTGAACCGAGCCGAACTCGAGCGGCTCGCGAACTGGCTCGGTTCAAAGCCACCCCTAGCCAAGGAGACCGAGAATCGCCCGCTATCGTCAGGGAGCCAAATCATCCGATCAGCTGTCTGAGGACGGACCATAACACTACCAAGACTATCAATCAAGCCACATACAGAAATGGCTTCCTCATTGGTAAGGCCATGTCTAAGGAGCCATCTTCAACAAAGAACCGAATGGCATTGCGGAAAGTGGAGAACAAATGAAACATGGCCTTCCAGATGGGGGAGAGATGACGACAATTGCCATCAGTGATCCATCTATCTCCAAGACGCCCGAAGCTTTGAAGGCAACCATTGGCTTCCACAAAGCTCTTGAGGAAGAGTTGAGCTTCCAGAACCACTTGAGCAATAGAGCATACCCCATTTCCTTGGTGCGTCTAATCCTGAACCCACCCAAAGACTTTGGCCTACACACTGCATCCCATCTGACAAGGTGATAGTGAAACTCATTTCCAGTGCCATGACACAGAAAACGTCTCTTGATCTTGTCAATGTGCCGACTAATAGAGGCAGGACAAGCCAGGAAAGAGAGGAAGTAGTTAGGAATACCTGCGAGGCATGAGTTTAAGATGATCAATCTACCCGCTTTGGAGAGCATCCTACCTTTCCATGCGGAGAGGTGATGTTCAAGTCCCTTGATCACTAGAGCCCGTAGCCCTATATGACATTCAAGCCGCTTTCACTTGTGAGATTTGCCTTATAGTCAATGAAACGATCGTGTTTAACACTCTTCAAGTTGGAGTTAGTAACTTGAACTTGCAAAGAGTAATTTCCTTTTGCTCTTGAATCTTTATTCTTCAATATTTCTCCAAGTTCAATACTTTTGCTTCTTTTTGAGAAGAGTTGTAAATGTATTCAAAAAGAAAATACAAACCTAGAGACTAAAAAGACATTTCCTCCACAACAAGATGTTGGAGGGTAACGCCTTTTTTAGCTTGAACATCGGCTAAATGATTAGCGGATCTTGGAACATGTTTCCAAATACATAATAAAACAGAAGTTAAATTACAAATTTCATCAAAAATCTTCCAATGACGCCAAGGAGGTTTTGATGGCTTGGAGCACCAGTTTATAATAACTTGAGAATCCCCTTCAATCAAGAGAGCACCGTCCTTTTTTTGTTTGAAGAGTTTCAGCCCGTTGAGCAAGCCATGTAATTCCGCACAAGTAGAGTCTGATACTCCAATTGGACCCGCATAAGTGAAGAGAAGATTCGCTTGATCATCGTGAATTACTCCACCAAATCCAGCTGGGCCCGGACAACCGAAAGCACTTCCATCAAAATTTAATTTAAAGTGTCTAGGAGGAGGTCTAGTCCATTCTAACATAATAGGAACCTTCGAAATAAGAGACATTTTCGCAACATTTCTCCAATTTTCCCTCATATTTGTTGCTCTTAGATCACAGAATTCTTTGCGAAGGAGAACCTAAGAGCTAACTTGACTGACTATCTGACCACAAAGAATATTCCGAGGAATAGCTTTCTGATTGAATTTGCGATTGTTTCTTTCTTTCCATAAATTCCACGCAATGTGTCCAACACAACAAGATATTAAGATTTTCCCTAACTTCGGAAGACGAGAGCTAACCAATGTTAAAATAGTGTTTTGCAAATCTTGCGAAGGGCAATATAATAAACCGATCTTGTCCATTAATTCGGTCCAAATCTTATGAGCATATTCGCAATGTAGAAGCGTGTGATCTGCTGTTTCAGGAGATGTGTTGCAAAATGGGCATTCTAGATTGGAAATATTAATGCCTCGTCTTTGCAAAGCGTCAGAAGTTAAGATTTTCTTACGACATACCGTCTAGATGAAAAATTTGATGCGAGGAGGAATCGGGAGCGACCATGCAAAAGCAGCAGGATGTTCTGCGTGAAGAGGCGGGTATGAAATCATATGATGGTACGTTGAGGCTGTAGAGAACATACCTTGTTTGTTGGGCGTCCAGATGAGTGTATCGGCAGAATTTTTTAAGGCCACACCAGAAAGTAAATTGATCAGACCAGTAGCTTCAACAGCTTCAGAGTCATTTAATGCCCGCTTGAGATGAAGATTCCAACCACCCGAAGACTGCCAATGGTCAGAAATCATTGAACTACGAGATCTTGACAGTTGGAATAAAAGAGGATGACTTTCCTCTAAACAACTAGCCCCGATCCACCAAACCGACTAGAAAAGAGTATTTGTACCACTCCCAATATAGCATTTGACGGCAGATTTGAAGGTAGGTAAGAGTTTGACAATTTTCTTCCAAACAAGGGATAACTTATAAAATCTTCCCCCATCCGTCCACCAGCCATTCTCTTTTCCGGATTTAATTGCAACCATTCGGCGCCACAGTAGATTGGGTTGCATGTTGAACTTCCAAAACCACTTTAATAGCAGAGACTTGTTGGTGGTAGCAACGTCGCGAATCCCAAGGCCCCCCATTACAATTGGTTTACAAACATCTACCCATTTTACAAGATTAAACTTTTTTTCCCCATTTGGCCCATCCCACAAAAATCTTCTTTTCAAGAATTAATTCTATCCCGAATAGAAGCTGGACAATGGTACAAAGATAAGAAATAGGATGGAATTCCATGAAGGCATGATTTAATTAGAACCAGTTTACCAGCTTTGGATAAAAAATTTCCTTTCCAAGAAGCCAGACGCTTCTCAAGCCTCTCAACAACCGGAAACCAAGAATTTTTCGAAGGCAGGAAAGGAGTCAAAGGTAAGCCCAAATATGTACTCGGAACTGATGCTACCTTACAACCCAGATAGTTTGCCATTGAGTTGAGAATAGATGCATCAATATTAAATCCAAAGATTGTTGTTTTCTCCCAGCTTATCTTTTGACCAAACGTCATTTCAAAGATGCTCAAGATTGCTTTCATGTGTTTTATTTGTCTCATGGACCCTTCTCCAAAAAAAATAGAATCATCTGCAAACTGAAGAATGGGAACGTCTTGGATTGGATCAGAAAAAATAGGACTGAGCCAACCCGAACGTTTAACAAACCGGATCATAGAGGAAAGGTATTCTCCAATGAGAGTAAAAATAAATGGAGAAAGGGGGTCTCCTTGTCTGATCCCCCTAGAGGCTTTGAAATATCCTCGGGGTTTCCCATTTACCAAAACAGAATATGAAGGAGAGGAAATACAGCTCATCCAAAATTTCCATCTTGTACCAAAACCCATACGGTCAAAAAGATAATCCACCAGTTTCCAATCAACCGGGTCAAAGGCTTTCTCAAAATCAATTTTTAGAACAAACCTAGGAAGTGAAGATTTTTTGAACGAATCAAGAAGTTCATGAGCAGTTAGAGAAGAGTCCAGGATGTTTCTGTCTCGGATAAAAGCACTTTGACAAGGATTAAGTACCTTGTAAAGGACAACTTTTAGCCGATTAGCCAATATACGTCCAATAATTTTATATGAACTGGAAGTGAGACTAATAGGCCGAAAATCTTTAGGTTCCTCCGAATTTGTTTTTTTAGGAATAACGCAATAAAAGATGCGCCGATTCCAGAGTGAGTAATTCCCACTTGGTGAAAATTGTGAACGAAGGCACATACATCATTTTTTAACAGATCCCAAAAACATTGATAAAACTCACCATTAAAGCCATCTGGTCCGGGGGCTTTATCTTTAGGAAGGCCAAGCACAGCCCGTTCAATTTCTTCTGAGGAGAATGGTGTTTCAAGATCAACAACGTCTTCAGTTGAGATGCGCTCGAAATCGAGCTGATGGATATTTGGTCTTCTGAAACAGACTTCTGAATATAGCTCTGAGAAATACTTCACCAAAAGGTTAGAAATGGAGGCACTATCTGTTACCACTTGGTCTCCGTTACAGAGAGCAGTGATACGGTTAGTCCTCCTCCTGGCCGAGGCGATGGAATGGAAAAACTTTGTGTTTCCATCACCCTCAGCCATCCAACGAAATCTTGAACGTTGTTTCCAACGGACAGAATCAGAATGAAGAAACGTACGGTATTCAACATTTAAATTATTTCTAATCAAAAAATCAGTAGGAGAAATTAACCTTTGTTCCTCTAGTAGATCCAGCTCAGAAATGCGGCGGCGAATCGAATCTTTCTGGGAAGCAGCAGAAACTCGGTGATTTTTATCCCACATTCTGATCTTTGTCTTGAGGGCTTTCAGTTTTTGAGGGAGGGCCCAACCCGGGTTCGGATGATTTTCCAATTCGAGCCACCTTGATTTCAAAGAAGGGATGAAAGCCTTGGTTAATAACCAGGCATTCTCAAACCGAAAGGGAGATTTTTCCCATGCAACAGGCCGAGAATTGAGTTGGATAGGTCAATGGTCAAATCCTATTTTGTTTAGGACTTGGCCAGAGGTGTTGGGAAAAAGGAGGTTCCATTCTATATTGGCAAAAAATCTGTCCAATTTAGACAAAATAGGGGGGGGGGGGGGGGGGGGGGGGGGTGGGTGTTCTGGCAATTTGTCCAAGTGAATTTTTTCCCCGATAGAGGAACCTCGGAAAGAGCAACACTATTGATAAAGTCAGAAAAAACTCTCATGGTTGATGAGGTTCGGGAGGCAGGAGGACTTTTGTCAGAGCAAAGTAATGTCGCATTGAAGTCTCCTCCAATGAGCCAAGGGAGGTCCCTCAATTGGACAAGCTGAAAGATTTCCTCCCAGAAAGATGCTCGGTCACAGTAATGAGTAGGCCCATATATGCCAGTTAGAGCCCAAGAAGTACCGAGGTTGTGATCCCGGAGCTGGATACCGATTAAGTATCGCCCCGGAAGGACGGAAATAGCATCAAAAGCAGTTGGATCGCAGATGACAATAATGCCCCCAGAATGGCCAATTGCACCCACATGCGCCCACGCTGGGTTGGAGTCATACCATATATTACACACAATTGAGTAATCAAAAGACTGTATCTTCGTTTCAAGAAGTATAGCAATTTTTGGTTTAACATCAAAAAGCGCTGCTCTGACGAGGGCACGCTTGGCCAGAGAGCCGAGACCTCTTACATTCCTATGATAGAACGATCATGGGGAACGGTGGGAGTTGATATTTCGCTCCACGGCGCCAGCTTCAATGTATCCCGCACAAAAGATGTTGGCAAGCTCTGTCATTTCTGAAAATTCTTCTCTAGGAAAGTCTTGTTCCTGTTCCAGCAGGAACAGGAGGAGCTCATCCCGCAGATTGGGAGTGAAGGCCTTGGCTAGGGTAGATTCAAAGGTTATAGTTGGGGGGAGGTCGGACCAAATTGGAGGGATTCCAGAGGGGAAAGCAGGGGGAGATCGTACCAATCATGGGGAAATTCCATTGGAAGGACAGGAGGGGGATTAGGAGGGGGGGAAGGTGGGGGGGGTAGTGTCTTTGATTTTATCTTTGTCAGTGTTTTTTTCGGAAGGTGCGGGGTTACCGAATTTGGCTTTAGTTTTCCCTGCTTCTTTTTTCCTGGAGTAGGTATACCGGAAAGGGGTGTTGGCAATTTGTTTTCCAGTATTGGTGTGGAAGGGAGGGGTGAAGGTGTTGGGGTTTGGGTTTTCCATGGTGTCTGAGTGGGGGAAGATAATACGAAGGGGGGTGGGGCAAAGGATAGTGGGAGAGTGAATATATAAAGGGGGAGGGGAGTAAAAGGGGGGTTCGAAATCCCAAGTGGATTCATTGGAGAGGAGGGATGGCCTTAGCGGGGCTTGAGGGGTGGCCGTATAAGGGGAGATTTGAGTAAGAGAGGGAGGGTCTGATGGGACGGCGAGAGGAGCGGGATGCTGGGATGGATGGGATGGGTGATGTGGAAGGTTTGAGGTCGGGGGGGGTCGCAGAGGGAGATCCTCGATAAGGAGCCGAGAATGTGGGTGAAAGTGGGGGGGAAAGGGGATTTATCAAGTTAGAGAAGCTGCGGGACGGGAATGCCAGGTGAGGGGTGTGGCTTCGGGAAAAGGAAGATTTAGGCGGCGGAGGGGAGGGGAGGGATTTAAAAGTGAAAGGACGGGAGGGTGGCGTGATGTGGACTGAGGGGTTGACGTACGGCAGACTTCGGGAAAAGGAAGATTTAGGCGGCGGAGGGGAGGGGAGGGATTTAAAAGTGGAAGGACGGGAGGGTGGCGTGATGTGGACTGAGGGGTTGACGTATGGCAGGCGAGTGGTACTGCTTCGGGAAACGAGAAGCGGCGAAGGTGAAAAGGTTGATGTAGAAAGGAAAGGACGGGGCGACGGCGTGATGTAGACTGAGGGGTTTTGGAAATTGACATATGGCAGGCGAGTGGTAATGGTTTGGGAATCTAGGAGCGGCAGAGCGAAAGGGGGGTGATGTAGAGAGAAAAGTACGGGGCGACGACGTGATGTCGACTGAAGGGTGTTGGAGGTTGATGTATGGCAGGCGAGTGGTACTGCTTTGGGAATCGAGGTGCGGCGGTGGGGAAGGGGTTGATGTAGAAAGGAAATGACGGGGCGACGGCGTGATGTGGACTAAGGGGCTTTGGAAGTTGATGAGGTCGACTGCTGTGGATTTGATGGTTGAAAAGGTGTTTTTTTTATGTGTAAAAGTATGGTGCGGGGCTCGAGGTTGCCAGATCGGAGGGGCATTGGAAATGTCAATGATTTGAGAGGGTGATGATGGTTTTTGGTAAATGGAGAGGTCGGTATGTGGGTGAAAGTGTTTCTTTTTTTGGTTTTTATGTCGAGGTGAGGTAGAGTTTGACAGTGATGGATGTGAGCATGGGGAAGTAATAATCCCCTTGTCAGGATGTGTCTGTAGATCGGGTTGAGAGATCCTGTCAGATTTTGGATTTGGGGAGTGGTGTATTGCAGATGTTTTGGGATTGGTGATTGGCACTGTGGCCAAGGGCGATTTCAGAGATGGGATTTTGTCTGCGGAGGCATTTATGTGGATAGAATCTTTTTTGGCGGAGGCAGTAAGAGGGTTACTGTGAACTGGTGTTGATTGGACTGTTTCGGGATATGGGGATTGATTTTGTGTGGTTGGATTTTTTTTTTTTTTTTTTCGGAACCCATGTCCGATTGAACTCCGAGTGATGCTTCCGAGTCAGCAACTGGCGGATCGGCTGAGTCTGGGTTGTGTTTTCTTCCGAGTTGGCTGTCGGGAGGGTTTCCAGATCTCCGAATTCCATGGAGACCCAGATCATGGTTTTTCCGCAGGAGATATGAAAAAACTGTAAACCACTTACCGGTGATTTTGGCCGAATGAAAATTTTTTCTTTGTGAAGCTGCGTTGGCTGGCTTTCGGCCCAAATAATCTCTCCGAATTCTTTTGTGAGGCATTCTAGAGTATGCCGACATCAGATTTCCACCGGAAGACCTTTGACGATCACCCATTGGCCCGAGATGGGGGCTGTGAGTTCTGGGCTCCAATTGGTCATGTGGAGGATCGTTGAAATAGTCTCTGCCTTTAGTGAATGTAGTCTCTTGCGGCCCTCCTCCAAATGGCAGTTGATGATCCAGCTCCTTTCATGAGCTTTGATGATGGCTGTGAACGTGATATTTCGTTTTTGCAGCCATTCTTGGAGTTGTCTTTTGGTGAAAAAATTTTCCGGGTCTTCCAAAAGCACTGCCAGGGACATTTTGCGCTTGCCCTCAGTTTCAATGTGGGCTGGTAGGGATATACAGAATTGGTTTTTTTGGGGTGAGAATTGGGGGAGTGGTGTTGGTGGTGGTATTGGATAATTGGTTTTGCAGACCTGAGTCTTCTCTGGTGGAGGATCCGGAGGGAGCGACAGAATTGTCTGGTGTGAAGCGCTGGGTTGTGAGTGGATTTTTGGTGGGGTGGCTAGCTGCTGGAGAATTTGATCAAAGCGTTTCCAACCCATTCCAGAAGTGGAGGGCTGTGGGAGAAAAATCATACCCATTATCATTTGGCCACGTCTTTGGTTGATGACGCATTGAAGAAGTCCTCCATGATACTGTCTGTGTACTTGGAATTCCAGATCGCCGGTGAGGAGTGATCTACTGTATTTTCTTCCCGTGTTTCCTACATGGACTTTCCTGAAAATGTCTAGGAAAAAACTGACTGCGGAGATCGGGAGGGAGATGTATGATTTTTTTTTCCCCTCTTGTGCATGAATCTGGATGGCCTCCCCACTCTTCTCCTTCCTCTTTCGAAAAGTCAGCTTTGCTTTTCCATTCCGGAATTCGTATCTGGTCGGATCCTCCACAAGGATCCTTCGGCGTGAGGATTTCGAGATTACAGTTTGCCATCTCTCGCCTGAACTATCTTCAGAGTCAATAACTTCCTTTTCCCTCTTTTCTTCTTCTTCCGGTTGTCTACCTTTTCGTTGCTGCTGCTGCCGGTGCTGCTTCCCCAGACTGGTTCGATCTTCGCCTCTTCCTGGGTGCTGTCCTACTAGAGGTGCTGGATCAGAGGGAGTGGTCGTTGAGTGGGAGTTACTTCGTTCCCCAGATGGTTGGTGGGAGGAAATTACTCCTTGACCGACCCCTTGTCCAGCCATTTCCCAAGTTCCGCTTCTGCCAAATTTACTTCAGTTTTTTTAGGCATAGATACTCTTCAATACCTTTGCTTAAAAATTTCATCTTCCGTTCTCCCCCTTACTTGGACGTCCATTCAAAATTTGACACTGGTCTCCAGTCTAACTTTCACCATAATTAGTTGAATTCTTCATTGTAGGCTCTACCAAACACCTATTTATTTGTACTTCCCCTCCTCAAGTTGGGGATTATTCATTTTCCAAGAGACCTAACTTGCTCAGAATTAATATGGAGAAGAAACATCATTCCTTGCCAAATACCAAGGCTCCATATACCAGTAAAAAAAATGGGTCTAAGTTGGAAAGCTCCGCTTAATTTTTTTTTTTTTTTTGAAAAGATGCTGATTTTTATTAAGTGAAAACTCAAACGAGCAGATTACAAGGGGGGAAGCCTTCCCAAACAATGAGAAGCTCCACTTAATTTTAAAGGGCAATAGAAAGAGTCTACTCACTTTTTAAGGATAGCTCTAAAATTCACCATTTTTAAGGGTGAAAAACAAACTACTCGACTTGACTCAAGCTGGATGTTGAACATACTCCCGATCTTGTCAGGTAGTGGGTCTATAGGTATTGTTCTGAAGTGATGAAAAATATGACTGATTGAAGAACTACTTTTGGAAAGGCTGAGGAATCTCAAAGATGTAATTAAAGGCAGCAGCGTTCATAACTTTCAAACTGAGTTTCTAAAATTAGAAATTGCAGAAATAAGGAGGTGCACACCAGATACTTTTGTTTTGTCATAATAAGGAGAGTACTTCTACAACACAAGAGATGATGTTCAAGGAGAAGAAATAAGAAAGGAAAGACCGATCTTAGTGTTTTAAGGACATGTTTCGAATAAGATAGGAAAGACACGTTA